>NC_137627.1:27512627-27537627 GCF_963383615.2 Lipophrys pholis | reverse complement strand
GTGAGCAGTGCTTCACGACACTCAAGATTTCCTGACAATAAAAACATTTTGGATTCATCACATATTAATCTAAACTGCTAAAAGTATAGTTTATCAAGATTACAAAAATACCAAAATAATAGAAAAGAAATACTTTATTTATTCCAAAGACATATTATTTTAAAGCATACTACTACTAAAAATAATAATACTAATACTACTACTACTACTACTACTACTACTACTACTACTACTACTGATGATGATGATGATGATGATGATGATGATGATGATGATGATGATGATGATGATGATGATAATAATAATAATAATAATAATAATAATAATAATAATAATAATAATAATAATAATAAAAATGTTGAGCATTTAAAAGGTTTTGCTTTAAAACAGACTTATAACTACGTTTACTAAAGCTGGATGGATAGTTGAAGCTTCAATGATTTAATACTCTCCTGAAAGTATTCATCAAACAGGTACAGCACTGAATATTCAGTCAAGGCATTGTGTACAATAATATCAACATAAAATAATGTGTTTGTAGCATTCATGAGCATTAATTTATTTTAACTGTATTAGTTACATAATGACCTTCGTACTGCCTGAGCAGCACGCCACGTACCATGGTTCAGACTGAATCGACTTCCACTCTGCATTGTGCACACGTCTGTTATATAAAGCTTCACATGTCAGAAAAATGATGTGGCAAAGCATGTCTGGTGGATGCAGGAGAAAAAAACACTGTTAAAACGTTTCAAAAGATTTTCAATACTTGAAATGCTCAACCAAGCCAAAGTTTAAATGAGTGATTTCTTTATGTATTTTCACAATAAACTGACACGTTAATCGGATGTTTCAAACAGTCTACAATGCATCGTCACCAGATTGATGTCATTGTTTTCACTCTGTCGCAAAGCATTATGGGATTGAACCACTAACTGAATGATGCTCATCTGAGCAAAAAAATTATCCAATCTGAAGACCTGCCTTGTGTCCAATAAGCTTCAGCTTTCACAATAAAGCAGATTAAATAAAAAAAAAAACATAAACATAGAAAAAGAATTTAAGTGTTTACTGCTCGCTCCTCCAGCACAGCAGGTGGCAGTATCTCGACACAAGACATAATGTGGCAGAAAAGAGAAGGTCACGTTGTGTGTAAAAGGTGCTATATGAATTTAACTGTATGAATGTTTCCCAACAGCGTTTCTCCTTCCAGCTGCTTCCAACGTTTAGTAAACTGTATGAACTTTTTATTCTCCTCTTGATAATGACGTTAGCAGTTGGAATGAAGATAGCTGACTTTGAGTAAAGTCAATCTGCAACTTTCAGTACGATGTTTGAAATCTCTGAACCAGATTCAGTAATATAAACCATTAAGCAACATGAGTGAAGCCTGTTTCTGTGACTGTGATTGAGCGAAGAGAATTCTGAGTAAGTCTGACTATCACTCTCAATCTGCTGTCAACAATACAGTCGACATGTCCCGCCTTCTCGCCCCTCGCCCCTCGCCCCTCGCCCCCGCTGTCTCTCTCTGCCTCCCTCTGTGTCTCTTTGCCTCAGTCTTCCTGGTTGTGTGTAATCAGATAAACTGAGCCGAGAGGTGTGATAAGGAAGGGGCTCCCTGGGGTGCTATGTCGCTCCCTCCTTCCCTCTCCTCCCTCCTACACCCCCTGCTCTCTCCCCCACCCCTTGCCCCACCACCGCCTCACCCGAACCATACACCATTGCCCCCACTCCCCCACCCCCAACCCCACTTCCCCCCAGCTCTATCTTTGCTGCCGGTGGCGATGGTGGTTTTAGTATGCATAGAGCTGAGCTATCTGCTCCACTGCACCTTGACTCCCCCAACACACACATAAAAAACCTTCTTCTCACAACTCAACGCCACAATATTCAACCATGCACACACACACACACACACACACACACACACACACACGCTCTTACTCGTACTCTCCTGCAACACACACAACACTAATACTGCTATTTCTATACACACTCACACACCAGTATTAGTAACGCTGGTAGAAAATTATTCACACATAATGAGTTAAAACCACGTCAGACATTATAAACTCACTGCACAAAGTCAGCTGGTGTGAGCTGTCACTCAAATGGATGTGACAGAGCGAAGTGACACACTCTTTCATATGTCACTACATTGTACTGATGTAGCGCCCCCCCCCCCCCCCCCCATTACTGTGATTTCTCTCCATGTGACCCCCTAATAACGAACAGGTTCTCTTTTTCAAAAAGAAAACAAAGAAGCACATACAGTATATATGAAAAAAAAAATTAAAATCGCACAATTTCATTCAATCAGAAATGATTTAGAATGTGTAAAAGTTAAAGTGGGTTTAAATAAAGTGTACATGTATCCGTTTACAACACTGAAACATTCAGGTGAACGATTAGTTGATACAGTTTATGGGACCTCTGGGTTCCCTGATCATGACAAAACAAGAGTTTTATCAGAGTCATAATGGATCATGCTGCTAACAGCATAGCAGAATGAACTGAGGAAGTTCTGTTAGGAGCAAAGTGACGACGGCAGTGTGTCGGCAGTGTGTCGCAATTTGACTCTCTCATGCTGAGGAGAAGAGCGTGGTCACTGTCTGAGACAGCAACCCTCATGACACCATGTTAATAGGGTTTGCTTTGTTTGTTTTTCCTGAAGAGTTTCTGGAACACATTTCATGTCTCCTGCAGTTTTGTGCCCAAACTAGAGATGATAATCTGTCTTCATGCGGCTGTATTCATTTAGGATGACAGTCATCAGTGCTGTGTTTCCCACCTGATTGGTTTAATCTGCAGATGGAACGGGTCACACCTAAAACACTGTAACAGGATGTCTGACATACTTTTACAGGTTTCTGAGGTTGAGGTTAGTTTTAACACTTTGGTTGTATAGTGAGCAAATGAATTATGCACTGCTAAGCCACATACAGTGATCTGATTTGAACAGACTTTACCTGCAGTTTACGGCACAATATACCATTTTAACAGTTTTAATGTGATCTACATGACAAGTGCTGCCACCAGGTTGCCGCTGATGGGAAACTGAGGCTCTCACAAGGACATTTTGAACAATGGTCAGGATGAGAGTGGGTATTGAACCAGCAACCCTCAGATTAGAAGATAACTGCCTCTGCCTCAATAAGTGGAGTAGTGCTGCAGCATTCCTTCAGGAGAATTGTTTTGTTGTGTTCCCTGTGAAAAGGACTGTGAATGTTGTGTTTTACTGCTGTCTGGTCAAGTGGTTTCCCCATTTGTATTTCACCGCTGAGTCCCTGCGCTCTGTCCCATATAAACAAACCAATAGAAATCATCAACACATTAACCACATTATTCAGCCACATTCAGACCTGATGCTCTTTTTTCCTTTTTTTGTGACGTTCATGTTGACTTGGTTTGATAATGAAATGTATGTCTATGGATGTAACATCACAGCACACAGAACCTGCTCCTGTCACTACATCACATCTATTCTTTCTCTATTTTTCTTCTCATAATCATGTTGAGTCAAAGCACAAGAACATCCGACACAGTTTCTGAAAACAAAGAATTTAAGGAGCTGTGTTGTTGGAGCTGGATGATCAATACATTTGCTGATGGCTGCACCGGTGTATTTTTGTTTCTCCCAGAGAGACAACAATTTTCTCGGCGCTCATTGTGCTCTGGCAGCCATTTGCTTGAGTCTGGAGTTGGGGGAACAACAGATGAGTGACAGGTCTCTTCACAAACCCCAGCTCACTTTAGCTGAACTGTTCCGCACACTATCATTCACTTTTCAAACTGGAAAAATAAAACTGGCAACATTGTCACGTTTCTTTTCTTTTTCAACATCAGACTGTACCTGTGGTATCATCTTTTAGTTATAATGCTCTCACAATCCCAATCCTATATCCGAAAACAGGAAGTTCTCTTTAACTTGGGATTTTTTAGGAAGAGATATAGGACACTTGTCTTTAAAATGAATAAAGACAAAACTTCTAATAAACAGCAGGAACCACAAAAACTTCTGTCTGTCTTCCGGCAACTTTGTCTAGGTTTGTATCCAATCCCAGCAGACAATTTGAAAAGGGTAGGTGCACCCCATGTCTTTGGAAAACACCAACACCAACACAGGGAGAACATGCAAACATATATATATAACCACAGAGCTCTGAATCCAACAGGGAACAAGCTCACAACCACATGACTAAACACGACATAATATTAATGCCCCCTTCACATACATGTCAGACACTCTCAGGTTTCGTCAAATTATGGAAAAGTGCTTAGGAGGCATTCACGCGGTGTTGACTATGTGCATAAAAGTCTGCATTAGACTACTTCAAAAGAGAGTAGATTTCAGGAAGTAAAAAGTATCACAAATCTCTGTGTGTACCATTACAGACACCACTTGAACTAAAGCTGAGCCTGCAGCAACGTGGAGGCAGGCAGCAGAATCCAGGCTGCGACTGACCAGAACTAAATTCTAAGAACACACACCCACGCACGCACGCACGCACGCACGCACGCACGCACACGCACGCGTACGCACACACACACACACAGGGCCGTTGGCAGCATCTTCTTTGTAGCCTGAGCGACTGCCACAGCTCCTGGCTGGGCAGGATGCAAAGCTGCTTAACAGGACTCATCTGGGATCAGTGACAGATGGACAACCTGTCCCGGAGGCCTGGGCACCACCGGAGTTCCAGGAGACAGGTAAACCTGGTCAGAACCCCTCGGAGCCCCGAGGACACTTTGAGTGTAATCGCAAGATTTAACAGTCGAGGTGCACTTGCACACATTCTGAACATAAACAGTGAAAAAAACCTGCTTCCTGATAATACTATTCAAACACACCATAACCAATGAGTTTGGTTCCTTAGGTGGAATCTGGGGACCTCAGGGTCATCAAGGACACAGAGGAACTGTCTACATATGGTTGCAGGGAAATAAGGTTTCATGTCAGTGCCTTTCAATTCCCTGGGATGAAGGAACAACTGTGTGAGACAGAGTTTCAGCAGCTGCTTCAGCCCTACGTGGTGACACACGATGCAATAGTAGGTTATTACAGCCTGCCACCAAAGTCACATCAACAAAAACATACAGTCGGTGTAAACAAATTGAAATCTTTACAAGAAGCAAGTCTCAATGAGTCAGACAGGAAAACAAGGTGCTATTTGATTCAATAAAGGTTTTTCCAATCTAAAACACCATCAGTACTAATGAAATCCAACCCGAATCAGCCAATAAGTCAGACAATATATGGATGGATGGATCAAAGTAACATCCATGAGCCGTTTCAGTCCGGTTTCCGTAAACAACACTTTACGGAAACGGCCTTACTGAAAGTGTCCAGCGACATTATGATGTCTGCTGATTCTGGAAAATACACTGTTCTAGTTCTCTTGGATCTGTCCTCAGCCTTTGACAACGTTGACCATAGGTTCCTGTTGAGAAGACTGAGGGATCAAGTAGGACTATCAGGGTCAGTTCTACAGTGGTTCTCCTCATATTTATCTGGGCGCAGCTTTAGAGTTACAGCTAACCAAATAAGGTCTGAGTCTGAGGATTTGATGTGTGGAGAGCCTCAAGGTTCTGTTTTGGATCCTGTTTTATTTTTGTTGTTTTGATCCCTTTGGGAAAGATCATCCAATGGTCCAGTGATGTTTCTTTCCACCTATTTGCTGATGATATCCAGCTTTACTGCTCCTTTAATCTGTCTGATATCAGGAAGCTAAACTCCTTGCTCTATTGTCTCATGGAAATAAAACAATTGCTAAGCGATAACGCTCTGCAGCTCAATGCAGACAAAACAGAAACACTGGTTATTGCCCCTGATTATTCAATTCCTGGGATTAAACAGAACTTGGGTGACTTAGGCCAGTCTGCAAAGCCAAGTCTTAGAACCTTGGGAGTTCTCTTTGACAAAGACCTGTCATTAGTGCAGCACTGGAAGCAGCTGACCAGGAACTGCTTCTTTCAACTAAGGAAAATATCTAAACTTAGGAATATGGTCTCACAGAATGATTTGGAGCTTCTCATTCATGCCTTTGTGTCTTCGCGTTTAGACTATTGTAATAGTTTGTTTTCATGTCTGAACAAGAAGGAGCTTTCTCGACAGCAATTAGTGCAAAACTCTGCAGCAAGAATTCTGACCCGTACTAATAGGAGGACTCACATGTCCCCTGTTCTAAAAGAACTTCATTGGCTGCCAGTGTCCTATAGGATCAAGTTAAAAATTCTGGTCCTAGCCTTCAGAGCCTTGCATGGTCAGGCTCCTTCTTATATCAGTGATCTGATCCAGCCTTACACCCCTGAACGGCTCTGAGGTCTGTGGATCAGAATCTGCTGAAGGTTCTACACACTCATTTTCTCACTAGAGGTGACTGATCCTTCCAGGCTGTTGCTCCGAGGCTTTGGTATGACTTTCCGCCCTCTTTACACTCAATTGACTCTGTTGACACCTTCAAGAGCAAACTTAAGACTCATCTATTTGTTCCCTGCTTTTAATTAGCTACTTTTGGGCTGCTATGAGTTTGTGTTGTCTTGGCCTTTTATATTCTGTGTACTTTCTGATGTTTTTGAACTGTGTCGTGAAGTACTTTGTGGCTTTTTGTCTGTGAAAGGTGCTATACAAATAAACGTTACTTACTTATTTACTTACTATGGATGGATGGATGGATGGATGGATGGATGGATGGATGGATGGATGGATGGATGGATGGATGGATGGATGGATGGATGGATGGATGGACCTGTCTAAACCTTTAGACCTGTCCAAGACTAAAGGTAATTGACTTATTCTGTGCTCTGCATCATCTCTTGAGTATGACTATTCTTCGACAAAGCAAAATTTTTAAAATGTGATTTATTAAATGAAAGTAAATTCAATCAAAGCACTGATTGCGATCATAGCCACCCCATAGCGCTGCTATGTTTGACAAAAATGCTGAGAAACCAAAGAAACAACCACACACACTCACATTCAGACTTCAGGGCAATTTAGCGTCACCAATTAACCTCACATGGAGGTTTTTGGACTGTTGGAAGAAACCGGAGGAAAACCGGGAGGAAACCCACGCACAGAGAAAGACCCTCGGCCATATTTGAACCCACAATCTTCTCGCTGGGCCCCGGAGCTGATGAATGTTCTCTGTAAACAAAACTTATAATGTGCAACACGTCTGCACAATAATGTGACTTACCCCCAGGAGGAGGCAGAACACAACTAACTTCAAACACAGTAGCCACTTATTCAAGACTATTCAAGACCTTTATTGTCAATATATAAGTGTAGACAACAATACAACAAAATCATGGCAGTTCTCCCTGAGTTGAAATAGAAAGGATAAAAAGGTGAGATAAAAATGTAATGTGTGTAGTGTTTTGTGTGGTGGGCGACCTTCCAGAGTCCACAGAATCCACCACACAACAAGCATATGTACTGGGTTTGTTAACGAATCAGAATGATGGTTGGCAGCCAGAAAAGAGATTAGCACAAGACACATAAACCCTCCATCAAATCTGCATTCACAAATACAACAGGCTGCATACGTTAACTGCAAAATAAACAAGGACCAAGAGCCAGTGAAGTCACCTGCAGGATTCTGAGGTGGGCTTCTAACCTCAGCTTTCACTTCTGGAGCTTTCTGGAGCTTTTATTGTGGACATTTGGCAAATGGACATTTGGATTTGTTTTTCAGTGTCTCTCGCCTGCTCCTGTATGGAGAGCACAGTATGGACATACAACATATGGACAAAGAACATCTGGGGTAAATGACCTCATGCTGAATTTAGCTTCTGTTCTCGACACAAAATGACTTTGTAAAGTGTGAAAATGAGAAAGTAAAGGCTATTTTCAATCCATGATTGTTTGATTAGGACATTTTGTGGTTCACTGAAACTGTCTCATGATGAGTTCAAGCCTCTTTGTGTTGAAACAAACAGAAAAATCTTCAGTCACTGTTTCTTTTAAACTCTTTTATACGCTTACTTTAATGATTTACTCAAGATTGAGGTAAAAAAAAAAAAAGGTCTGCTCCTTAAAGTTGGGTTGTTGCTGATGACAGCACAAGGACAGCGTCGTCCTGCCGCCATGCTGCCTCACCAGCATTTCCGTTGCATTTCACACTCATTTTACAGTCGCTAGTTGATTCGTCAGCAGCTAAAGGAATTAGCTCAGCTGCAGTCATCCTTGGCCTCCTGTCAATGGCTCTTCACTCATTTGTTCTTATTTTGCTGTTGTTTTTGCATCCCAAACAGGATGTGTGACAATGTCAGGACAGGGTTGGAAGGGTAAGTGCAGCGATAAGGGGGGGAGCCAATAATTAGCGTTGGTATTGAAAAGTAATAACAGTATGGATTAATGTGGGAGAAGTGGAGTGGAGCGCATCATTGAGTGAGACAAATCCAATGCTGGGAATTGGCAGACAAAGCAAGAGGCAGTCAATAGGGATTATGTGGGGGCTAAGCCGCCCCACTTTGGCTGGGGGAGGCTGGCGGAGCATTGTCGTGGGGTGCCTTGGTGGCAGTGGTGGCAGCTTTTGGACTGGCATTGATATACACTCATGCAGGTTGGCTTGCTGTCACTGACTCTTCAGCAGATGATGCACATGCTAACTGGGAGCGGGTGAGGGAAGGGGTAATGTGGGGAGGCAAGCGAGAGGGTGGGCATCTTACAAACTCTATTTAGCTCCTGTGCCTCCTCCCACTGAACCATCAGAGGAGCCCCTCTTCGCTCCATACGGCCCTGGATCCCCCTGCCTCCTGGGGGAGGCGGTGCGTTGGCAATGTGAGAGCTGCAGCCTGTGCCAGCTGGGCAAACACTCAAGTCTTTGACAGAATAAACACCTTGCAAATAGACGCGGGGTGATCCAGCCTCAGACACGGCGAGCAGCACGGCTCCTGGTGCATCAGAAGGGCTGCCTTCGCTTCTACACTCAGGAGGCCGGGGACCAAGCACCGATTGACTCTTTATACACCTCACTGTTCATTTCAAATCAGGAAAATTACATTTTTACAACTCTGTGAATACTTCACATACATGTGTTTTATATATATATATATATATACACACACACACACACACACACACACACACACACACACACACACACACACACACACACACAAACACATGCTGATTCAGGAAGAGTCATGAAAACTGCTTTAAAAAAAAAAGAAGGGTAGTTTTTGATCAAAGTTGACATAGACAACACAGAACTGTCATCATGACCAACTGGTGGAATTCTGAGATTGACCTGTAAACTACCAGAAACAAGAATAAATTTTGTACAAAAAACATAGTCAACCTCATGATCCTCATGGGAACAAAATGGAAGATGACAGGTCATCAGACATGGACAGAGCTTCAAGACAAGTATTGTTTATACCATCCATCCATCCATCCCTCCCTCCCTCTCTCCTTCCCTCCCTCCCTCCCTCCATCATCCATTCCTCCCTCCACCCATCCACCCCCTCCCTCCATCCATCCATCCCTCTCTATCCCTCTCTATCCCTCCCTCCCTCCCTCCATCCCCCATCCATTCATCCATTCATCCATTCATCCATTCATCCATTCGTCCATTCATCCATTCATCCATTCATCCATTCATTCATCCATCTTTCCCTCCCTCCCTCCACACATCCATCTATCGATCCAATTACAGGCTCAATTGAGAAATTAAACCAAATTGGTCATTTGATGACACTGATCGTCATTTGAAAATACATCAGTTACCTATTGTGTGAAAAAAAACAATGAAACGAAAAGAAATGACCAAAATCACTGTTGAGAAAAATGCCATAGCCAACATGAATCCAATCCATTTTGGTGTGACGTTCTTGAGCCAAAGTTCACACCCAGCAGCACAAATTAAAGGCTTTACCCAGAAACAATGACTGTTGTCATTAAAATGGCCAGCAATGCATCCAGACATGAACACAGTGAAGTCCACTGGAGAGAGTTGAAGTCAGCTAATGCTGTCTGAAAACATGGCTCCTGATAACAGCCGGAAAGAGTAGGTTTCTGCAAATAAATATTAGTGAATGGTGCTAAAGTATAATGTATGTGTATTCTATTGGATATTGTTGTATATTTCACTTTAACATTGGTCTTTTGCTTAAATATTCTGATGATGATTTTTTTCACTCAAATCTATTTAAGACATAATACTGTTCTTATAAGGTACTGTTCTCGTCCTTTGTCCTGATAATGCATAAGTTTAAAGAAAACTACATTTTCTGATAGTCTGGCATGACACGGCAAATTTTGATTATTTCATATTTGAATATGACCCATAGTGCTCAAGGCAATTGTGGACTATATTGTTAAACCAGCATGAACTGTCACCTTCCACACAGAGAAATACGCTTCTGAGACATTCAAAGCCACTTTAAAAGAAAAATAAATTGAAATTTATACTGTCTGGTTTTTACAACTGCCAGTTTTCTGTTTGAAAGAATTGCATCAGACCCTTTCTTTAGCAAGCTGCTGCCTGCTGCAAAATATGTGGTCAGGGTTTTCTTCCAGCTGCAGAAGGGATCACATTTTTGGAATCGGCATTCTTAAAAAAAAGGAAGGATGGCCACACAAATGTGCTCTTCTGACACCCTAAGGCCACTTGGATGACAGTCCTCCACACATCGTCCAATCGTACGCTGTCCCTATCTGTTTCCTTTTCCATCCCACTATGAGTCATCTGTAAACATGAAGTCTTACTTCTAAACAAATAATCCAATAAGACATGAACAGCCACATTTTAGCAGTTTTCCTTCTGCAATGACAGCAGAGACCCAGGCTGAAGGGAGATAGATGTAGTTTTCATGTATTTATTCATTCATCCATTCATTTAATCATTCATTTATTCAATGCCCATTTTCCCCACATATAATTCTTTAATTTTTATGTAAATGGCCACATGGGGTATTGGCCGGGTTTTGATGACATATCTCCAGTTGAGATCCTTGGACGGCTTAGCCCACCCTCCAAAAATAGCTGTGAAATCCAAGGAAATAATAGAAATGTGGTGGTGGCGGGGGGGGGAGGGGGGGATTTGCTGCAGCTGAGGCTTTGCATTCGAATGGCATGGTCTGTCTGGAGAGTAGAACCCCCACCCCCCCACCCCACAAGACCCCTACACGCCCACCGCCACCCCCACACACACGTACCGCCACTTCCACCGCAACACCCAAGAGAGAAAAGGAGCGGGGAGGTGTTATCGGGTCCTTGCAGCCCGGGCCCTGACTTGTTTCTGAATACAGAATGTGGCAGAGGACCAGAAAAGTGAGTTGTCTTTGATTTGTCAAGTGTGCCATGACAAAATGCAGGGGAACCCCACCCCACCCCCAATGACAACCTCCCAACCACCAACACACGCAGACACACCGTCGTTTGGACACACACACACTCAGGAACAGGTGAACTGGCTCAGCAGAGAGACCTGCTTGTTTGACCCACTAATCATCTTTGCATAAATACAAAAACACACACGCGTGGTGCATGGGGCTCGGGAGGCATGGGGGGGGGGGGGGGAGGGGGGGGGGGGGGGGTGCTCACAAATCGCTGTCCACAATACCTGAAGCCCAGCTGTTGCCATGGGAATGGCTGCCCATATGACCATTACACACATTTTATCGAGAAATGCAAACACACACACTCACGGAAGCTTTGAGAAAACACAGACACACACTCCTGGGAAATGTGTTTGAACATGTAGTCAAACACACACACACACACACACAGACACACACACACACACGCACACACACACACACACACGCACACACACACAGCAAACCTCTATCTTCACTCCAACAAGTCCTGCTAAATATTCATGAAGGCTTGTCGCCACGCTGTCCTCTCAGTGTCTCTCAGTGTTTCCCTCTGCTCTCTCTCTGCTGGTCTTTGTCTTAGTGTGTGTGTGTGTGTGTGTGTGTGTGTGTGTGTGTGTGTGTGTGTGTGTGTGTGTGTGTGTGTGTGTGTGTGTGTGTGTGTGTGTGTGTGTGTGTGTGTGTGTGTCACGTCACAATTACACCAATGCAGAGGCTTGATGGATATTAAAAACATTTTGCAGCCCCTCATTGAAAACAAAAGCATCATATTACACATGGTCCAGAAAAGATTTTTAATTTAAATTAATAATTTCAATATAGATATAAATACTGCATTCAGTCAAGGTTTATGTGTTTTATAATGCTCTCAATCCCATGTGGATTCATTACGAAAATATGAGCCGTAAAAAAATCTTTTGAACATATCTTAGTCCGTGTTTGTGCTTGTAACTGGCATTATTCACATTTTCAGTTGATTTTTCTCACCCAAACCTCTTTATGACTATGACCATGTTTAAACCGTTATTGTTACTGAGACAATAGAAACATTTTGCAGTGTCACAGCCCATGTCAGATGATTCCTGGGGCTGTACTGTCATTGTTAGCACTCTCGCCTCATTCATAAGGTTATGGGCTGGGCTGTTCTGTGTGGAGTTTGCATGTTCTCCCTGGGAGTGTGTCTGTTCCAGCTCCTCTGATTTTCTTTCACACAGTGCAAAAACCTGCGCTTTTTCTGGAGCCTCACAGCAAAGTGCACAAGGTCAACAGTGCCGATTCTCCGACACAAAACATCAAAGTGGTTTATTCAAAATACAAGCACTTGTCAGGAACAACTACTACGAAAAATAAATGATTGTGCAGGAAAAGTACCCAAGCAGCAATGGCAGGATGGTTTGTTTCAACCTGATCTTATTGGACAGGTGATGAAAGTAGGACAGCTCAAACAAATACAGGAATACAAGCCACAGATACAAACATAACAGGGATCCCATCAACCGTCAACTCTGAGCTCGAGCTGGTCTACAGACTTTCACTACAATAATGAAGGTAGTTTACATTGCAGTTACTACTTCTATCAATGTTCATACATATGATTAAGACCACTGCCACAAGACTTTATGAAAACATCAACCATTTCTAAATCTAGGTCAAAATGTATATTATTTCTTAAGCTTTCACACACATTTGAACAATTCCACAACTGTTTTCTTATTTAAGTTGTTATTGTAAAATAAAACTAAACTGTGTGATGGTGCATTCAATGCTTTTGTGTTTACACCTTGTTTTAGGTGGTGTCCACATCAAACCACTTCTGTTCAAATTACCGTGTGTATGTGTGTGTGTGTGTGTGTGTGTGTGTGTGTGTGTGTGTGTGTGTGTGTGTGTGTGTGTGTGTGTGTGTGTGTGTGTGTGTGTGTGTGTGTGTGTGTGTGTGTGTGTGTGTGTGTGTGTGTGTGTGTGTGTGCTCCCATTCGATCCCTGGTGCACATCAAGCAGGGCCACAGAGACTGTTTGAAAAGCCGGTCTCATTCTGCTTCCAGACTGCGACAGTTCATTTGAAGTGTGAACGCAGCACGGACCAAAAGAGCTCTGAATTGCCCAAACACAGGACATGACAGCCTTCAAAAGCACCCTTCATTCCTGCAGCAGATCTTCTTTGTTGGTGCTGCTGTGTGCGTAGCAGGAATTTCTACGTCTGAGCTGCTTTGACGCTCTGTGTCCTTAGCTGGTAAAAATAGAACCACAATAATACGATTGTAAACTTTCTGCCATGTTTTGGTCCATGCCATAGAACTTCATCTGTAATGTTTAATATGCGACAGCTGGGTCACTGCGCACACACACGCACACACACACACACACACACACACACACACACACACACACACACACACACACACACACACACACACACACACACACACACAAACAGGGTAAATAGGCTGCCAGTGTTGTCAGCAGGGGCTTGTGGGCATGGTGGCCGAGGTGTGAATGTGTGTCAGATGGTTCGGTGGGCCGTCTGGCTGCCGGCGATGTGGCAGTGCCCACACCTAGAGCAAGCAGTGCACGCACACACACACACGCACACACACGCACACACACACACACACACACACACACACACACACACACACACACACACACACACACACACACACACACACACACACACACACACACACACACACACACACACACACACACACACACACACACACACACACACACACGTCTGACTGGGAATGTTCTTGATGAACATTTGAATGTTTATCTGTGGGGAGTGAGGTTAGTGTAGTATTGAAAAGAACATGTCAGCCATATCAGACAATTATACATAAAGTATAAGTAAAGCCTATAATGACACTGATGACATCTTTCAACCAGCTTTAACACTTGTGTTTCCCACTGTTATAATAATTTCCGCTGAAAGCAGCCCAACTATTTGTTGTATTGGCATCTAAAGTGCATTTCATGTTGGATTAAATGGATTAACAGCACAAGTGCTTCAGTCCAAACAACCAGATGAGCCCAGTTTTAGCTTTCTGTTTCTCAACATCTGCCTGTACATATGCTCAGTTTGGTCCAACCTTAACAGAGCTGTTTGCCAGTCTTGTACCAACCTATCAAACGTGGGCAGGAGTTTGCAGCTCCGCCTCTGTGCCAGTTAACTGAATTAAACATTTACTTTGAGCTGAAAGTGACAAACTCCCAATGGATGGACGCCAGTAACATATTTGCCCTCTGGCTCCGAATGTGACCTGTTTTGGATGGTTGCTGACCATTTATCCCAGTGCATGCTCGGGTGTTCTTAGCTTTTGCCATGAGACTGAGAATTAGGTACAGGCATGGTGTTACAGTGGTGAACACTGCTCCAGGCATGTTTTTATTTATTTATTTTTACCATTGATAGTGTCTCTTTCTCAGGTCCTCCTGCAGAGTTTTCTTAGATGATCTGCCATGGGTTTAGATTATTGGAACCCCCACCCCCAACCTCCTCCCATTCCTTTGCTTTCTTTTCTCTCTGTGCTTTCTCTCTGCAAAGTCCTGCAGGAGGACCTATCTACATGAGAAAGCCGTTTCATGTAAAGCATAATTTTTGGCTGATCATCCACATGGCACAGCATTTTAGGAGCCCCCCCCCAAAAAACTTTTTTTTTTTCAAAAACAGATTCCAGAGTGGGGAAATTTTAAAATGTGGCTCAACTTTGAGGTGTGGGTGGACAAAGACGCACATATGCAGAAAATAAAGTTCAAAAAAAAAAATCAACTATACAGTTTTTCAGTTTACATATCAGAAATATGTTTGATTAACATGAGCATATTGGGTTTCTTGTTGTTAAATGGTTCATTCTAATACACGTTGTTCAGATCTACTTAATATGACTACATGGAAATGTGTGACATGATTACATTACATTAACTCAGCAAATTATTTTTGTGTTTGTGGAAATGACTGAGAATAATTTTTTCAGTGTACACACCCACAGCCACACACAGCAGATCTGAGCTGGTGTTACTGATTTAATGCCTCAGAACATCAATACTCAACTTTCTGGTTTTGTACTTTATTACATGTTTCTAATTTCATCACTTTTTTTTTAAATGAAGTTCAATGTGAGCAGTTTATTAGTCACATTTTACCGTTATGATTACCTGAGATAAAGTACAGTCAGTACCCGGGCTCCAGACATTTTTCTTTTGTCGTCTCAGACTCTTTGGTATTTGTCTCGGTGGAACAGACTGAAAGGCAGTATTATTTTTGCTGCTATAGCCAGTTTAAGTAGCAGCAGCTCCGTTTCACTGGACAGTGTAAAGCAGCCAGACGTCCAGACATAATTTGGACGGTCAATCTTCGAAAAAGACGTCCTAAAAAACAGCATTGGCCTTGCTGAAAGCCGTCTAACTTATGTGTACAGTAGAACCTCTTACCAGGAACCCTGTAAGAACAGACAAACAGTCAAGCACAGAGAGGTTTTAACTGTTAACGTACCTTAATGAGGGACAGCCTCCCGCAGCTCGGAGCTGCTGTGAAGTTTACTTCAGTCAAACATGAGGCCCGTGGACCAAAACCGGCCGCAAAAAGGTCCAATCCAGAACCCGAGAAACCACCAAGCAAGGTGGTTATATAGGATTTATAGGATTTATTTTTTCTACATTTCATTGTATTTTGTGCAGAATGTTTCACCAGTAAACACTGCTTGGATCTTGATTAAAGAAAATAAATAACTAAGTCCTTACATAGCAGCTATCTCTTTTGTTTAAAATAATATGTCATGGTCAATAGCTTAATAAAGCAACATTGTTTTTGAAAATGTTTTTTTTTGTTTATCTGCACAAACAGAGGATTACATGCCATCTAAGAAGAGTTGAGTATAATGAAATTTCTCTTATTTTGTTGGGGTGAAAATATTTTTTTTCTGTCATAAGGTTTACTCTTGATCTCATCTGGACTTGGACTTGGGACTCGGACCTTGTGAACTCGGACTTGACTTGGACTCGACAAGCCCCGACTTGGACTTGTCTTGGACTCGATAAAGGTGGACTTCACTACAGTCCTGCTTTTATGTATCTATCGTCAGTACAACTTTCCATCCATGATGCGTTTTGACCTCAGACTCAGTTGCTGTGTAGAAGATAGTGTTGTCTCAAGCAAAGTGATGACAGGTAGATAGTCATTCAATATAAAAGCTTTATGGAGCATAAAAGGTTCTGCTGATTTTGAAAGTGATCGAAACCATGATTAATAATTGAAATAATTGCTTGAAGTGTTGTAACACATGACAGAACAGTTAAAGTGTTTTTCAGGGACCTCTGACATTAAACACACCCAAGATGATTCCGGTGAAAGTCTGATTCAGTATTTGTGAACCTGGTGTAAATCACTCCCACCCCCACCCTCTGTGTCTGTGCTCCGTCTCTCAGCAGTAAGCCCTCTAATCTCTCCTGTTGAATCACCTGGCAGACACATGCCCTCTGTCTGCAGAGCCAGCGGGGACACTTCCTGTGCAGGTGTACCACAGAGCATGCACAATAGGTGCAGTGAACACGGTGAGCGTAGCAGCTCTGGGGTTAGAGAGCATGTTGGGCTGGATGTGATGAGTTGATGCTGACAGCGGACAGGGTGGGGAGCGTTAACGTAGCAGCAACACTGTGGAGTGGTCACTGCAGGGGGTGGTGGTTATGAGTGTGTTGGAGAGGGTGTGTATGGAAACCACAGCAGGTACGGTGGGCTTGGTCGGCACACTGGGACTGGCAGATGGTGGGCTCAGTGAGGACGGTACATGGCAGACATTGTAGGGACAGTGAGCACGGCAGGGATGGTAGCCTTGGTGGTGGTCACAGTATGACCCCATGCTGGGTGGCAGGACCGGGGGCCAAGGTGGCCAGTCAGTCCTGGATCGAGGCCCACACTCTCTGACATCCAGTGTTACATCTCCTCTCTTCCCTCTTGCTGAGTCATTAGTAATTTTTGATAGTTGGTAGCTTTTCCCCCTTGTTGTTGGCATCTCTTAATCAATGTTAATTGGCCTGGAATTAGCATATGTTAATTAATGATATTTACTGCAAATTAAAGGTATGAGTGGTCCCAGAGGGTTTCCTGTTCATCTAATTAGAACCAATTAGCTGCAATTAACACGTGTAAATGAGACAGCACTGAGTCCAAAACAAACAGTGTGTATATGCAGGCTGCTGCCCAGTTTCCCTGGTGTTGTTGAGCATTCACTGGGCCGTCTTGTTGCTCTGAGCCGATACAGACAGCCACACTGCATTCATGACAGTTACATGTGTCATGGCACACTAGGTGAAACAAGTAGCTATTCCACCTTCATCAAATAACTATTCAGGACCTCTTTGCTCTCAGTTTTCCTTCTCACATCGTCAGTGTCTCTCCTATTTTTAGAGTGAGCTGCCAAACCAATTTGTTTTACAGACCTTCCTATCAAGTGAAGAAAATCCCGGAGGTGTATTAATTGAAATTCAGTCGACGGCACATCTTGTTTTGGTCTAAGAAACCACCAGCCGTGCTGAGTGTGGAGAGTAATCTCACACAGGGAAAATTGCCAGGAAATGAGAGGATGTAAACAAGGGAGAAGGAAGAAAATAAACAGAAGTCATTCAAGCATCCATGGCATCTCACCATACTCTATTAAAAGTATACTGTCTGTTTTCCTTTGATTTTCATCAAATACCATTTTGTTTGGCACAGAACGGCAACATGCAGGAATCACAAAACCAAACCCATTTCAGCAGAGAGTGCAACTTGAAACAAGTTTAGCATAACCAGGATTTGTGAGCTGCTTCGAAACCTTAAAATCCCAGCAGAAATATCTGGTATCATAACGCTGTATATCAACGCTCCTTGTTAACCCATGTCCTTCGGGTTCTTCTGGCTTCTTCATCCACACAAAATCATGATGGAGGGATGATAGGACTCAACCAAGTATTGGTTGAGTCCACAGGTATTTTTGCTATAAATAAATGACATTACCAACATATGTAACAACAAAAGTAATGAAACTTGTTATTTTTGCAGATGCCACAAATATTTTCTGTTCAGGGGGAGATATACAGACGCTACTGAGAACAATCAATGGTGAAATGTGCAAACTTAAGAAGTGGTTTAACATAAATAAATTATCATTGAAATTAGTAAAACTAAATTCATGGTATTCGGCACTGGTAAAAGGGATACAGTTAAAGGTAGATGATGAGGAAATTCAGAGGGTTCACGGAAGTAAGTTTGTTGGTGTTATAATTGATGATAAAATAAATTGGAAAGCTCACTTAAAACATATTGAAAACAAAGTATCAAGAAGCATATCAGTAATCAATAAAGTGAAAAACATCCTGGACTAAAAATCCCTCCACATATTATACTGTTCACTGGTGTTACCATATCTAAATTACTGCGGTTTGTGGAAACACTGTTATAAATGTTCTAAATGCCACTGGTGTAAGAAAGATTTATTTATTGACATTATTATTTATACATTATATATATATATATATATATATATATATATATATATATATATATATATATATATATATATATATATATATATATATATATATATATATATATATGGTGATGAGTCATTGTTGAGGTGAAAAAGGGGTACGAGTAAAAAACCTTAGGCTTCGTTCTACTCCTTTTCGGTTATGGTTGGGCATTATTAATTTAATTACTTATTTTTGACTTGTTTTGTGTGTTTTCATGTAATTTTGTTGTTATCATTTGGATAATTTAAATTTGTGCTAACTTTCAAATCAATTCAATATACAAACATTACATATTTTCATTCAAACACAAATATTGAGAAATATTTCATTAAAAAATACAAATATATCACAGAAGTAATTATAACAACTGACAGTTGCACATAGAGACTTGCTTCCACTTTCAAATTCTTCAAGTCTATAATTCAAGTTTGACAAATGGAATATATTGCTTTTGGATCAGCTGTTAAAACAAGATATTTTAAATATTAAAACACACAGAGTCGGGATCAGATGTGTTGTCTTGACTTTGTGTAAAAAACACAAATATCCCGCAAGCTTCGCAAAATGCAGGAGAGAAAACACAACTGAAAACATATACTTTCCTTTGGTTGATCAGTGTTGGTCAAGTTACTTGGACATAGTAATTAGTTACTGATTACTTTTCAGAGAAGGTAATCCAGTTATTTCCAAAAATAATTAGTTACTTAACTTTTTAGTTACTTTTCAAAAATATGATGCACAACCTGAATTTGATATAAAGCAAAATCATTCTATTGGTTCTGCAGATTCCATCATATAAAACTGAACCAAATGAACCATTCTTTTTTTAAAACCTGTTGGTTGATTTCAATCTTTTAACTTCCTGCACGTTGCATCAAGCAGAAGTTAAATTAAATGCAACAGTCTCTGACTTGAAGGAAATTGTTGAGCATTTAAATCTATTTTCTGCACATTGCAGCATATTTTAATGAAATCAAGCAAGAATTTCTTCTGTTAACTTTCCAGCATTCAAAATACAACACTTATTCTTACATGTGCCTGCCTGCTTGTGGGGAAAAAACAGTTATATAATTACTGTTTTTGCTAATGTAAACATTTACTTTAATCATTAGAGTAACGCGATACTGTTACTACCATCAGTTGCTGATAAACCAAACACAGAATTGAGTAATCCAAATGTTACACAAGACATTTCCAAGCTTATATTCAGACTGACATCAGTAAAAAATTTGTGTTTCTGTTTTTTATACCATTGCTTTTCAAGCAATGCACAAATCTTTTGATGCATTTTTGGTGTGTGTCTGCATGACAACGATGCTCAGAGCCACAGACAAAGCAACTTTTTCAAGAACGGCTCCCTTGGAATATTTCGAAAATGCTCCGACTCTGTCTTTGGGAAATAGAACTTTTCTGTAACGCTTGAGCTCTGTCTCCTTGTAAACAACAGAAACGCTGCTACAGTAACAATCCAACTTGGTAGTTTTATTTTGACAGTCACCGAAATAACAAATCAACTCAGTAGTTTTATTTTGACAGTCACCATAATAACAATCCAACTTGGTGGCCTGTCCACTAGAATGTCTGTGTTCTCCAATTGTTAATGTTTAGAGCTCATTGTTCTCTGCTCTGTGTGTGTGTGTGTGTGTGTGTGTGTGTGTGTGTGTGTGTGTGTGTGTGTGTGTGTGTGTGTGTGTGTGTGTGTGTGTGTGTGTGTGTGTGTGTGTCTGTGCTTTCAGCACTAAAACCAACAATAGCACCAACTAGTGGACCAACATGAAAACTACATAATTTTCAATGTTTCTGTGTTGCTGGATAACCAGATATCTTTGTCAGAATGTTGCCATGTAAATGTGAAAATTTTCAGAAATGAAAACTTGAAAACGAGTTTTTACTTGAAACGTTGAAACGGGGCTTTAAAAATCCTCAGCCTTGCAATTGTTGTGAAAAAAACAGAGAATTTCCAACTGTTCAATCCATTCATATACAGTATATATATAGTATATATATATATATATATATATATATATATGCGCCTCATTATAAAGTTAGATTTTGGAATAAAACTGCCTCAAAACCAATAAATGACGGCATCGCTGTAACAAAATCATTGATGCTTCATCTTTCATTCCTACGTGGGTTAAACTTGCTATGTCAGCCTTTTCAGGATGCTGCTTATAAGTTTATGTTATGTCTTGATGCAGAATAAGAAATACCAACATACCATCCAAACAATTTGAAGAAACGAAAGAAAAATCACTTTCAAAGTCAAATTCATGAACTGATTGAATATTTCAGGTCATATGAAGCATCTCTGAAGGTCAACTGTGGCTGTATTTACTTTCTCCCTTCTCCTGTATATCTGCATCGCAAGTCTGTATGAGAGAAATCGACAAAGAACTTCAAAATAGCATTGTCTGCTGCCTGTGCTCCGCTCCTAAAGAGACCTCAAGCACTCGCAAGAGTGTTTTGGCAGACATAACACGCATCCTTTCATTCCACCTGGGTATTATAACTTCCCCCCTATGTGCATTCTTTTTGAAAAACCTCAGACTTCAATTATCCATCCAGCATTGGCAAGGTATCAATGAAGAACCCAGCAGTGACATCCGCAACTTTCCATGCTGTTCTTTAATCATGCAGCAATAGATGCAGATTATATTTCTTTTTGTGCCATTTCTTCTCTGTTGTCACCCTCACCTAAACCCCATCCACCACCTCTCAAGGTAAAAGAAGGCATCTTGCTGAAATCCCTCCCAGCTCAGAGTGCTGCCTAATCTTGAGTTAGTGGTTGTGTGGATGCAGCATTGACAGGCGTCTCTCTCTCTCTCTCTCTCTCTCTCTCTCTCTCTCTCTCTCTCTCTCTCTCTCTCTCTCTCTCTCTCTCTCCGAGGTGCTTCAGCATACTTACCACTGTAACAATCAGGGACTGGGGAGTTTGGGGGGACGATGTTGTGGGAGGTTCTGCTGTTGAAAATACAGCATCAGCTGGCTTTGTTAGGCAAAAAGGGAAAGATGGAGTGTGTGTGGGGGGTGGGGGTGGGGGGGGTTGGAGGAATACATGCACACAAGGACAGATCTCAGGAGCTGAACAAATCTCAGAATGGCATTATAGGTTGGTAAACATGGATACCGTAAGAAGCTGCAGGATTTGTCGTTTTCCCATTTTGTTGGTTTTTTTCCCCCTTTTTTTCTTTACAAGGGCAGGAGAGCAAAGCACAATGATCAGGGGGAAGTGGAGCCAGTGGAAAGATGGAATGAGACAGAAAAAAATGTAAAAGACAGGGTGATAGTGGAGGACTGTGGCTGAGATTAGGTAATGGGCTGTTGATGAAAAGTCTGTTATTCAAAGAAAGGAGTTAAAAGAAGAGAAGAAATGTATCCAAGCACACAATAATATTTCCTGCTGTTCATCCTGTGTGACACACCAGGAAATACATAGCTGGTGTAGCTGGCCGATGATGGCTTCTGTTGTATCACAGTGTTTGACTAACCACGTGTGACAAGTTATCATGTAGGCCGATCCATAAAAGTAATTAATGCTGGACTGTCATGTGCAATGTTTTTGTTCGAGTCAATGCCTGCAGTGTTTGGTTCAGAAGATTCATGAATGTAACAGAGTTACAGAGTTGCGTTTAATGTGCATTGATAGGAAAGAAGTTTCTTCTTGCCGGGTCTAATCATCTTGCCATTTTCTGTGGGGGCCGCAGCTATCCCAGCTGCTACGGGCGCGCTCATATCTCTTCCTTTACATTCTCTTCCTGTGCATTCGTTCAGGAGCTCTGGCTGTACAACACAAACATTGTGATTTGTGCCTTCCCAAGTCTGTTGCATGTAGATTTTCTATCGGTCTTATTGCAAGCAGAACGCTACCCCAGCTGAGTTTATCCTCTGCTAGATATGCCACTCATGTGGGATTGTCAAGTTTTTCTCTAGATTATTGTCCAAATGTACAATGTGACATCAGATGTCTGTGTGGTAACCAGTGCCGTGCCAAAATGATTAAATTGCACACAATTTGTGTGACACTGACCAACAAACAATTTAGATTCACCATTTACCTGACGAGTATCGTTCAGATTGCAGGATAGAAGTGGAGTGCGAACACAAGCAACATGTTCAAACAAAAAGGACAATGAATATAATCAAACCCAGGATTTCTTATTGTGAGTTCACCATTGAAATCACTTCCATTGCAACCAGCGATGTAATTAGGCTTAATCGACAAATGGTGACTTCTTTTGTGTTTTAGAGCTATCTGTGAAAAAATGATTTGTTTTCCTTGTACTTCCTGTGGCCATTATTGTGTATAAGTGTAGAGAATGTGTAATACACAAGAAAGGACAGTGTTGTTGCTTGCTTGTTAGAATGTTGATTATCACAGCGACTCAGATAAACCAACAGTCAGCCACAGAAATCGACTGCTTTCACATCTCCGCTCCACCGCCTGAATCCAGTCATCAGCCATGTTCTTACCATGTCAGTCCAACACTGAAACAAAACACTGATGTGAGGAGAACTATATAAACTCAAACATGAGGATACTGATGTTTAACAGATAGAGCGAGTGAGTCCGGAGCGACAACATAAACTCAGCACCAGGCTTTAATCTGCTGTGTCGGCAGTGATCCTGATTTGTTCCAGTTTCCTTTTTGACTTGAATCCTTTGAAGCTGATCTTGGAATTGACTTCATGTTCTTCTTCACAACAACTGAGTGAGTTAAAAGCGTATGTTTGGACTGGGAGGTAGAGGTATGTAACAGCTGCATTCCTGCCAGTATTCAGTGTTTTGGCTTAAGGGAAAGGAGAACTCTCACCCTGCCGACGGCTGTTCTGTGCAGATAAAAGATTCCAAGTGTTTCTACCTGCATTTGTCTCTGCCGCTCTGTATCTGAGAATTACACCAGAGAGCTGGTCGATAACACCACTACAATCAGGCTTGCCACAGTGAGTCGTATGTTCTCCTTTCAGGGACGTCAAAGCAGGAAGACAATGCAGCACACCTGTAGGCTCCACCAAGAGCTTCCTCTGTTTTATTGTCAGCTGAGCACACTGGGACCGAGGCTGCTGTACCTGGCCTGACGTTGCACATTCACAGGGGCCACAAAGTGAGATACTCGCTGCATGTTTGGTAATGCTTGCATGCAATCAGGAAAACTGAGAGTTTTAGCTCTGCCGCAAAGTGTCACCTGAATATTGTTTGAGTTATGATGTTGGAACTGTCGTCCGCTCAGTGTTCATTAGCAAAAGGGATTTGTCAAACTGTGAAACAATAGACCCCAGTCATCCATCCAGAGGACGGACACTGTCACTTAAGTCACAAGTCAGGTTGTGAGTGTTTACAGTTTCACTTTGTATTTATATTTTTACTGGAGACTGTCAATGAAAACATTAACACAATTCTATTTTATGTATAAATGTAACAGCTGGAGGAATTCATGTTTGTTGTGATTTTGTCCACGTCTTGACAAATATTGACGCTCACCTGAAGGCTGCATACTACCTCAGAGTCTTCATCAGTGTTGTAAAGCTTTATCATCATTCCTCTTTGAAAGATTCTTTAACTACATGTCCCTTGCTCGACTCACATGAAGACCACTCAGTGGCAAATTCCTGTCCATCTCCCAGCATAGTAGGCTTTCTAGCTAAGTTGTGTGATAACCTGATAACTTGAACATACCCATCCATCCCATCTTTTCAGATAGAGACCACCATCCCCACTGTGCCAGTCCAGAGGTACTGACCCAAGTTCCATGCGATGCTGCAGGGACATGTGGATCACGACAGCCCAACAATATCCAGGGCAAAAGCATGTCCAAACAGAGCATCCACTAAGGCCCCAGGATGAGCTCCCCTATAGAGACAGCCATGGATACCCTCCAGCTCTGACCCTGGAAGGGAGACATGTCCCTTTGGTTTAGGGGTCCTTAAAGTGCTCCCTCCACCTTTCAACAACAGGTCAGGTGTAGCTGCCAGCCAGGCACTAGTGAGAATACCCCTGGTGCCTTTCACCATCTGCAACGCTCAAGTAGGAATAAGACAAGCCCTTGCCAATAAGCTGATGTCCAGCACAGAGGTGAGCCTGATTATTCATTGAGACCTCTCAACCTCCTACACAAGCTCTGGCTCTTTTCTCATCAGTGAGGTTACTTTCCGCATACCTAAATCTAGT
>NC_137627.1:27440127-27507627 GCF_963383615.2 Lipophrys pholis | reverse complement strand
CGAACCTAGATAAAGTGAACAACACTGAAGATGCTCTTTGTTTTATGTCCACTGCCCCCTTTTATTTTCTGCTAAAATTGACATAAATAGGTTGAGTACCCACAAAGTGAATTTGTCAACCACCCTGTCACTGATAGTCGCAGTTAAGCCTCATTTCCACTGCATAGAATGTGACGGAATGGTATGGTATGGCAAAGAGTACCCAGACCCAAATCTGTTGTGTTCTTCATAGAGTAAGGGAAAAATGTAGGTGGGATTGTGATCTCCGCAGATATGTGATGTCACTACGCAACAGTGGTCTCAGTTGGGGGCAGGTCCCGACCCGGCCCGTTATAAATATCTCATCGGCCATATGAATCCTCTGTTATTGTCTACATACTCAGTTTTGCACTAGTTGTTTTGTTAACCCATTTTGTGGAGAGCGGACGCAAAGCGGGGACGTAGACCGGGGCTGGCGCAGGCGCAGCGTCCTATCCGTTCCCTGCATCGCATAGCATTCTGTGCCGCGGGGCCGGGACCAGTCGGTTGGCCGGTGTGTGCGAACACAGAAAAAACTCGCTCCCTGGGTCGCAACCGCTCTTTCGGGACCAACGTGGAAGTTGCAGCTGCAGCTCCGCGGCCGCAAAAAAAAAAACGGGTTAACAAAACAATCCGTGCAAAGCCAAGCATGTAAACAACAACGGAGGTTTCATACGTCCGATGACATATTTAAAGATTGCGGGCATGTCCAGACTGACGTATATCACTGACCAATCAGCAGATGGCTGCGTTTTGCTCTTCATCAGACCGGTTCTGTAGAGCTGGGTACCCCAACGGAAGGATGACGAAAAATCGTAACCCTTTGGTTCGGTTCTTTTGGTACAATCAACAAGTTTTGCAGTGGGAACGCACGACAACCTGTACTGAACCGTACCATGCCAAGCCGTACTGAACCGTGCTGTACCCTACCCTATCAAACCATACCGCGCCTTACCGTACCATACTGAACCATACCGAAATGTACCAGCAAAGTCTGTGCAGTGGATATGGGGCTTATTTCGATTGTTGCCTTGCTTTGGTGAGCAGGCAGGATGTAGCATAATGATTGATTATCGTTGTGACTCTGACAGAAGCAGAAACAGAAGCAGGAACATAAAATGAACCACAACTTTTATTGAGTGACTGTACAGTGTGAATCAGCAGAGTTGTTTATTCACATTAAAATGATTCTCTTTTGCTGCAGGCCACACAGTTTTGTGGAAAGCATGATTCTGCCTGTATCACACTGCTATAATACAATGAGCAGACTTTGATCCACAGTCCTAAATGATCAGCCTGAGCAGAGTTCAGAGCAAACATTTCATGGTCATGGTTTTCTGAGACAATCATCTGACAGTGTTAGAAATGTGATGACCACCCGCTGACTACACAGCACTGTGTGTACGAGCTCCAGCCAAAAACATCCCATGAAAAACATAGCAGAAAATGACACAAAGATCAAATCGACTCCAATTCTGCACCAAAACAAAAGTCTGCAGATTACCAACAAGGTATTTTAAAAGGTTTTTGATCCACCAAACATTATCCTGCACAACAATGCACATTAGCTGTGTTTCATTAAGGGAGCAGTATTTAGATGGCATGAAGGATTTTGTTGTTATTTTTGTTTGTGACGAGTCGTAGCAATAGTGACCTCCAATTCACTGAAGAGCAACACTTTTCAGTCAAACTATCATACACTAGATATGAAACCCCTGTTAGCAGCTAATGAACTTAGAACTACTAACATAACTCATTCTGACGAAGCTTTTGAAATATACTTCTTTCTGTTTGACTACATTCAAGTATCAAAGTTATCATGTCTTTGTTTAGAAAGATTATTCTGCTTGACAAAATCATTCACGTGTCGCCTGTTGAGAACAGCGTGTGATCATCTGCGTACAGGGAGGACTTTGGGTTGTTAAATGGGTCTGTGTTCACGTGCTTATCTCTTGGAAAATTAACCAACTTTGTGTATTTGATTCAGGCAATAATTGTTTGAAGTGACAAATAAAACATAATTACGAAATTTAAAACATTTTAATCATGAAATCCAAACGTATGGCTAAATATAGTAAAAATGTCAACTTTGTTTTGATTTGTTGTCATTTGAAACTTTGTTTATGCTTTGATTTCACAATAATCAGCTCTCGAAAATGGTTCTAACATGAAACTAAAAATCAAGAAGAGAATGAATGAAACATAAAAAAAAAAATTGCTTCCGACACTTCAGATCAGTTGTATTCATTATGTAAAATTCAATTTGTAACAACTCCTCCACTCCAACAGAAAGCACTACAGATTAATTGTATAAATGGTATTTAATGATATAAATGATTGTGAGATGGTTATCATCCTTAAAACATCAGCTACCCTCCATCCATCAACGACTCTCAAACACTGGAGTGCTAGTCATAAGAGGAGCGGCGGACTGTGTGTGACCAGACAGAGATGGGCCCAGATAAAAGGATTCTGCCAAGTCCTGATTAGATCTGCTCCCATGTTTGTCTTCCAGTATCAGGGATTACATGATTTATTAGAGTGCTGCTGGGACTGTGTGTTCCCGGGTGCTAGCTCTCTCACCCACAGCCCATACGGGAGTGCATTCCAGCAAACCCCATGCAAATGAACCGAACCCCCCACCGCCCTTTCTCTAATGTGTCCCTAAAGCTGGTTTAACTCACTCCTTTCCACCCAAAGCACCTCGGGGTGACTCAGATAATTTTCTCCATTAATGAGCTCCATGATTGCAAATAAGCAACAACGAAACAGCCGATCGATGAACTGCCAAGCGTGAGATTAATTTGTTCAATACAGGCCAATTTATTATGTGTGCTAAGTTTTTTTAGTTTGAGGAGAACGCTACATACTCTCTAAAAACACTGTTTTTCCATGAACTTCATTGCAGTAGCAATGAATCTGAGGTAGATGACCTCTTTGGTAACTATATGTTAGTTGGGGTTAAGGCAGACGTCTCGACAAAAAATGCAGTTTAACAACAAGCTGGAAAGATTAGCATCGTAACTATATATTTGTGTATTTTACTACACATAGAAAGATTGGCCATACAGGTAAATAAGAGGTGAAATGTCTGCAATGCCGATCTATTATTTTACAAAGTTGTCGAAACAAATGAATATAGGAAAAATGAGCTGACAGAGCATCTTCAACGACAGACTGTGTGCAGTGTGAGGAGGTCTGGGATCACATAACATGGTTTATTTATAGATATGTTGTTAATCTGCATGACACACACCATTCAGTAACACACTCATGACCACCTGCCTAATATTGAGTCGGCTGCCTTGTGTGTGATGCTCTGCATCTTCCGACAGGTTTCCATCAGGAGTAACTGGAGCCAGCAGCTGTTGGTGGATATTCAGCACAGCAGACCGGGAAGGCCTCGCAGCAGCTGCAGGTTGGGAGCTGTGCTGACCCACTCCTCAAGCTCACTCAAGTCCTTGCACCTGAGTAGTTTTCTGCTTCGAACATTGTGAACAGAAGATCTTTTTGTCCACATTGCTGAGATTGAAAACATGAAGAAATGTTTTCGAGGCTTGTACATTACTGCAGGAATATTTGAACACACTTTCTCAAACAGTTTTGGACCTACATGCAACATTTACACAAAACATAATATTATTCCTTGGTCTTTGTATATAAACACACCTTTATTATATTCTTCTGTCACACACATTTAAACAATTAAGAAACATGACTGTTGTCACTGAGTGATAACTTTATCCACTCAATATTAAACTCCTCCATTTCCTTTCTTTGCAAATGTTAGTGTAAGGTCATGTCCACACTGTCACCATGAACACAGCTCAAAATGATGCGGGTTAGTACATATGCCAGGCCTTTAGGTGGCGCTGTAACTCTGCCACAGAAATACACCAAAAATGTAGAAGAAAAAAAGGAGAACACTCCTGCATATCACCTTATTAAAGCAACTCGCATCAGCAGCTTCTGCAGCTCCACCTAGAGCAGGTTGTCTGCCATGTTATTGTTGTTATGTGACGTTGCGGAGAGGGTTGCAAATGTCCACGCATCTTGTTCGTCCAAACGTCAAAGCCGAGGCGGCGTTTTCAAATTTCTCCATTCTGGTGCCTGGTTTTTTTTTTTTTTTTTTTTTTGATGTTTTCAGCTTCCCAAAACGCCACGCAGTGTGGATGATTGGACAAAAACCATGGCTACATAAAACAACCTTCTCGTGTGGACGGGCTCTAAGATTCAGCCTCCAGCAGGGGATTCAAACATCTGGATCAGGAGCCAAAACCTGCAGGCCAGAGGGTCCAATGGGCCCCCAGGATGACTTTGTGTGAAAGTGACTATTGAGGAAAGTTTCAATTACAGAAACTGTTTCTTCTCAATGTCGGGGGGTGTTGGTGTTTTACTGAGTGTAACAAAGATAAAGCAACACTGAGAGCTGATCAGAGCAGTGAAGCAGCTTGTTAATCAAGTATCATAAGCATCAAAGACAGACTGTGAGCAAGAATATGTCAAAACATGAAGCAAGCAGCATGAAGGCTACAAAAGAGGACTTGCTTTGTGACATTTCACAGCATTTTGCACCAAACATCGTTCAATTTTCATAGTTTACTCAACCCTCTTTGCACTCAAACAAAGGAGTTAATTTGGAGTTAACTTTAATCTCAATGTTATGTTGTCATGTTGCAGATCCGCCCCCTCAGATAGAAGGGGTTATATGTCAGACAGCAGCAGAGTTAACAGGAGCTCACAGCGTTAATGACACAACACCGCCATGAACAAGACAATGTTGCTCTATTATCTCAAAGTTAGGACGCCGTTTTTGTTCCATTTGAGGCCCCGTTTACACAACAACGTTTCAAGTGAAAATGTTTTGTTTTGTGGCTCCACCTCCACACTGTAGAAATAGGAGTGGTCAGTGATGAAAAACACAAACTCTCTTTTATTACTGAAACAGTTCCGAGAAATGCATTTCTGAAAGCACTGGAGGCGAGAAATAAACTATGCAGTTGAAAAGTTAAAACGCCGCTTCACAGACGTGTGGCTGCTGTGAGGGGGCGTGGCCTGCAAGTTCGACAGCTTCTTATCGGAGTATGAACTGTCCTGCTGGCGGACGTCACTGCCGAATTTTCTCCTTATTCTTATGGGTTCAGAAAGGGAGTATACAGGGGACTTAACACAAGCATGTGTTATGCAGTGTTTAAGGTGGTTTTATCATTCTATGGAGAATTAACTGCTCACAGCTTGTGTATCTGTGAATATTTGTCGGTCAGTAACCACCAACTTTAACCCTTTATCAGGCCAGTGGCCAAACATCAACCTGTGCATATCTAAATGTTTAGAAAACATGCCAGTTATTGATAATGGTGTGTTTGGTCAGTCACACTCACTACCTGTCAATTGTATAAACAAAAAGCTGAGGGTGATTGTTCTCAGTTCATATATTGTATGTATATATTGTAGTGAGAGGCGACCGCTGATTAGCCATCATGCTTAGAATACTTTGACTCGATACATAATATCTTAAAAATGAAATGCATTAACAAGTAGGCAAGATGGATGATTTTTTTATTGTTTTATTTTTCTTCTTAACAGGAAAATAGCAAAGAGTTAACTGAACATTAAGTAGCAGTGTTGACCATGTAATGACAATGAGTCTGCAAAATACAATGTGACGTCAAGTAACTGCTCCTCCTCCTCCTCTAGCTTCTCGACCTCCTCCTCCTCCTCCTCCTCCTCCTCCTCCTCCTCCTCGACCTCCTCCTCCTCCTGGGGGGTTCAGCTGGACGTCCTAAGCGGGGTCAAGGTGGGTGCTTTCCTCTGAAACTGCTCCTGACCATCAGCCTGCCAAACGGGCTAATTTACAACCAACCCTACTCCACCCTGCCACACACACACACACACACACACACACACACACACACACACACACACACACACACACACACACACACACACACACACACACACACACACACACACACACACACTTTCTCTCTCTCTCTCTCTCTTTCTGCTGCGCTCTCTCTATTTATCTCTGTATGGCTCTTTCTCTCCGGCTGGGTGTGAAGATGCCAGCAGCACGCTCCAGTGGAGACAAATCAGACCTTCCCGGCCATGTCATCGTAAAACATCTCCCAGGAAGGTTGTGACCTCTTCACCCTTTCAACTCATCAGCAGGCAGAGCGAGTCAGGAGAAAAGGAGGCTCTCCATGCAGTGGCATAACTACCCACCCCCACACATTATCACGAAAGGATAGGCGAGGAGCTGGGCGAAGAGACGAAGAACCTTCAGAGAAAGATGTGAGCAGAGATGGAAATGTAACTAAATACTCTCAAGTAAACATAGAGAATGAATGCAGCAGCCTGTGTTAAATGATCACATGACTCTTAACACACCGACGTCAGAGTGTGGTTTCAAAGCTTACAATGAGCTCATTTACCTTTAAATTGCAGAGGACATTTCAAAATATATTGCCTCTAGTGCTTGGCGGATCGATCCAATTATTGATAGTATCGATACCCATGTTGGTATCAATATCGAGTGATACCAGTGCAATGAGATCAGTACTTAGTTTTAGCTCCTCCCCTGTGTTACATGCTGAGCCTGCCACTTTAAATGACAAGTGAATTGTGAAAGGTGGAGTTGGAGGATGTGTTGGTTTTTGGGAAGTGCAGTTTTTGTTGCCCCGGTGTCCTACTGTGTGTGTGTGTGTGTGTGTGTGTGTGTGTGTGTGTGTGTGTGTGTGTGTGTGTGTGTGTGTGTGTGTGTGTGTGTGTGTGTGTGTGTGTGTGTGTGTGTGTGTGTGTGTGTGTGTGTGTGTGTGTGTGTGTGTGTGAAATGACCGTGTTAGTCTTGTGGGTGTTAAAAAGAGGAATAAACAGCCACAATTCTCCCTCCACGACTCCACATCAGAATCAGGTTTTTGTTACCTGCAAGTCAGTGAGTGAAATTCCAGAATGAACCAGTTTCCAGACGGTTTGGATGATAATGAGGAAGAAGGTTACACCTGTTTACCGGCTGCTCCATCCTGAACACTGTACCTGAAAATGTATTTTCTTCTAATTAGTTCAGGAGTGATAGTTACTCTTGTACACTCTGTAATTTAAGACATTACAATGTCCTGGTGAAAATAGTTTTGTTACTGTTGTTTGAACCAAATTTCTTATTATCATCAAATATTTTCTGTTTACCTCTAAACTATTCCCAAATTCTGTTCTCTGCTTATCTAATTAATAAACCAAAGGAAAAATCATAAAAACTTAAAGCTTTCATCCACAATTCATCCAGATTTAGCAAATGATGCATTAACCTTAAATATATTAATTAATAATAATAATAATAATAATAATAATAATAATAATAATAATAATAATAATAATAATAGCAATAATAATAATAATAATAATAATAATAATAATAATGATGATGATGGTATTGCTAATGCACTTTTCATATAAAAATATCAAAGTGCTACAAGGACGTAGAAAAAAGAAGCAACACAAACCCCTGAAATTACAAATTTGAAAGTGTCCTTAAAAAGAGTTACAAGTCGTCAAATGCGTTTTGAAAGAATCCACAGTTTGTGGGGTCCTGAGGAGGCTGGGTAGGGAGGGATGTGGTGCAGCAGCACAAAAGGCCCGATTTCCCATGGTCCGGAGTTTGGTTCTGGGGGGTGGAGGAGGTGTGGAGTTTGGTTATGGGGGTTGGAGGAGGTGTTGGGGTTTGGTTCTGTGGGATGGAGGAGGTGTTGCAGTTTGGTTGTGGGGGGTGGAGGAGATGTTGGAATTTGGTTCTGGGGTTTGGAAGAGATGTTGGAGTTTGGTTCATGGGGATGGAGGAGGTATTGGAGTTTGGTTCTGGGGGGTGGGGGAGATGTTGGAGTTTGGTTCTGTAGGTGGAGGAGATGTTGGAGTTTGGTTCATGGGGATGGAGGAGGTATTGGAGTTTGGTTCTGGGGGGTGGGGGAGATGTTGGAGTTTGGTTCTGTAGGTGGAGGAGATGTTGGAGTTTGGTTTGGGGGTTTGGAAGAGATGTTGGAGTATGGTTCAGGGGGATGGAGGAGGTATTGGAGTTTGGTTCTGGGGTTTGGAAGAGATGTTGGAGTTTGGTTGATAGGGATGGAGGAGGTATTGGAGTTTGGTTTTGGGGGTGGAGGAGATGTTGGAGTTTGGTTCTGGGGTTTGGAAGAGATGTTGGAGTTTGGTTCATGGGGATGGAGGAGGTATTGGAGTTTGGTTCTGGGGGGTGGGGGAGATGTTGGAGTTTGGTTCTGTAGGTGGAGGAGATGTTGGAGTTTGGTTTTGGGGTTTGGAAGAGATGTTGGAGTATGGTTCAGGGGGATGGAGGAGGTATTGGAGTTTGGTTCTGGGGGTGGAGGAGATGTTGGAGTTTTGTTCTGGGGTTTGAAAGAGATGTTGGAGTTTGGTTCAGGGGGATGGAGGAGGTATTGGAGTTTGATTCTGGGGGGTGGAGGAGATGTTGGAGTTTGGTTCTGGGGGATGGAGGAGGTGTTGGAGTTTGGTTCAGGGGGGTGGAGGAGATGTTGGAATTTGGTTCTGGGGGATGGAGGAGGTGTTGGAGTTTGGTTCTGGGGGTTGGAGGAGGTGTTGGAGTTTGGTTCTGGGGGGTGGAGGAGATGTTGGAGTTTGGTTCTGGGGGATGGAGGAGGTGTTGGAGTTTGGTTCTGGGGGTGGAGGATTTGTTGGAGTTTGGTTCTGGGGGGTGGAGGAGATGTTGGTTTGTAGAGCGTATGTTCTGGTTTGGGGTTTGCTGAGTGAGCAGTTCTTTGAGGTGGGCGGGGCATTTCCATAAAGGCATTGATGAGTGATGAGAGAGATTTTGTAGTTTATTCTGACAGGGACAGGAAGCCAGTGCAGCGTGAGGAGTGTTGGAGTGATGTGCTCATGTTTTCTGACGCTCAGTAGGAGCCTAGCAGCTGTTCTGGATGAGCTGGAGCTTGTAAATCTGATCAAAGTGGTGGGATTTGGTTGAAATGCTGAATGTTTTACCGTTGAGCCACCAGTGTCTCCTCTCTCATGTCTGAAGCAGAATGATCCTCAGAAAGTACATCAGAAACTATTTTAATTCATAATGAACAATTTTAAGTTCCCTTTTTGTTTGTAATCTGATCTTGTATGAGGTTATGCAGGTTTTAACAACCGATTAGTACCGACAGCAGGTCCAAACATGTTTTCTCTGTGTGAATGCGACTCAAAACAGGACTGAGGCCCCGTTTCAGGTGAGATCGGAAAGCTTTTGTTGCGTTGTGTGTCTGATTACAGGACAGCGGTGCTCAGAGCCTCTGAAATGCAACTTTTTGGAAATTGCTCCAATGTGGAACATTTAAAAAAACACTCTGACTTCATTGGAACAAACAGAAAATACTCAAACTCTGTCCTATGTAAACGGAAAGAAACGGGGGAAACGCTGCTCCTGGTCCTTGTTATCTCAGCCCTCATAACTAGTAGTTCTGCACATGCTCAGTAGAGCCTATCAGAACAAAGTTTCCTCCGTGGTGTCATGACTCCCAGTCCATCTTCTCCTTGAAAGTGTTTCCAGTGTTTCTGTGTAAATGCAAACTGTTGTGTAGTTGAAGCATATTTGAAACACTGTGAAAAGGACAGATATCAAACACTTCTTCAACGACTTTGTATTTGTTTCAGGTATATTCCAGTTTTCCCTCAGTAGCAGTTTCTGACTTCTTAGTTTTGAAGTTTGTTATTGCTTCTAATATCAACAGGACAATCCACTGAGGTAGTTCTTTTCTGTGGTTTGATCCCGATGACTCTTAGGCGGCGTTCTGGTATCTTGCTTTACAACTATCACTTCTCAAGTGGTCCTTTGAAAGCCCATCTTTGCTGCATTCAGCACGACTCTTGACTCCTGGATAGATCTCGAACAGACTCCCTGTTGCTCGACGCTGATGGAGCCATCAGCGAGACGCCAGACAGGGTGCACTTCTTCTCATGGCCTCATCCCGGCTGCAGAGCCTCACACAGGGAAACACTAACAATCTGGCCTCCCTCCCACTGTCAGAGCTCTGCAGCCAGCAGGGGAGTGTGTGTGTGTGTGTGTGTGTGTGTGTGTGTGTGTGTGTGTGTGTGTGTGTGTGTGTGTGTGTGTGTGTGTGTGTGTGTGTGTGTGTGTGTGTGTGTGTGTGTGTGTGTGTGTGTGTGTGTGTGCGTGCGTGCGTGCGTGCTTGCGTGCGTGCGTGCGTGCGTGTGTGCTTGTGTAAAAGGAGTGATATTTGGGACTGTGAGTTCCAACATGGAAAATCTCAGATTCCGGCATCGGGGATTTATTTGCAGCCAAATAGTTTTCTCCATGAATGTTAAGGTGGCCTGCTTTCAACAAGTGGGATGTATTTTTTGCATATAGACAGCCTATCTTGTGTCCTTCCCAGAAACGGAGGCTGTGTGCATGCAGGTTGTTTGGTCAACTATGAATATTACTGCAGGCACAGCGAGACTGCAAGACTTTTGACAAAGGTCGAGGACAAAAGGAAATGGGGTCGTGTGGTGAAATGGTTAATGTGAATCTTAATGGAGGCGGCAATGTCATTATCTCCAAATCCTCTGAGCCCTCTCGACCAGGGGGCTGCGTCGTCGACGGCCACTTTACATCCTGAGCGCGTCGGGCCGAGAGACCAGGGGCATGACTGCCAATCCCATCCAGAGGATTTGTGTCCTCTTCCACCAAATTCAGTAAGCACATGCAGGCTCATAAAGGTGTTGAGAATTGAGGAATTTGTCTGGGAGGCATGGTCAAAGTCAACGAGCTGGTTTTTGCCTTTCAGCCGCAGGAAGAGGAAACGGCGTGGAGGCCTCTGCGAAGGCAGCTGAACCCTCCTCCCTCCGCTGTCTGGTGAAAGCAGACCCAAGCTAAAGGAGAAGTTGCCTGCTTTTTAAAGGAGATGAACACTGTCAGATTTACACACTGCCACGCTTTCCACCAAGCCCTGATAATCCCTTCCCAGAAATAAATTGTCTCATTAAAATGAAATGTTGCCCATATATGTTTAATAAATTGAAAACGCTTGTTTGAATCCTCGGTAATTTGGACGGAATCCCAAGCATGTCGCAAAGGCTGCGGCAAAATAAGATTATTTGCTGTGTATTATAATGTATGCTGCAGTTTTTATGCGACCAAACAGTGTCAGTGAACCCCCCGGTGAAATGTATGCTTATTTATATGCAGTTATTCAGGTATGCAGTAAATTCCAATTACTTCTTAAGATTTCTATTTAGCAAGAGAGGGAATATGACAGGGAAGCTCTGTGTTTTGAGCGGCATTGTAAATCTTGTTAACTCTTTGCGGTATACAGTGAGGATTGTGTATTTGTGTCAGGTAGTGAACAGTACATTAGGTTTTAACAGCTGGCTAATCGCAGTGTACGGAGGTGACCTGCTGGTCTCTGCTCCTCTCAGCTGATGTGAAGATTTCAGGTTTGATTCCAGCAGAGGTTTCGGAGGATGTCGCTTCTGTCCTGTAAAGATGTTCAAAATATTTGAGTTCTTAGATTGCTTGCGAAGGTAATCATACAGGAAGAGAAGAGCGTCTAAAACATGGTTTACTTCTTAAGGCACTGCAGACTCTCCACAGGCATGTTTAAATAACGGGAATAGCTTGAAGCTGATTTGTGTGGAAGATTGTAAAAATGAGATTTAGTGGACTGATGTAGCACTGCCTCCTGGCAGAGAGCAAACTGCTGCCTCCTGATTGGCTTTTGGCAAAGAACAGAACTAATTACTTATATCATCTGAATTTTTGGGGGGATATTTATTTAAATGATGAAGTCAATGGAGTGGTTTATTTTACATGTATGGTGTCTTACTGAACATATCAGAAATGTTTATGCCACAGATGAATTATAAACTTAAAGATCATGAGGGCAGCAGTAGCAGCAGACTAATCCAGGTGAGTACCTGAAGCTTCCCGTTGTTCTGGTCAGTTTCCTACCATAAAGTTCATTGACTTTTAGTGGAAAGTGGTTTCCAGCCAACACAAGTGTTGGACTAATTGAAGGTTTGCCATGAGGCTGCTGCTGATCTGAATCTACTTAGTGTTTCTTTCCTCAGTGTGTGTGTTTCTGACTTGGTCTGACTGGCAGTACAATACAGTGTTCTGTATTGTACTGCCAGTCAGACCTGAGTCTGGAACTCAGGTTGATTGTGTGGGTGGAGACAGGCTCAGGCCGTCTATCTTCAGTTCAGGGTCATATGGTGCTGTATAGGCTCCACCCTCACACCTGACAGGTCACCTCTGGGTGACACCAAATGTTTCTGGACTCTCACACAAGCCGGCTGCTTTATTCAGGGTTGTTCTTTTGCCCAAATAAATATTTGAAAGTCTTCCACTAGAGAGAAGTGCTTCTTACTGTTTTATTCTAGTATTGTTTATTGTTTTACTTGTTAATGTTCACGTGATTTTTATGAAAATTCAAATTACTGAAAAAATGTCCACATTATTTTTTTCAACCCAATTTTATTTTTTAATTCTATGTGAACTCACGTTGTGTATTATTTTGATTCTTTATTCATTCATGAATACCTTGCGGATGAGCTCGTTTGTTTTCCTCAGGCTGTTTCCTCTCCTGATCCAATACTGTTCTGGCAAATTCATTTATTATCACGTCTTTAACTGCGCTCTTGTTCCGCCTGGTTATAAGCTGCAGTGTGAGATGAGGCCGAATGTTTCTAACACCCCTGGTGCTCAGTCCCCTCCTTGCTGGGCCCCCAGGGGCCCTAAATCCCACCACCGCCCCCCCACGTTCAGCATGCCGAGGCGAGCCGCGCTTTGCCTATGCATTAGCCATCCATTTCCAGCAGCTGACACCTCTCCAACATAAAACCGTAAGGCAGAGGTAAAATATCTCTCTCCTGGCGAAAATAAAGCTTTGTCTGCCTGCTGATCTATTGGGTATAAAAATAAAGCCGCGGCTTTGATGCGGGCTTTACCTTATGCGCGCCTTTGCTTTTTGCGCACACAAAAGCTCCAATAAAGATGGATCGTGCAGGATTGGCCGCGATGCGTCCACACACAGCATCACTCACTCTACTTCTTCCTCCTCCTCCTCCTCCTCCTCGCCTCTCACATCCCCTTCTATTAAAAAGTCGGACTGAGCTGTTTGTTATTGATCAGTCGGTGTCGATAATTATGCAGGATTTCCAGCTAATCGGCTTTTGCCAAAGTTGTGCCCGGAAAAGAATCATCAGGAGGCTACTGAATCTTCTGTGACTTTCTCTTTTGTCTTTTTCACGGGGTTTACATGTGGACACCACAGAGTCCGCTATATTCTCTGTGTGTTAACTGTTAAGTGTAATAATAAAACTGTTTACCTCCTTTGCTTTATGACTGGCCTGCAGCTGCATTTAACAAAAATATCTCAGACATATACGACGGTTCCTGGAGGAGAAATTGTTCTGTTACAGCTCATCTACAGCCTGGAAGAAGATAGAGAATGAAACTAAAATATCTTAAATTCTGTCCAATCTAAGATGAACAGTTTTTTTCCTCATGAACTTACAATGTAACGACGTTTGTACTTCTGCTGATGATAGTTCCAATACAACCGAGTGTGACTCGTGTTCTCGGCCTTAACAAAAGAGTTTGTTGGTCAGAAATATGTCACATGAAGCAGTTTCACAAATTAGCAGCCGAAAATCTCTATAAATCTCATATTTGTGCTCCGACTTGCTCAACATTTCTATCGTTTTTATCGAGAAGAACATTAAATGAGTGTTACACTAATATTTAAGATCATGTTATATAGTGGCTTGTCTTCAGTAAAAGCTACCTCAAGGACATCAAATGTTCTTTTGTAATATTTTTTTTTCTAATATAACCGATTTGATTTTTCTTTCCTTTTTGTCAGATTTACAGCCGTTCTCTGGAAATTAGGGGCAGAGTTCTGCTGAATAAACTGGCGCTTCTACTCTCAGCCATAATAACGTTCATCGTCTCATCATTTTAGAAAAGCAGTCTTTATGGGCCGCTCTGCTGTGCTCTGCTCTGCTGTATATTTCAATGCAGGTATGAGACGAGCGGCTCTCCCTCTCCTCCCGGTGCTGGAGGGCAGAGACGCGCCGCTCCGCGGCGGCGGGCGGGAGTCGGGGCGCGCCGCTATCTGCCGCTCCGCAGCCTACAGCTCGTCCCCTGAGCTTTGGCCAGCGGGCGATGATATCTCAGAGGGAGTGGTTATCGCCACACATTATATTATAATCATTAGTGATCCCAGCCCTTTCACCTCGACTGCAGAATAAGCGGGGAATGCCATTAATCTAAACTAGTGGAAACTGTTTTAGAGGCTGCTTTATGTACAACCATTCCTCACTTTTCCACCTTATAGCATTTTATCTGAGAAAAGGCCTTTAATTCTCCTCTTTCTTTGTAAATGTGGATACCTGGGGAAGCTGGAGGTCTCTGTTGAGCTCCCCGCCTGCTCCAGTCAGACATGAAGGTTGTTTTAGTGATTTATTCTATTTATGAAACAGGAAGTATATATATATAAAAAAAACCTGACCTTTGTTCTGTTGTGCAAATAAACGTTTAATATTATTTAGATTTAAAATGTGTATATAAATCACTGTTGTTTCAACAGAAACAAGGCAAAATTTTGGAGAAACATCAGAAAACGTTCAAAGGTAATTTTCACATGGAACGAAGAAAAGTGTGTGCGTGTGTGTGTGTGTGTGTGTGTGTGTGTGTGTGTGTGTGTGTGTGTGTGTGTGTGTGTGTGTGTGTGTGTGTGTGTGTGTGTCAACTTAACAGAATAGCTCATTTAAAAAAATTACAATTTAAAAGCGTAATAATAATAATAATAATAATAATAATAATAATAATAATAATAATAATAATAATAATAATAATAATAATAATGGTATTTTGACCAGGGGCCTTTTTCCTGGACTGAATTCGCCCCCTAGAGGAGTGATCGGGACTCTGGTGGTTGTTGGCCTTTTTTCTGTCCGAACTCGGAATTTCCCGGCTCTGGACCCAGGAGTCCTCCCATCTCCCAACCCATTGACTCGGATGATCACCTGGATTTGGGTTCAGCTGCAGCAGCGGTTGGTTCTGGCGCCTTTTGGTTATTGACTCGTGTGCGTGTGCGTGCGCGTGCGTGGGGGTGACTGAGTGAGAAGGGACAGCTGTAGGGAGATGATCTATAAATCCCATCGGATTTCTCAGCAGGGCCAGCCCTGGAGTTGGGAAGTCTGGAAAAATGTTTGCATAGAGTTGCTGCTGGCTCAATAATCCACGTCGAGTTCACATCGGCATATGTTTGGCTGCCAATTGCGGGGTGTGTGTGGGGGGGGGGGGGGGGGGGGGGGGGGGGGGGGGGGCTGACAGACAACTCTGTCAGTCGATGGTGGTGTGACCCTACGTCTGTGTGTGTGTGTGTGTGTGTGTGTGTGTGTGTGTGTGTGTGTGTGTGTGTGTGTGTGTGTGTGTGTGTGTGTGTGTGTGTGTGTGTGTGGGTCTGTCCCTGTATCTGAGGCCTTTACTGCTGCGCGAGCAGAGCGCAGCGGTGGATGGATGAATGGAGGCACGCATCGGATATATGGAGTCGAGAAGAGAAAGGGGCAGAATTTAATGGAGGGATGGAGGAATTATGCAGTGAAGAATGATTGACACACTAGGCAGGACAGGACACCCACTCCCACCCGCCCACACGACGCTTCCTGGAAGTCAATATGTTTCATGACAACAGTCAAAGCGAAGTTCACACTCTTCTATTTGTGCAGGAATAATAACTGCTGTTTGGTCAATTTAAATGAGCACAAATTCATTTTGCTTGCAACTTTCTTACTGTTTTTTCTCATGTACTTGGATAAAAATTATGTGGATTTTGTCTGCCCTAAAATTCATTTTGCAAATGTTTTCTACAAAGCAGAATGTGATACAAGCTAGAGAAATTAAATAGTTTCTGCCAATTTTAGATTTTTTGATATACATGTTCTTCTTTTTAAAAGACGCAGAGTCTCGGTGGCAAGGAAAATGTCTTTTTAATTCAAGTTTTCTAACAGATGAAGAATTTTACAGTTTCGCAGAAATACAGCAGTTTTTTTTGTCATGAAATAAAAATGAAGCAAGAATTATGAACTGCTGCACTGAATTCCGATTATTGTCACAATAATACCTATGTTGAAATAAATAAACTACTGTGGAGCGGAGTGCTTTGCCTTCAGCCCAGCCTGTCGCACATCTCGGCTGCAGTCCGGGGTGACGTTGAAGGGCCCACGTTACCGGATCCATGTGCCTTCATCTACCATATCAACTCCACCTCCACCCGTCTGACTTTCCTGCCAAGACGCACAACACCTGTTTCCAAATCTACTCCAACCCACCCTGTTACGCAGAGCCAAGTCAGGGCTAATCACAAATACATTGAATAAAACAACAAAACAAAAAAAAGCACGTTATGAAATTATTTTGGGACTATGTTAAATGCAATTCTGAATTTAATCTCGAAAAAGCCAGAATTCTGAGATTTACATAAATGTTTGTGAAACCATGCGATGTGAGGAAATGTATGGAAATAACCAAAGACTGTGACAAAAAAGGAAACAAAATTCAGAACTCTGATGAAAATCTGATGAAAAGACTTAGAAAAACAACTACTGGTTCTGATATAAAAGGAAGAATTATAGGAGGGAAAAGGAAGAAAAAAATAAATCTCACTTTTTTGGGGGGGTGGGGGGGTGGAGGTCCCTAACCTTCCTGCCATGATGTCTTATATTTGGTGTGATCACCTGCTCGCGGCTCAGCATTGAACCTGTACTGGAGGTCCTCTTGGCTTCCTCACACATTGTTGTGGTGACATTGTGTCTCTAAACTGAGCCTGGAGGAGAGAGGGGAGACAAATAAACGTGTCATGATTAGAATTAATGATTGCATGCATCTTCACAGCCTCATTCATTATCTCAGATTAATTATCTCGCAGTGTACCAGTTCACTTGTCTGCACTTCATAAACCCCAAATCTCCTGGGCTGCTTTACAAGGATGTGGCCCTGATTCAGGAGAGATCTGAGCGGCCTGGAGGCCCTGCACTGTCCACAATTACACCCTGGAAGAAAGGCGAAGATAAACAGCGAGTATTCAAGGCGAAGGAAGAACAAATGATCTTTAGTCGGAACAAATAAACGATAAATTGAGAATTAGTTGAGGAATGTGGATTTGCATTTCCTGTCATCAAATCTGTCTCCAATCGTTCTTAGATTAAAAAAGAAGGAAAAGGAAGAAGTTTTGTTTTCTCCAAGTTGAGCACAGACGCTCCTCCACAAATTCTAATTTACAAATTCTGCCTGCATCAGAATGAAAAAATGAGTGGGAATAGAAATCTATTGCGAGTGAAGGATTACAGTGGTAAGGTTAACACCATTTTTTTGCATTTAATAGTGTCTTTGCCTGCAGGGAGTTGAGATATTTTTAAGCCTATAGCCTATATTTTGATTTCTTTCTGTTCGTAGCTTAATCTGCCTCCGTGAGCTGGCTTTTTTTCTCTCTCTGGCTTATTCTAAATCAGGCAGAGATTATCCCCACTGACAGACTATCAAGGCATCTTCTACACATGAAAATAACGACTTTTGTTGTTTACATGCTGTGTTCACAAGTTTGTGTGTTGGTGCTGAGTGCTCAGGCCCGCACACTGTGGGGTTTCTTATTGACGGCTCCTCCGGCGGGTTTAACTCAGAAAAACACAAATGACGAAGTGCGTTTGGAGGTCCAAAGGAAGGAATTACTGCCCCTGGACCTGGGGGGAGTTGTCATGAAGTCCCGTGGCCTCCCTGGATCTGTGAAAGAGAGGGATCAGAAAAGATGCCTGGATGCGTAAAGAGCAGAAATAATGATGAAAGGATGGATAAAGACAAGCACAGACGGAGTGAGGACAGAGGAGGGAAAGTAACAGCAAGCAGGAAAAAAATGGTGCGCACATGTGTTTTCAAGCCTTATCTCTTTTTCTTGAAGCCAGTAACAAATGTCCTCTGAATGGGGGCTCCCCAGACACCAGGAGGGGGGAGGAGGGAGGCAGCTGGACGGGGGACGACGGGCGGTTTGCATGAGAAGCAGCCCATATGCAAAAGGCTGCAGGCGGGCTATTTGCTCCACAGTAAGTGGGTGTCCCGTCCCCGGGTCTCGTTTTCTGCCTTTTAAGTACTTAAAATGTGCAGCTTCTGCACATAAACCCATTTTAAGCCGATCATTTAAAATATGATTTTCCTTGTTGCAACAACACAATGTAAATCAAACATTTTGAAACCACGACTACATTTATTAATTAATACATTGTGATCATAAATAAACGTCTCAATATTTAATTACTCACAACTAGTTTCCTGCCGATAATGCAAATCTATACTTCACCACAGATCGAAACGAATTCGTTCAACGAGCAAGTGAACTTCCCCATGTAAACAACAAATTCTGTTTTAAATGAGCAACACCACTGAAATATCGTGGACGTGTTCAAATTTCAGGCCCGTAAATCCTCCAAACAAAAGAGGTGAGGGATGTGTTTGATGAGTAAATGGTTCAGAATCCAGCAGGCTGTTGCAGCCTCACGGCGTTATTTACTGAAGTGGATTGGATCTAACTAATGAGTCGTCCGAGGTGTCTGAGCCGAGCTGCAGCAGCTGTAAACTTTAGAGCCTACCCGTCTTTCACTTGTATGCTTCTTCTTCATCACACCAAACAGACAACGGGTTTATTGCGCCGCTTGCTTCAGGATGGGACAGCACCCACACCCCGGAAAGCGACTGTCAACTCAATAAGATCTCGGCGCAGCAGTCTGCAGTGTATCATCAGATCTGGAGCTCAAGGCTTGAGACACTGAAGTGCATAGAGGCAGGCAAGAATTGATATTTTAGCGCACATCTGTTATCGTGGGGAAAAAAAGACAAAAAAAAACTTCCCAGATAATCTCAGTTGCTAAAAACAAACATGTTCGGCTGGTGCGTAATTCTCTGGCGCAAATCAACTTTACGGGAAGAACCGGGGAGAGTGCCATGCAATCTGCGCCTGCAGCCTCTTTATCCCGAAGACGCCTCAGTATCTACCTGCTCAGATTCCTCCTTCATGTCCCCCTCATGCCCAGAAGACAATTTGCTCAGCAGCTGAAAAGTGGCGTCTCTCCCTCCGCGCGCGCTCGCCCTCCGCCGCGGCTGCTTCCTCCACAACACATTCACTAACATATGACAGTTTGCAGGGAAATTCTTGACAATTGGTGTCTTGAGTGTGTGGCATAAATAGCAGGCAGAGTCCTCGCTGGGTTATGATGGGGTGGCTTGATGGCTGCTGGCATGGCGAACCGCTGATTGGTCTGGGAGCGTCCTGACGTCAGGAGGCTGGGAATAAGGCTGGGCTGGAGCTTTAGGAGCAAGACAGTGTCTACTGGAGACCCGGCGCTTTCTAGCACAAGCATGGTGCTGGAGACTGAGTGACATCCCAGCATACACACCTGACTACCGCCGGAGCATCCCCCCCACCCCCCATCACCACAAGGCAAACATCCAGGATCATCCGACAACTCGAGAGGGGGCAAACACTCCTTTTCTAAAACCTTCTGGGTGTGTGATTTTGGTTTTCGCCGTGCTTTTGAAGAGTGGATACGCTGCCATGTTAAAGTACATTGAATTATTTATAGACATGCCTGTCTTGTTGTGTGGCCGCTTTGCTCCAAATGCATTTTATTAGACGCCTCTTCCTCCACTGACTGGCACACCGACGCTTCTCTCTCGGCCGATGCGTCACTTTCCAGAGCGCCGGGACAAGCACACTGGCTCCGCTGAGCTGATCCATACGCAGCATCCTGCTTTGATGTCTTGGTTGAATTTTTGTCTCGGATCCCTTAAAGGACTGATTTATTTATTTTTTAACCCTGTTTGGCTTTTCCCTTAGAGAGGACGCGGTCGTTCTTTCCTGGTTCTCCTTCTTTTTGGATGCTGGCTGTTTTTACGCATGCAGGGAGAAATCTGTGGTGACACCTGATCGACTGGCTTCTCTGCACACATTGACCCGGGAGCTTCAGGCGAATCAGCGCGAGGGGAGCACGCAGATACCCGGTCAATGCTCGGCCTGCGCTCTTGATTTTGTTTGTGCGTGTGCTTTATTGTTGGTGGGGTTGTCGCCCAGCCAAAGCCATGGTCCACTGCGCCGGCTGCGAGAGGCCTATCCTGGACCGCTTTCTGCTCAACGTGCTGGACAGAGCCTGGCACGTCAAGTGCGTGCAGTGCTGCGAGTGCAAGTGTAATTTGACAGAGAAATGTTTTTCTCGAGAGGGAAGACTGTACTGCAAAAACGATTTCTTTAGGTAAGCTGGGAGGAATTCCCAGAAAAGATCGCCTGTGTTTTTGTTTGTGGAGTGATTGGTTTATTGGAGTGTTGACCAGCAGCCGTGAAGCAGAGAGGAAAAACTATTCCTAAAAATCGGAGAAAAACATTGGGAGACTAAAACAGATTAAAACACAACTAGTACCGTCACGAAGTCCCATTTAGAATTCTGAAGATAAAACGCTGTTTGTGCCGTTTACAGCTTTTCAGTTCATTTTGTTTTTCATTAAAAATATTAAAAGGTATTAATCCATAATTCAAAATAATTTTACACACACAATAGACTAATTTTAGAAAATAAGAATGCCATAATTTAAAAACAAATATTGGTGTAATATCGCCGAGCCGCTCAGACAGGATATAGAAAGTTTTTGTTTTTTAAATGTGCATTTATTTTATTTGTCTCTGATGTGAGGAACCCTCCGACATGTCGTGTGGGTGATAAGTTTTGATTAGCAGAGAGTCATTAAAACTCTGTTAATTTGGATTCTCATGCAAAACAGGAAGAGAAGAGCAGCAACATGAACCGTGTGAGGAGAGCTGGAGGAAATGACACCCAGGGTGTTTGGTTTGCAGCGGCCGGGGCGCACACAGGATCAAACCCGCAGCCTGCAGCCGCACAACACTTGTGTTTGCTCAAGCCGACTGAGGAGAACGTGATAAGTGGATTTGAATAGTAAACTAGTTAAAAAGATCAAGTCCGCAGACAAAAGCAATCTCCAGACGTGAAGTCAACAAGCAGAGCAAACCACTCAATACACATTATTTACCGGCCAGTCAATGGCAGAGCAATCATTTCTATTTCCAAAGCTGCGTAAAGGAACCTAAAGAACCGGACTGTTTACCCACTGGCACTGCGAAACACAATGCTTTCTGTAAAAAACAAGATAATTAAGAGTAAATGATCGGCACACACAAGCAGAAATGTTTTTTTTTCTTCCAAAAGTAACATTAATAATATTTTATTAAAATAAATAAGCTGTTGACCCTCTCTGAATATTTTTCCAAATTAGAGAAAATAGCATAAAAAAACGTTATAAGTCTGTTATTATTGTTTCAAAATTTAAATGAGGAACAAATAATAAATATGTTTAGGTATTAATCTTTCTACAAAGCTGTGATGCCTCAACAATTCAGAATTCTTGTTATTTTTATTATTATTATTATTATTATTATTATTATTATTATTATTATTATTATTATTATTATTATCGATAACGATGACGATAATAATAATATTAATCTTATATTTTTTTCTGTGCTGTGTGTTTCTTCTAATTTGATATTGTTGTAAAATGACTCGGTGACCACCAACGTGTCTTGTCCTGCAGGCGGTTCGGCACCAAGTGTGGTGGCTGTTCACAGGGCATCTCCCCCAACGACCTGGTCCGGAGGGCCCGCAGCAAAGTGTTTCACCTCAACTGCTTCACCTGCATGATGTGCAACAAGCAGCTCTCCACCGGAGAGGAGCTCTACATCATAGACGAGAACAAATTCGTTTGCAAAGACGATTACCTGAACAACGCCAGTGTGAAAGACACCAACCTTCTCTCAGGTACGGTGTGTGTGTGTGTGTGTGTGTGTGTGTGTGTGTGTGTGTGTGTGTGTGTGTGTGTGTGTGTGTGTGTGTGTGTGTGTGTGTGTGTGTGTGTGTGTGTGTGTGTGGAATGGACTAAATTGTGATGGATGTGATGTGTTCAGTGGCTTCATCATTTCCATGACCAGGACTTAGACGGCCCCCAGAGGCTCAGTCCAGTTTTAATAGTCCTGTTCTGCCCAGCTTGTTAAATCACATCAGATCACCTCCATCAGGCGTGTGAATGAATCCAAGGCTTTATCTAGTCTGGAATGTAGGGTCTTTAAATTTGATGTAATATTCAAGCTTCTTATCCGAATAAATAAACGGACTGTATTTGTAGAAATGACGTGTGAGTGTTTGTGCTGTGACGGTTTGAATGTAGAAATGAAAAGAGGAATCCTACCTGTTATTTGCATGAGCGGGCTGAGGTCAGCCACCTTTAATTGACCGCTCCGTCAGTTTGGTGATAAACAGTTTATCTTTGGGGAATGACATCCATCCTTTCGTGTGCGCAGTGACGGCGTGCAGCGACCCCAGTCTATCCCCGGACTCACAGGACCCGCTGCAGGACGACGTGGTCTTGAAGGACACGGAGATAGCAGCCCTGTCCGACAAGGAGACGGTCAACAACGAGAACGACGACCAGAACCTGGGGGGCAAGCGGCGCGGTCCGCGGACCACCATCAAGGCCAAACAGCTGGAGACGCTCAAGGCTGCGTTTGCTGCGACCCCCAAACCCACCAGACACATCAGGGAGCAGCTGGCCCAGGAGACCGGCCTCAACATGAGGGTCATCCAGGTGGGTCCGCAGACCGCATCAGTCCACATCAGTCCACATCAGGATCAACACAGCCACAACTTCTTAAATCAAAACTCTTCTATCTGCATGCGACTATTCCAACGTGTCCTTTATATTTCTACAATAGACCAGAATAGAATACACATCATTATATAATTCAATAAGACATTATAGAGCTGCTCCTCCCACAGTGCAAAAGGTAGTATAGAAATAGTGCAATATAAATATAGTGCAATATAACAGAAAATATTTCAATATAAGAAGAATAGAGCAATTTGCAATAGGTTTCACAGTATGTGGTTGAGTCGTTGGGATGCTTTCTTAATAAAAATGTAAAAAAAAGGAAAAAAAAGGAACTGAACGTGGCTAAAATTATATTAAATCCATTTTAATCCAGATCAATCTAATGTGAGTCTCTGGGTTCAGTAACTTCACAGACAAAACACACTGAAAAACACGTTTTCATCCACGTGTCGGAGATTATGAACATTTTCTGTAATAAATTAAAAACATACAAAAGAAGTTGAATATTTTTTTAAATATATTTTTTTACAAAATGTAAAAATTAATATAAGTACAGTATCTCTCTCTCTCTCTCTCTCTCTCTCTCTCTCTCTCTCTCTCTCTCTCTCTCTCTCTCTCTCTCTCTCTCTCTCTCTATATATATATATATATATATATATATTTATATATATTTATATATAATATAGTGAAATGTCGTGAATCAAATGCTCCGTTTGCAGATTGCTTTAAATGTTCACCCTCACGCGGTTTTTCATGATACTTCACCAACAGCAATGTGACTTCACTGCTGATCTCACCCAAAACCCCGATTTGAATAAACAACAGCAGTTTCTTTTATTAAAATAATTTCTTTGTTATTTTTGCACTTTCCAATGTCATTTTGCGGCCCATTTTGTTCTCTGGGCCGCATGTTTGACATCACTCAAGTTAAACAACCATAAGAAATTCAGAGGTTTAATAATATTTTAAATATTTTAAACATTGGAAATTGATATATGTTTATGTTTCTCTCGATACGTTTGAAATTTCCGTTGTAGTTAGAATAGATATATATTTTTAATTTAACCGTCACAGAACCGCACTGAGCCACGCACCGATTTGTTTGAAAGTCCACATGCTTCCCCTACCAACAAAAAAAACAAAAAGACTCCCCAGTCGTAATTATCTTTATGGCTCGCTCCGTCCCCAGTCATTGAGAGTGTCCGGACAGTAAATTACGCACGCCTCGTGCGCCTGTCGCAGCTCCATCCACAGGTGGAGGAGGAGGGTTCGCGCACCTTCTCTGCTTTATAGGGTGTTACGCACCCATTAAAAGGTGTGATGTAACAGCTTATATTTTATGGAAAAATGTCCCCGAGAAACTGTCAGACCGCCGTGACCGTGCAAGGCCCCTCCACCTCTCAGGAAGGCTCCACCTCCTCCTCTTCCTCCTTTTCCTCCCCCTCTCGCCGCTCCTCAAACTGCGCGGTCACATTGAATTCATTAAGCCAAAGATTGGCCGACGAGGACGAGGGTTGATTTGGAAACGGGTAATTTATATGGGTATTTTTGATTCTTGGCGCGCGTGCCGGGGTATCGTGGCCAACTGGCGCCGGGGCTGCTGGGAGCCGCTGGGAGTCCTGGCATACACACGCCATCACGTTTTGCGAGCACATTTATCCATGCTGCGAGCATTTCCAGCCAAGAGGAAGAGCAGAAATCTGTTTCAAGGGTCTTCTCGTTGTCTCCTCAGAGCCGCGAATTACAGCCAGGCCGCGAGTTAAACAAGGAGCCTTTTACTGTTGTTAGGAGGAATAATCTGTTGATCAAACTGAGGCTCACGGGGCGCTGCAGAGGACTCAGCTCACACCTGGGCAGCTCTCTCACACACTCCCCTGGGGAATTAAAAGCTACCAATTAACCTCTAATGCATTAAAAAAAAATTTGTTTGAAAGATAAAACCCAGAGAAAATTTAGGGAGCATATACAATCCCATACGACTCGGCATTCAACAATTATTATTATTATTATTATTATTATTATTATTATTATTATTATTATTATTATTATTATTATTTCTAACGAATAAGATGTTTTACAAAAATTACAGCTACAGATTCCCGAGTTCCACTCACCCCCAATAACCCCAGAAATGGCAGGTAAATGGGACTTTTTTCTGGATCTTTTAAAAGAGCAGAATGATTCTATTTATTTCTATCGGGTAAAATGCGGACACTGTGTGTAAGGCTGCGGGGCAGATCAGAGGTAAAAGGTTTAGCAGAGCAGATTAATGGCGATAAAGTAAAAGTGCAGAAGCAGGGGTATCTAATATGTATGAGCATGAGGAGGGAAAGGGAAGAGCGTAATTAAGGGAAGCCGGCCTATAGATTAGGAAATGATAACCTCCAAGAGCCTGGTAATATATTGGTAACAACCCTCCTATTAAGTATTAATTGGAGATTTTAAGCCCCCGCTGCAGCAGCCCTCAGTCGGAGTAAATGGAGGGTTAAAAGATCATTAGGGAGGTTAGATGTGACTCCTGCTCCTGTAACGATAATTGGGCGCAGTTCTTTCCGCCGCACAGCCTTGCGGATTTAACGCACCGGCTCATCACGCACGACGCAAAACACACAGAGCGTATTGACTCTCATGAGGAGCCGCGCGCAAAGTAAACATGTCACCTAATTACACTTTGGATGAGGGGCAGTTTATTCTCCAGCCTTTATGTGTTGAACCTAAAAAAATCTCCTGTTTTTTGTTTTCATGAGAACGCAAAGTTAATTCTTTTTCCATCTCTCATCATCTCCGGGTCCAAATATTGACGTTCAATCAAATCGGCACCAGCCACCGATCGAGTGACACCAAGTGACCCAAATACGCCGCTGTGTGTGTGTGTCCAGGTCTGGTTCCAGAACCGACGTTCCAAAGAGAGGCGCATGAAGCAGCTGAGCGCACTGGGCGCGCGCAGGCACGCCTTCTTCCGGAGCCCGCGGCGGATGAGGACGCTGGTGGACCGGCTTGAGCCCGGGGAGCTCATCCCCAATGGGCCCTTCTCCTACTACGGAGGTGGGGGTGCTCTCTATCTCACTCATGTGCTCTGACAGAAGATCCATGTGCAGCTTTGCAAAACGTTTGAGTATTTTTTCCAAGGGTTTTTAGTATTTTCAAAATTACATTGATTGCAATTATTGACACAGAAATTACAATAGAATTGGGTGTTTCCACATTAGTGTTTATGTTGTATTCTTTTGGTCCTAATGTGCAATCTAGGCCTCATCAAATAACCTGTTGTGTTTGAGGAAGAAATGAGAAACAAAGTCTAATTCAGGGCTGTCAATCTGAAAGTGGCCAGAGTCCACTCCAGCTCACAGGACCACGAACTGGGAAAATAACAAAGTAATCATGATTAATTTTTTTCTGTAAAAATAAGTGAAGGGGTGGTTGTGTTATGGTCCGAGTATCAGACACAGCACAGAGTGAGCAGAGACATCAGTGAAGCCGAGAAACCTCCTTCTCACTGGAGCAGCTTCAGAACATCAAAACACTGAGGCTGGAGGTTTAAAAACATGCAAAAAGCTTCAATTCAAAGAGATGGATTTTAAGACATTTCACTGTAGTTTGAAGCAGGGAACATTGTTGATATTGCTTTTATGTAAAAGACTATTTAAATACAGAATCAAAATATACTCAGATCCATTAAAACCAAGAACAAAATGTCCCTAAATTTGTGTTTAGGAATTATTTTGTGATAATTGTAACACTCCGGCCCACTCAAGATGCTGTTTTGGCCCCTGAACGAAAGTGAGGACGACTTGACTGTTTGTCTTTATAAATCTGTTTAACTTAAACCTTTACAATCCAAACAGTCCTTTGGAGTAGATGTCATAAATATTAGTGAGCGTTGAGGCCTGTTTGCATATTTGATTTGAAGGCCCGTATTTGAGAGCACTGGTGATATAACTCTCACTGGGTTGGGAAGACCTCATCCAGCTGTTTAAATGTTCAGTTTCCTTCACATGGAGTCAGTTTACACTGGTGTGGTTTGCTAGCAGCACTGCACTCATTCTTGCTTTCAAACATCTGATAGTTTTAAGAGAAACGCTCGGGCCCTTTGTCCCTTCTGCTGCAGGAAAAAGTAAAATTTTATTCTGCTGATTTGAAAAAGTGTGTCTCAGTAGGTAGAATCGCTGATGAAATAGCCCCATTTTAATTAATTTTGTGGCTACGTTGTTCTCCCACCCAATTGCAGTTTCGATTTAAGTGTAACGTGCTCTGTGACTAATGTAACATGGCGAGGGTCTCTCTCTCTCGCTCTCTCTCTCTCTCTCTCGCTCTCTCTCTCTGTCTCTCTGTCTAATATCAAGCTTTGTATATTGAAAGAATTCCTCAACATCTCCAGAATTATTTCTGCCCGGCCACTGTCCTCACATTGATTTATTTCTCCTTCTTCATTTCTTGGAGGTGCAGATTATCAAAGCGAGTACTACGCCCCGGGAGCGAACTATGACTTTTTCCCTCAGGGGCCGCCGTCGTCGCAGGCCCAGACCCCGGTGGATCTGCCCTTCGTGCCCTCATCGGGCCCTACGGGAACCCCGCTGGGAGGTATGGACCATCCTCTGCCGGGCCACCACCCGTCCAGCGACGTGCAACGCTTCTCTGATATCATGTCCCACCACCCGGGGGACTCTCCCAGCCCCGAGCCCGGCATCCCGGGGCCCCTGCACAGCATCTCCTCTGAGGTGTTCGGCCCCAGTCCTCCCTTTACCTCACTGTCACTCAACGGCAGCGGATACAGCAACCACCTGTCCCACCCGCCCTCGGAAATGAATGAGGGCACGGTGTGGTAGCTTTCTGAGGGACTGAACGCTGACTCAGTGATGGAGGGCGTCCAGGTCTGGTGGGGTTCCGAACAGGGACATTGATAATGACAGGGTTAGGGCAATGACATGCTATCATCTCATTTCCTTTCTTTTGGTGTTTTGATACTCATTGATTTAGTTTTTTCTTTTGATTTTTTCATCTTTTTTTTTTTTTTTTTAATCAAGGAAACGTATCAGATGGAAAAAAATTGTGTTCAATATTGTGTTTGGGTGTTTCAGTAGTTTCTGTTGACCCTTCCACCCAAAAACAGAACTTATAAACTGGTTAAGACTGATGAACTGCTGTTTGAGTGCGCCCTGGGACCCCCTGTCAGCCCGCCTGAGTCCTGTCAGCGGTCCGGTACAGCGACAAACCTGCTGACGCTCAGCGACGGGGAGGAAAACTCTTGTTGAAACCTCCTGCAGTGCGTCCCAACATGAAAAGATGGTTAGCCACCGTCAAAGACTCAAAGCTTTACAGGGAGAGAATAAAGGGGCTGAGGGGTGGTGGTGTGCTGACCCGGCACTATCGGAGGGCTGAACGGCGTTCAGACTGCGTCCGAGGCGCGACACGACGCGTGTCCCTTGTATTTATTCAGAAGCTCCTCAGACCTCTTTGCCTCTCAAGGCTCTGCCATATTGACACTTAACCTTTTTCACACAATGTTTCTGAACGCCAGAGGAAATGACAGTTTTTGCCTCCAACTGGACTTTTTAGTTGTTTTTTTTCTTGGTTTCAGAACGTCCACCAAATCTGAAGAAGGCTGCCTTCAAAAGGCAAAACCAGAACAAAACCCTTGATGGATTGCAAACCCTTTATTTAAAATGGAACTTGAAATGTTGAAATGAAGTCTACCTTCTAAAAATCTTCTACTGCGGTTCTAAATGGGACTTAGAACAGTCAACTGTTTACGTAAGCTATTTAATTCAGGAGTCCAGAAGTCTCGGAAATCATGTTTTAGAACCTCTCGATCCATATAAAAATGTTCCAAGCAACCAACCAAACTTTTGTATTGATTTTATTTATATTGTATGGAGATAAAACACATTTGCTGGGGTTGTGGTTCACTGTGCTAGTTTGTACAAGATGTTGTTTACAAAAAAAGGTTGAAAATAATAAAAACAAAAGTAAAGTAGACATTTGCCAAAATAAAAAAAAAGATAGCACAAATACTGTTAAAGTGCTTTGCAGCATCATTGCAGAACTTGTTCAGACAAAATGTAAGTGTTACAGGAGTAATTGACTTGATGGATTTTTTCAGTCTGCTGGCGACTCATTCATAAAAATTGTTAATATAACATACTTAGACAGGTTTTATTTTTGTGTCTTCAAAGGAGAAAATCCAAACTATTAAAAAATGATGGTCAAATATGCAGCTATTGGCTGCTACATCCCTTTGAATATCAATCCCTTATGATATGTCTTTTATTGTTCCAATAAACCTAAGCTTATGTGACCTCCAGTGCATATTAGACCACTCACTGTATAAATTCAACATGTTGACAAAAATGTGTTTCTAATAAAACTAGAAAATATACAGAAGAACCTCTTAACACATTTTCTTTGGAGAGTCATGTCTGGGCTCGTCTGGAGCTGACGGCTCTTTGTGAGCTCCCTTTCAGTCTGCTGTCACTCATTTCATCATCTGCACCTCTAATTGTCCGTTTTCAAAGAGTGAGACATGTTTGGCCTTTGCAGACGCATGACAGGTAAACATTATAATAATATAATCATAATTGTGATTAATGGGATTGAGTGAACGTGCAGCAGCCACAGAGAGACAAAGGGAAAAGCAGTGAGGACGAGTTGATGGAATCACACTTTGATTTCTGCCATGTGAATCTTACACTGTCAACACGGGGCTCCTTCCTCTTCCCCTGCAGTGGCGTGGCGCCACATCCTGAACAGTGCACAGGCAAACAGCAAGGGCTGGAAGAACAACAGGAACAAACTTTGTTGCTGATGTGACTGTTCTCTGGCTGCGGAGGCGTTCAGTGCTGCAGCCGACACAAGGGGGAGTGAACTCACAACGGATGCTGCCGTCCCTCCCTCAGCTGCTCTCAGCTTTTCCTCCGTTACTTGAGGTCGTCCAGTAACCACAAGCAGTTAGCTGTGCTACTGTGAAGGACAATGATGAAATTGCTGTGACCGCTGCTCTCCTGCTTGTTATGCTTTTATTAGTCTGCTCCTACATTATTATTCCCTGCAGCTTTGTGTTCCTGCACAGTGGCCTGGCAGCAGTGAGGGACTTCTCCCTAACTTATTTTGACAAACAGAGCTGCAATAATAATCAAGAAGCCCAAACACCGAGGCGTGATCTTTTGCACAAGGGATGAAAAGTTATTCATACTTGTCGGGAAGCAAATCAGGCAGCGGGGTTTGTGGCGTGAATCCGGGGGAAACCTTTATCTCCCTCACCCTGCTCATGGAGTTAGGACCGTATGCAATCCCAGTCTTCTCCCCTGCCTCCAGACTGTAATCCACCATGAATTAATCATGGGCTTGAGAGTTAACCAAGCTTGGGGAGGTGGAGTAGAAGGTGGGGGTTGAGGCTGAGTGGAAGGATATAGGTCTGTGTTGAGCCTCTGGTTTTAGCCCCCCTCCACCCCTCTGGTGGTAACACCATGCACCAGTGACTGACCACCCCCGGGGGCCACGGCTCTTTAAATTCAAATCTCCTATTGATCGCACATCAGCTGTTGGTGCAAACTGACCTTGTAGGCTAACGCTGGAAAATAAAACAAGCCTTAACAGCACTGAATAGGTTTTAAATGACATTTTAAAGCTCTGAGTCAGGATGTTTGAGCAGCCCACACACCCACCGGGAGCCAGAAGTGTACAGTATGTGTATGTGTGCGATGAGAGGGGATAAACACATGGGGGTGGGGGTGGGGGTGGGGGTGTGGTGGTGGGGGGTAGGGGAAAGGTGTGCAAAATGCTTTACTTTAGGTTACAACAGGGGCCAAAAAACAGAGCCAACGGGGAAGATCTGGCCCAGCAGGCATACTCTGAGATTCTCACATTCAAACTGAGAGAGGTTTTTTTGAGCCCCTCTCCATATGAAAAGCATTTGGCTGCTTGTTTTAAATGCAGAGTGGCTCAGCTGGAAGTGTAGCCTCTCCTCGGAGCGAATGTCGCGTGAGCACACAAACACATGGCACCGGGCCTCGTTCTCCTCAAACAAACGACACATGTTGGGCAAAGCCAATTTCTTGGCCAGAAATGAGAAAAGGTTGTTAATCAATGGAGCGGGAGATCGCTGAGCCACATTTCCCTGGCTCAATACTCGGTGAGTGGGTGATACACAGTCATGTAGCAGCCTGATAAGCTGACCTCTCCTGATGAGCTGTTTGTTTTACCACCTCACTACTCTTTATGTTTCCTCCTCGACATAAAGACGGAAGGCAGGAGGGGATGCTCCAGTCACAGGAACATTTCCTCACTTATCTACATATTCTCCTTCTGAAAACACTTCTTTTGTATTCACAGAGGTGGAGTGCAGGATTTCACCTGCTTCAACCACCCTGCTGCTCTTTACATCATTAAATCTATTCTGTATTCAAGGTGAAACAATTCTCCAATTTTGTGTTTTATAGATTATTCAGAGAAATATTTCACTAGTCTGGCTCTGCACGTTTCTCTTCCTCCGAGTCTGGTTCTGCAGGTTTCTTTTTGTTCAAAGGGAGTTTTTTCTTCCCAGCATCTCCTCTGCTCACTCAAGTGGAATTGTTGGTTTTCTCTGTAAAGTGCTTTAACATGACGGTGTTGTATTTGCTGCAATATAAATAAAACAGAATTTAATTGGATTACAACAGGAGGTAAAAACAAAAAAACAAAACAAATACCAACCCCTTTTCAGGCCAATATATTTTCAGATATGAGCTGACCAGGAAACAGCTATAATGCAATAATCACTCATAATTAATAGTACAGTTAGTACAAGAGTACAACTAAATGTCAGAAGAAATGGATTCCTTTGTTAACAAACAATCTAATGGTTAAAAAATATCATTTAATTCAAAGAAAACTTTATTCATTCCACATGGGGAAATTCAACCATCAACAGCTCCAGATTGTAAAATATAAGCACGAACAATAACAATAAAAAAGTTTTATATTAAAATTGAAATTAAAATAAAAAACAAACAAAAAACAAATAAATAAATAAATAAATAAATAAATAAATAAATAAATAAATAAATAAATAAATAAATAAATAAATAAATAAATAAATAAATGTCAGGAGCATTACCTATTACAAACTCAGGAGCCAAATACACAGGAAATCAGACTGAGAATGATTGAAAAATTTAAGAGAATTTTTAAAACAAAATTCTTGCAAGAACAGAAAAAAATATCACAGTAGAAATGTACCCGTGTCCAGGAGATCATGCCTGCAAATAAAGTCGGAGATCAGCTTTTAAAAGGTTTAAATTGTTTTGGATATGTCAGGTACATGTCTGCTCTCCAGACATTAACGGTTACAGAAGTGGTGACACAGGACATCCTTGAAATACAGACTGCTAAATTAGCACATCATTCTTATAGGACAAATCAACTCTCTCCTAACAATGAAAATTAAAACAATTTAAATATCTTTAAAATGTCTACAAGAATTTGAGATACAAATCACACAAAGAATATGAAATGTAATCTTTTTTGAGAGAAAATGTACATATTCATAGTATTTCATTTGTAATTTTGATTGAAAATTGTAACGAGTGTCACAACATCAAACCACAATAATGTTTTTATGTGTGAGTGCAAAATCAAAGCTTGTACAATCAGAGCTACAGTATTTCTGATGTATGATAGAAATAACAGGGCTTCAGAATGGTGCAGTTCACAGTGAGGGGGAAACCGGTTCAATTGCTCAGCTTTTCGGTTTTGAATGAATGAATGAAGGAATGAATTTTTATTTCGAACATGTATTAAAAAATATGTAACTATTTATACTATAAAAAAAAAATCAATAAACATTAAGTCAATACATGACAAAACACCACACATTGTTCGAAAAAGGAGTGGGAAGAAGCACAAAACTGAATTTGCATGTTGTCTCTGTGCATGAAAGGGTTTTGTGTGTGTGTGTGTGTGTGTGTGTGTGTGTGTGTGTGTGTGTGTGTGTGTGTGTGTGTGTGTGTGTGTGTGTGTGTGTGTGTGTGTGTGTGTGTGTGTGTGTGTGTGTGTGAGTGTGTGTGTGTGTGTGCCTTACACGTCGTTTAACTTTGAAGTATAAACGCCAGACAGATCATAAAACACTTTGTACACAACAAATGTAGAGTAAACGACTTTACCTTTTTTTACATGATGTAATTTATAAGTTCAAATGTCAGACACACTAACCACAAATCAATTTAAATCACAATATTTCTGATCATGAATTAATATTATCAACACCTATAATGACTTATTATCAGCCGTGAGATACTGTGGCCAATAAATTTCAAATGATTAATAAAAGTGGTAACTATACACCGAGCTGCTGCTGAAACACCGTCAGGTACTGTAGTTATAGTACAGTTACTCTGCGATACAGGAAAAGGAAGATAAACAGAAATCTGAGATCCAGAGTATTTAATCTCACATGCTAATTGACCAAGTGAGTTTTTCCCTGTAAGCAGAGTCAATCATGAGCATCAACTCTCTGCCTTATTGTAGTGAGTCGTTCAAACAGTCAGACTGTATAACAGTACCAGCACTACATTCAACCTGTACTGTAGTTCTTTAGAGTGACAGTCAAAGTTCTACTACAGTGAGAAACTGTTATGTTCTCAGGTCTAGAAAGCAAAATTCCTAAAGGTATGGGACAGTGTCATGTAAATAGAAACAGGATGTAATGCTCTCCTAATTATAGCAAATTTTATTTTAAAACATTCCATCCATCTTCCGCATACTTTATCTTATGTAGATGGTGAGAGTATTCATTCTGTAAATATTATTTCTTTTGATTTTTGACATTTTTACATGACCTTGAAATACAAACAGTTGAAGTAAGTTTATTCTATTTGCTATTATTCTATTTGCCACATCATCAAACGATCATTGTCACTGAAGGATCTGATGTAATGGGCCTTCCCATCATGTGGCGACTGATTGTCATACAGGCAAAATGAGAAGGGGAGGGAGGTGAAGAGACTAAAGACGGTTGTATCTATATTCCAATCTGGGTTCCAAAATGTAACGTAAAGCTCCTGAAAATATCTCCACTTCTGGTGGTGGCGTCTTCCTCCTTTCGTAAAGTAGTTTATCTTTCACTCGGGGAGTTCTGAGCCGTCTGGCTATCTTTAGTACATCAGCCAAAGACGTGATCAAATCAATGCTGTATATTTGTTTGTCTGTCTCTATGTCTGTTAGTGAGATTACGTCAATACTACTGGACAGATTCTGTCTACATTTTCACCACAGATAGATATCAGGCCCTGGAAGATTACATAAAATTTTGGAGGTGGTCCGAAATGTTTTTTGTTTTTTTTCTTTCTTTATTCCAGTTCAACCTTTGGCGGATGTCAGAAATCTTCAATAGCTCTTGTTTTCTTTTAAATTGTGATTGTCCAGACGGGATCTCCTCACACAAGTGGGCTCTGGCACGTGTGCAGTTGGTGTAAACAGTCTGCGTTCACACAAACTCTATGCACATGTGGACAATATCAATTAGCCTTGATACGTCAAAGCTTTAGAAGCTCATTGATGATACTGCATGAAAAGCCATCTCCCCTCAGTCCATAATCAGGCCTGTTTACATTTCAAGTGAAAAACACCAAACTTTCCTTGTGTTCTGGATGTCTGTTTACACAACAACGTTGCTCAGATCCACTGAAAACACAACTTTTTGAAAACGTTTTTTGAGTGGAACTCTGTCTCCGTTCTGTGTTAACCCCTTGACGCCTGTTGATCATGTTGTAGTTGGCCACTAGTTGGTGTTATAGTGTAAATAATTGTTAAGTATTTTGTGGCAGCAATGTCTATCCCTAACCACAACTCATAACCCTATACCCCTAACCCTCACCCTATATTATGTTCTATGGACGAAATAACAATCTTAACAAAATTTAGCTTCAGCTTGAAAGCAAAAACACAAATGAATATTTGTTTTATATAATTGTAAATAGATTCAGGCGTCAAGGGGTTAACCCACTTATGGCCCAACATGCTAACTACATTGTTTTCAGGATGTTACCATGTAAACATGAAACTTTTCTGAAACAAAAACACAAAAACTTTGCTTTTCCACTGGACTTGTTGTGTAAATGGGGCCTAAAACACAGAGAGGTTCAGGTTCCTCTTTCTGTGGGTTATAGTGAGAAACTCCGAACAGGTTCCAACACAACCAAAAAGACTTTATCTCCAGTCACAATGAGACTCCAGGGTGAACAGAGAGCATCTTCATCACTACTCTGAAGCACTTCAGTTGGTTCCTGTTAGTGCGTGCACCCTGACGATGGTCACACGGTGTTTATATACAACCCAACATTATGGATCCTATGTGAGGGCTCAGATGTAAAGCAGATGGTACCAGAGAACCTTCTTCTGCTGTGATCCCCTCATTGATCACTCATGGAAATACTGAATCCTTCACCTGCCTTCATGGAAGCATCAGACCCATGCAGTAAGATTTCTCTGACGACTTGCCTCTGAGAAAATGTGTAATTGTGGCTTTAATTTTCTTTTCAGAGTCAGTATAAAACAGAATGTTTTACTTATAATTGGAATGTAACCCATTGTAGTACAATTTACACAAGGAAATTGCCCATGTAACAAACAATGTGCTCACCCAGGGAGGAAAGTATACTCGTTTAGCAAAGTGGAAAGTACTAATTTCCCCCTGGAGCATGTCCTGATGGTATGTGAGGTCTGTAGGTTGGCCTGATTAGCACAGAGCATGGAGTGTGTCTACACCATCTGACCCACTGAGTGATATTCATTTGTCATTCACATATTGAAGACCAACTGCTGTGTTTTTTGCTCAGGGCAAGGCTTTTCTCAATGACTTGTTTGTGTATGATTGCACTGGCAATTTCTCATCATGATATTTCAAGCAATACACAATTCACTGAAAAATCTGTTTTTAATTTAGTCAAGCTGTTTATTGAGCATGTAAATTTTCTTTCAAGAGTATTTTGTTTAATTGCTCACTAACAGTTGGAAATACATCCATCCCTCGTAAACTAAAGGCTCAAGCTAAATATTTCTTAACACAACCTTTTGGTTTTGTGTTTGTAAATGTAAAAATCCTAATTATGATTCTCTCATCATTCGCAGTGTGATCAGCAGGCGTCTTCTGAGTCCACCATCACACTTCACACCACCAGGAAGCCACACTCAGACGTTCTACCTTCTCCTCCTCGTCGGATTGTTTGGTGTAACTCAAGTCTCATACGCAGAAACACTTTAGAGTCAATAGAAAATATGCACTCAGTTATTTTTCAGTGTCAATACATGATCAGCTGCAACATCTAAGTGAGTTCATTTGAGACAGGAAATGAGCTGAACCACCTGAATGTCAACACTCAAATTAAATTCAATGCAATATTTCAATTATCTCAACTTATGCATCATTTTTTATTGATAACTAAACATTTATTGCTCTCCAGCAAGTATAGAAGATTTCATATACACTCCTTTTCCAGAAGTATCACAGGCTTTCTTACTTTAAAAAAAAAGAAGGTTTGAGGCTGTCTTTAAGTGAATTTCCATCAATCTTCTATCTGCTTTATCCAACTCAGGGTTGCAGGATGTTGCAGTGAAGTCAGGTTCTACCTGGACAGGTGAGCAGTCCATCACAGGACACACACATTCACACACAACTATTTAGAATCAGTAATTCACCTTAAAGGCATGTTGCTGGACTGTGGAAGGGATCTGGAATACCGGGAGAAAACCCCAAAAAGAGAACATGCAATTTTCAAACAGAAAGACCCCACAGTCTAACCAGGACTGGAACACTACAGCTCCGCAACACTGGTCCAAGAAGGTCGTCCATTAATCCATCCTGGGGATCAAAGTTCTCCAGCAGAACATCACCGGTAGGTCACACTACGAGCTCCTTTACACTCAACGGTTTCAAGTGAAAACGCAAAACTATTGTAGTGTTTTAGCTTTCTGTCTACCTACAACAGAGTTCGGAGACACTGAAAGCGCCACTTTTTGGAAACAACTCCAACGTGGAGCTTTTTGAAAATGTTGGTGCTCTGTTGCTGTATATACGTGTGAAAAGGACACTTTCTGGAAATTCTCAGGGCCCGCCTCCGAGATGGCTGAAACGCCTGGTCTTTGGTAGTTTTATTTTGTCACCTTAATAACAATCCAACTTGGTAGTTTTATTTTGACAGTCACGTAATAACAGTTCAACTTGTTTTTCATTTTTATTTTGACAGTCACCGTAATAACAATCCAACTTGGTAGTTTTATTTTGTCACCTTAATAACAATTCAACTTGGTAGTTTTATTTTGACAGTCACCATAATGACAATTGTTCTCTGCTGCACATGTTTGTCTACAAAATAAACAACAACGACTAGTGGCCCAACATGTTAACTACATTGTTGTCAGTGTTTCTGGCATTGCCATGCAGACAGATATCTGTCGCGGAATGTTGCTGTGCAAACATGAAACTTTTCTGAAAATAGAAAACAAAAATGATTCGTTTTTACTTGAAACCTCGTCAGTAAACGGAGCCTCGTCGTACCTGTTTTCCTTCTGCCTGCCCAACCTGCAACCTGTGTTATGTTATTGGAAGAAGAGCCCCCCCCCCCCCCCCAACACACACACACACACACACACACACACACACACACACACACACACACACACACACACACACACACACACACACACACACACACACACACACTATCTAAAAGGAATGTGATTCATGATGCCAGGCCATCATCTTCCACTAGTTGGAGCTCCGGAATACATACAGATTGTGGCAGCCTGTGGCGCCGGCCGGGATGGGAGCAGCACACAAGAGGTTCAGTTTTGGAGACGTTGTCCCCCAGTCAGTTAGACACACGTTATAATTCAAATGCATGTTTATTTCAAAGCTCACCAACTTTGAATTCTGTGTGTGGCATTCAGTAACAGGTTCAATGATTTAGAAATAATAACTTTAATTCACTTCACCTGTCTCTGGTTATAATGTTACGACTGATCGGTAAACACGTCTTCCAGCAGGTTACCTGGATAGTGAGTGTCTGTACACAGGGCTCAGTGCTCAGCTCTTTGACTCGGTAGGGGACCAGTTCCTCATCACAGTAAGAGTTTGGGAGATTGAATCTTTGCTTTCTCCCGGACAAAGTCTGGTTGAAATTGACCAATAAAGTAGTTTTCATGACAGAGTCATCACTTTAACACCCTGGTTTATAGACTGACTTGCCAGTTAAGAACACTTCCATAAGTTGATGGAGCTTTGTGTGTCCAATTATAAACTTCTTAGCTTTTGACTCAGCTGATACATATTAGAAGACAGAAACCCCAAAGCCAAAACAGCTGAGCTCTAACACTGCCTTTTTCAAAATTGTTCACTGTGTATAGAGCTTCCTAATTGATTTTTGTTATTTTCTGCCAGCTTAGCATTTTCAACTGTGGCATTATTTACCATAAGTGTGTTGAGCAAGTGGCTGAATGTAGGACGCTAGAAAGCCCTTATCACGCAAACACACTGTAACTTCAGCTGCAGGTGTTTGTCGTCACGTTACTGTACCAGCACACATTGCCACGTTGCTAATTAAAGCAATCCCATGCTTATCCGGAGGGGGGAATACCTGGATTAGAGTGAGATTTGCAACTCAAACCTGAAACATGCTTAATCAATTTAAAGCCATTAGACAATTAATTCACTTTAGTGGAGGGTGGATATTGCACATGCACTAATCTGGCCCCTGAGTTGTCAGTGTGTGTGCTGATGAGTATTGAATGCTGCCTCCTTATACAGTGATGAGGAAGGGCAAGCAACATAAACACGCTTCCTGTTTCACCTCATGTCAGTGTCAGTGGGTTATATCAAAGTTAGAAATACGACAACAGCTCAGTTTACACATATTCAGTACATTTCCTTGCGGGTTTGGTCACGTAGAAGTACAAACAATGAACCAGATGTAGCACAGCACTCTCATTGTTAATGTTTAGAGCGCATTGTTCTCTGCTGCATGTCTGTGTGTGGGTTCATTACAAAAACAAACAAGCCTAGTGGCCTAACAAGGAAACTACACTTTCAGTTTCTTCCATTTCAGTGTAAACGGACGTCGTTTTCAAAACGTTGTTGCGCAAACGTGAAACTTTTCTGAAACGAGAATGCATGAACAAGCGTTTTCACCAGAACCCTTGTGGTGTGAATGGAGCCTGAGTCTGTCTTCATGCTTCTGTAATGAGCATACGGTCTTGCATTTGCTTCTGTAAATCATTTTTTCTTTTATTGGACCCAAACAGGTATGTTATTTAAGACTTACTAAAAAGCATCACATTTTAAAATGGATATAGTGTCACTAGCACAAGATTAACATGTGCAATTTTCTGTAGCTCTTGTTAATATTTTTGAGGAAACTTGTTTGTGTGCATGATGAATAAATAATGTATTTAATGACTACTTCACTACTTTTTACTTTTAGTGTTTCTGATTAGGTAAGGTAAAAGGGGAATATTGCTGTTGATCTTACATCAGGTGCTCCTCTAAATATTCATTAGAGAGAATGTGTTTTTGATCTGGAGCATTCTGTCATGACAAAATGTTGTCACTTTTGAGGAAAACCTTAAGCCAGACTCACTATGTGGTGAGGCGAGATTTATTCATCAAAGAAACGTTTGGAGGAAGAAATCGACTCGTACTTAAGGCACACGTTGTCTTTAAGCTTGGAAAATGGCATGAATATTTCTGTTTGAGAAAAAAAAAAACATTTATTCCAATTAAAGCAGGCCTGTGCAAGTGCAGCCGAGCAGCTCTGTTATTCAATTCCATTAGAGGGAACGAGCCAGCGGTATGCAACCATGCAGTTAACAGGAATTAAAACCATAGGCAAGATGACGGATTACACAAGAACAGAGGTGTGTGTGTGTGTGTGTGTGTGTGTGTGTGTGTGTGTGTGTGTGTGTGTGTGTGTGTGTGTGTGTGTGTGTGTGTGTGTGTGTGTGTGTGTGTGTGTGTGTGTGTGTGTGTGTGTGTGTGTGTGTGTGTGTGTGTGTGCGGACACATATTTATTAGGTTTGTGGCGACCTAAATCTTTGGTCATGAGAGCTGTTTTGGTTGTAAGAGGACTGAAAGTATCAGGATGATTATTACATGTTCATGTGAACACATTCAGACTGGTGATAATATCAAAACATCCTGCAAGGTGTGTGTTTTACTGTTCGATTGAGGGACACCATTGTAGTAAGAAAAATGTTTACGTGTGGACAGTTTTTGCTTACATCAAGTGCAGGGTTCGGTTCAGAAAATAGTAGGAAAGCTTAAGTTTGTTGTAATTCTGCAGGATGTTAATGAAAAGCAATGTAATGTCCAAGGACAGCATTAAAACATGAACATGTGTGTGTGTGTGTGTGTGTGTGTGTGTGTGTGTGTGTGTGTGTGTGTGTGTGTGTGTGTGTGTGTGTGTGTGTGTGTGTGTGCGTGTGTGTGTGTGTGTGTGTGTGTGTGTGTGTGTTCAATCACACATGTTCTTTCCACCCCCTTCTTTACTTGTTGCCTGTACAGATTGAATATTTTTTCCAGCACATGTACTTGAATATTAAATGAAAATAGCTTAAACACTGAAACGTGCTTTTAGGTCTCCGCTATGGCAAGGCTTCAGTGTACTTGTCAGTATTTGCCAGCTGTAGTTATTGCATGATGTATGGCTCTGTTCTTGATGTATGCATGACAGTTGGCAGTCATTAATCATAGTTAGAAGATAGGACATGGTTTGGGGTTCCTTTTCCCGCTAAGTTAAGTTAGCTCGCCGTTATTGTGGTCTAAGCTGCAGCACGGAGGGTGACACACACAAACACATTTCATATCATTTAACTGCATGAGATGCTGCTCTGCAGCTTGTAAACAGAAACTGGAGAACAACAGGCCTCCATTCTGCACAATATTGAACAACCACAGTGTGTTTGTTAGAAAAAAAACCAAGTATGTGCTTTCCAAACTTTCCTTTGTCGTGCTGCTCAGCATCATGTTTCTTGTAGATGTGTGGGTGTGACAGTCAGTATCGGGCTCAGCGAGTGTGTCTGCACTGGTAAAACAGTATTTTCTCGACACACCCACCTTCACAGAGTAGACTAACCATGCATTTAATTAGAAACAAAAGCTGGAAATAATTAATTAGACGGCAATTCCCATTTTCTCTACCCTTGCCAGAATTTATAATGCAGTAAATATGTCACATGAATTTTCTGGAGAAAAAAGATGAAATATTAAATGTGAGGGGAGGTCACAGAGACTGATGGTCAGTGTTGAATTCAAGAATCTCTGATTTGAGTTTTAAAAGGATTTGTGGTTGTTTTGACGTCGGTTGTCTTTTTGAGGGCATGTTTGCTGCTGCGTTACTGTAGAGCGCCAGCTACAGCTAAATATAGAGACTTTAATTCCCTGCACCACAGCTGTGTTAGCCACTTGTTGCACTACATTGAACTGCAATGGAGAACTGTTTGGCAGTTTGGTTCATATTACAGTCACCATGTATGGGAAATAATTCCACACATTCATACATATATATATATATATATTTTATCCATCTATTTACAAAAACTACCCACCAGAATTGCATGACATGTTTTTATGTCATGTCTGTTTTTAACATGTTTAAAAAAGAGGCTCAGCCACTCACAGAGGACCTGCAGTTCCTGTGTTGAGAGGCTTTTCTTCAGCTGCCTGCAACCTTTGATAAGATTTTCTGTGTGGTAATTCAGACTTTGGCTTTGTGATCGATCATCTTCCTTATAGTTTTTTTTTTTTGTTCAGATTTATTTCTCGAATATTCTGATATATTTAATAAATTCCTCCACCAACAGATTCATCTGGTGGGTCACAGTACTCCGTCCAATCATGGTGAACTCAGCATACAAACAGTGAAGTGATGCAGTTTCTAGCACATTGTTCCTGTGCAGACAGCCTAATGCACTTTAAAAAAAAAGAAGCATTTAAATATTCCAGTTTGGACGTAGTGTCAACGATTGTGTTATTCTTAGTAAATCACCAGCAAAAAATATTAAACTTTAAGGGCAATCTGATTGTAATCATGACATTTTTATCATTTTACAGAGGATCTTAGTGAATCAGGGTGTTCAGACAATATCAGAAGGTTGTTCTAGAACGTGTGAGAAAATACTGCTGGAAGGTTTAGGGCCCGTTTACACAAAAACATTTCAAGTGAAAATGCATAATTTTTGCATCATTTCGGCCCCTTTAAAAGACGCGCTGCTAGCTTGACCAGTGTGTCTGAGAGAGCGACCGTGCTTAGGCGGAGCGGGTCTAGCACGAAGCTGTAAATAAAATCACCTGGCAAATAAATACAACAAGTGTTCATCTCAGGAACTGACTTCCATGTCCTGCTTTCCACCGGCTGTTAGGCGGGGGAGTTAATCACTCCTGCCCATGATGTGCCTCCTCAACGTGCTTTCCAGCAAAGTGCCGTAAACCGCGCTGTTATGTCTTCAGTGTATCTTCCTAAATAACAAGGATACGGACTCCAGTAGCTGATTTACCTTTTATTTATGTACACACCGAACATACACGGAGAAGCTGCGGTCTGCTGCAGGTTAACTGAACACACACACACACTACAATACCCACAATGCCCTGTGTCCATCTCAGCTACGGCAGCCCGAGTAGGTCTAAATACACAACATGCGCGCTGCCGTAAAGCGGTATCGGGTGTCGTGGTATCGGTTGCACTTTTATGAGTATGAGTACAAGTACTCATGCCTGGTATCGAACCGATACCCAATACTGGTATCGGTATCGGTGCATCTCTAGTACAAACAAACATACCGCCATTTTCCCACCATGCTCTGCTTGTCATCTTGTTTGTTCTCTAAAGCTGTAGTCCCACCATTCGGTTTATTTCGGGATGTGACGGGGCGGGACGGGTTTTCGTGCGGCCCAACTGACAAAAGTTGTGGATGGTACAGAATAAAAAACGTAACTACCGGTTAGGATTTTTTGTCACCCCTCTGTGGAGGGGTGGTACCTAGCACTGAGGAAAGGGTCTCATAAGGAGGAGCAACAATGCAGCCGTCTGCTGATTGGTAGTGACGATCGTCACTCTCAACTTGCCCGCAATATTTAACTATTTCATCGGCCGTAAATCCTCCTGTTGTTGTTTACATACTCCGCTTTGTGCCCACTGGTTGTTTCGTTAAGTGGGTTTGCTCAAGGCTTTACTTGGACATCCACTGCCGGCTGCTTCTTCGTTCTTCGTCCACACATACCCGCGTCGTTCACAACCTCGCCTACATTTTAACCGTACTGTCTGTGGTCGGACCGCATCACAAAGTTGGGCCTGCGTGCACTTTACCGTGCATCATCGTCTGCCGGCTTGGACATCCACTGCCGGCTGCTTCTTCGTTCTTCGTCCACACATACCCGCGTCGTTCACATCATCGTCTACATTTGTTCCATGTGTACTTGTATGAAATTATACTGTAAACTTCAGACTGTGATCAATGGCAGATTTGATTCTGGCTCGTTTTAGTGAAAAGATAAGAAGACACTAAATGGATGCAGGAGAAAGGACACATTTACACCAATTAGTGTTTTTAAAGGCATGTGCTGTATCAAATGCAGAAAACACAGCTTGGAGCTTCCTCCTTAATGAGTCATTGAACCATCGGCTCCAATGGCCTCCTCTGTCACTGTCATGGCCACTGAGTGTCTCAGTCACATTCAAATTGGCCTCCAGGTCCACTGACATTGACAAAGGTTTTCCGTGAGGTGTGAAGCACGCCGGGTAATTCATCCAGGCTGGACTAAAGCAGTCCAGTCGCTGTCCATCACTTCCCAGTTATTTGCATTGGCTCCAATCAGGCTGGAGTGGTGATCAATGCAGAGTTAAACTGAGCTTTCGTCCGGCATTAGGAGCTGCTCTCCATCACTGTTACACCCCGCCACCGTGGGAATGCAAAGCAGATGTTTGTAAGACTGCCGTACGGATGTGAAGGTGTGTGCAAACAGCACCAGTGGCACACTTCACACCGTGAGGTTATCTATTGTTACATCAGGTCTGGTTATTGCCATATAAAGTCAACAATCAGGATGCATTCATGATTGGTAGAATTTTCTAACATTAGTATCATAGAGAGGATTTTAGTTTTGGACAGGACAATTTATAAACTTCAAGGACCTGCAGGGAAGTTCAGAATCAGGTTTCACCTGTTGACACAACATGCATGTCTTCATCGTGATCATGAAAAAGACAGAAAACATCAACACAGAAGAGAGGAGAGGATTGCATTTACTGTACAACAGTCACAATCAAACCCAGAAAATGAGTTTCTTCAATCAAAAACTTAAATCATCATCAACCCCCACGGAGCATAACCCCCCCCCCCCCCCCCCCCCCCCCCCCCCCCCCCCCCAACAGCCCAAATCTGCCGAAAGGCCATTACATTTTCCGTCATCTTATAATAAGTGTATTCCACCCTCACTAACCGGTATCACCTCCACACTGCCGATACCCTGTGTGTTGTTCCAATGTGTCAACTGAATGGCCAACTTGGTAGTGACAGACAGGAAGTTAACCATTGTTTGAACACTCTTCTTCCTTGGACAGTATTTTGGTCCAATTATAAACAAACTGAGAGAAAGTGACTCAACTTCTCTGCATAATTACCGTCCAATAAGCATTCTTCCAGCCATTTCTGAAATCGCAGAAAAATGGGTGGCACAGCAGATTGTCCATCACTTAAACAGAAGCTCCCCCTCGCTCCACATTATGTAGTTTGGTTTCAGATCCAAGCATTCCACCGAAATGGCTACATGCCTCTTTATTTAGAAAATAAAATTCTTTCTCGTTAAGGGTGGAGTTGTAGGGGCAGTGTTTTTGGACCTCAGGAAAGCATTTGATACAGTAAATCATTCTGTTCTTCTTACCAAACTCTCAAAATTTAACTTCTCTCAAAACGTCGTGAGCTGGATTGAATCATATCTGTATGATCGAACAGAATCTGTATCAGTTAACAACTGCAGCTCTGACTCTCTGAGGCTAACCTCCGGAGTCCCTCAGGGGTCAATATTAGGCCCCGTTTTATTTAGTCTTTATATTAATGATTTGCCCACTCTTTGTCTGAAGCTGAATGTTTAATGTATGCAGACGACATGGTTTTCTTTGTTCATGGTCACACCAAAGACACTGTTGCCGCTAAACTCATTAAAACAATGTCCTGTGTTACAACTTGGTTGCAGGAGTGCTGTCTACAGCTAAACGCTTCTAAAACTGTAGGCATGTATTTCACTAAAGCACCACCTTACCCCAACATACATGTTAATGGAGAAAAAATGCAAATTGTCAGCAAATATAAATATCTCGGGATAATAATAGATTCAGAGCTTTCCTTTAAATCCAGTATTGGCAAATTGTGTAAAAATATCAAGTTAAATCTCACATATTTTCGTGAAATTCGAAATGAAATGTCAACTGAAGCCGCAAAAATTTACTTGCAGGTCCCAGGCTAGTCAGAGTTCAAAAAAACATTAGAAGCCTTGTATAAACAAGCAATTAAAGTTATGGATAAAAAAACCTAGGCACTATCATCACTGTGCAATTAAAAAAAAATACAGTATTTTAAATTGGGACAGTCTTCACACATTTGCAGACTTAAAACTGACCTATAAAGTACTGCATAAATTGGCTCCAGATCCTCTGGCAGAGTTCATCAGCCAAAGAAACAGCCTTGAGCGTGTCACTCGAGGCTCTATCAGAGGTGACTGTTATATTCCTCTGCGCAGGAGAACTTTCAGTAAGTCAATCAATCAATCAAATACTTTATTTATCCCCAAGGGGCAATTGGGCAACTACAACTGAGCAGGACAATGACAGACAATAGAATAAAATTGAATAGAAATAAATGAATAAATAAATATAGTAAAAAAAGAGTAATAATTATAGACTATATGGTCTATCCCATAGAGACTGTGTCTATCCCTCGGACCACCACAAGTATAAAACTATCTAAACCTAGGAAAATAACTTCTAATGACTGCAAAAACTTAATCCGTATCAAGTGTGAAACTAGACAAAATCAAGACCAAAAAAATTAAATGTGGTTTCCTAAACATTAGATCTTTATCATCCAAAGCTCTTCTAGTCAATGATCTGATAACCGAACACAACATTGATCTCTTTGGATTAACAGAAACCTGGCTACGTAAAGATGAGTATGTTAGTCTAAATGAAGACTCCCCTCCAAGTCATATTAACACTCAAATAGCTCGTGAAAGTGGTCGAGGAGGGGGCGTGGCAGCCATCTTTAACTCTCAGTTACTAATTAACATGAACCCAAAACCCAACTTTAGTTCTTTTGAGAGTCTGAGCATGACCATGCGACACCCGTCAAATAAAATAGTAAATTCTGTAGAATTTGTAATCATTTATCGTCCTCCTGGACCTTATTCAACTTTTCTAACTGAATTCTCTGAATTTTTGTCAGATCTAGCCCTGACTAAAGATAAGGTTATCATGGTAGGAGACTTCAATGTTCATGTTGACGTAGAAAATGATAGTTTCAGTGCCAGCTTTAAATCTACACTTGACTCTCTAGGTTTCTCTCAGGTAGTAGACGGGCCTACCCATAAACATCTACACACCTTAGACCTTATTCTAACTTATGGTTTGAATATAGAGCATCTGACCATTTCTCCTCACAATGATTTCCTGTCAGATCAGTTCTTAATAACCTTTGACTTTGTTCTAAATAGTTATAAACCTCCGGCTAAAGCCGTGTTAACCAGGTCTCTCTCTGATAACATAGTAACTAAATTCAAGGAAAGAATTCCCTCTGCTATAGAATCAGTAGTGAATCTTCCTGACCCGTATACTGTTGCTAGCTCAGACATTGAATACCTAACAAACAGTCTGACAGATATGCTAAAAACAACGCTAGACGACATAGCTCCTCAAAAAATGAAAATGAAAAAACAGGAAAAGTCATCCCCATGGTTTAACTCATCAACCCGCGAGCTTAAACAACGCTCCCGTAGATTAGAAAGAACTTGGCGTTCAACAAAAACAGACCTAGATTATATAGCCTGGAAGGATAGCTTCAAAACTTATAAGAAAGCTCTGAGTAGAAGTAGAACTAATTACTACTCATCCTTAATAGAGGAAAACAAAAACAACCCTCGGTTTCTTTTCAGTACTGTAGCCAAACTGACCAAGAACCAAAATAGCGTTGAGCCCACCATTCCTAACAATATATGTAGTGAAGACTTCATGAAGTTCTTTCAAAATAAAATTACAACGCTTAGGGATAACATCCATCAAACCCTACCGTCCGTTAGCCCCATAACAGAGGAACTGGTTAAACCTAACAGTCATCTGGAATGCTTTCAGCAAATACAACTAGTCGAACTAAATTCCCTTATTTCTTCTGCTAAACCAACTACTAGCCTGTTGGACCCAATTCCTACTAGAATTCTGAAAGAGGCACTGCCACTAATTAATAATTCTATACTCGCAATTATTAACCAGTCTCTATCAATAGGCTATGTGCCCCAATCCTTTAAACTAGCAGTTATTAAACCTCTCATTAAGAAGCCAAACTTAGACACAAGCCTTCTCTCAAACTACAGGCCCATCTCCAACCTTCCTTTCCTGTCAATGGTTCTGGAGAAAGTAGTCGCTAAACAACTCAATGATTATCTGCACGAGAATAATCTGTTAGAGGACCTTCAGTCCGGCTTCAGAATGAACCACAGTACAGAGACTGCACTGCTAAAAGTTACTAATGACCTTCTAACGGCCTCAGATAGAGGTCTTCTATCGGTTTTAGTTCTTCTGGACCTTAGTGCCGCATTTGATACTGTCGATCATAATATACTTTTAAGGAGATTAGAAGATGCCGTTGGCATTAAAGACTTAGCCTTAAACTGGTTTAAATCATATTTATCTGACCGGTTTCAATTTGTTCATGTAAATAACAAATCTTCAATGCATGAACGGGTCCGGTGTGGAGTACCACAAGGCTCCGTCCTCGGACCGATATTGTTTAATCTCTATATGTTGCCACTCGGAAATATAATTAGGAAACACAGCATTAACTTTCATTGTTATGCAGATGATACTCAGCTATATTTATCAATTATCCACAGGATCAGCTGGTCATCCAGGTGGAAGTGGGAGGAAAGTTTGGTGGCTAGGATGTGGGGCTGCAGGGTGTTGAATGCAGAGGAAAAATCAGCAAACAGTATTCTGGCGGAAGAGTCAGGGAGCTCCAGGTGCTTATGAAGGTGGTCCATGATGAAAATCTTTGCATCATCGACACCTTTGCGTGCGCGATAAGCAAACTGGAGTGGGTCCATCAGGGGGTCGGTTGCTCTGATGATGTGCTGTTTTATGATCCTCTCCATAGCCTTCATCACCAGAGACGTGAGGGCCACAGGACGAAGATCATTCAGAGTCTTAGGGTTTTTGTTTTTGGGGATAGGGATGACTGTGGAGTGTTTCCACAACTGGGGGACGGTGTGACTGTCCATGGAGTGTTGGTATAAGCTCCGGAACACACTTCCTAATTGCTCTGCACAGTGCCTCAGAACTCGACTGCTGATGTTGTCAGGGCCGGGTGAGCTCGTCTCCCTGGTCCTCCTAAGGTCTCTCACCACGTCCTCAGTCCTGAATGTGAGTGCAGAGCTGCCATGTTTGAGTGAGGATCTGGTTTCCTCAAGCTGGGTGGTGTTATCCGACTCAAACCTGGTGTAGAAGGTGTTGAGGTCGTCGGGGAGGAAGGAGGGGTTGCTGCACTCCACCTGGATGGTCCTGGAGGTGACAGCAGTATTCACAGAGGCCATGGTTTTGAGGCCCTGCCAGGCTGAGCGAAGGTCCCCTGTAGAGAATTTCTTCTCCACTGAGTCTTTGTACTCCAGCTTAGCAGTTTTTATGGCCCTCTTGACCTCTCTGTTGACCTCCTTCTTTTCCAGTGCAGAGCCAGTAAAGAAAATCCTCTTTTTTTTGTTTAGGATTTCCTTGAGTTTCTTAGTGATCCAGGGTTTGTTATTGGGGTAGATGGTGATGGTCTTTGAGGGAATAGTATTGTCCACGCAGAAGGAGATGTATGATGTCACCGTGTCGACTTGTTCGTTGATGTCATCAGAGGGAGACAGGAGGCTGTCCCAGTCAGTGGCTTCAAAACATCCTTGAAGGGTGAGGATACTTTCTGCAGTCCACTGCTTGATGTTTTTGGTGACCTTCTTCATCCTCCTGATGACTGGGGTGTATGCAGGGGCCAGCAGGATAGTAGGGTGGTCTGCTGAGCCGAGCGGGGGGAGGGGTAGGGCTTTAAATGCATCAGGTACAGAGCCAAAGCATTTATCCAGAGTCTTCCCTTGTCGAGTGCTGCATGTAACGTACTGCTGGAAACCTTTGAGGGACTTGTCAGGGGAGCAGTGGTTGAAATCACCCAGGATGAACTTTGGAGAGTCTGGTGATAATTGTTCCAGTTTGTGTAGAATGCTAGTGAAGTGCTCAGTAGCTTTAGCTGCGTCAGCTCTGGGGTGGATGTAAACCAGGATGATGAAGAGCTGTGTCAGCCGGTCAGTAAGGAGTGCAAGTGTGTGGAACTCAGTACCTGAGGAGGTTTAACTGCTCACAACATACAAGGCCTTCACAAAAAAATGTTAAATGTGGCTTATCCACACCTACAGCTGCCAACACTAAAAGATAAGCCTGTTGTGATTGTTTGATGTTGTGATAAAATGTCATGTTGTGATGTTGTATTTTATCTTAATTGTAGTAAGTGTTTGCATATGTATTTTGTAGGGCTGTCCCGATTAGATCGGTAGATATCGGATCGGGGCCGATATTGGTGATTTGTGAATGATCGGGAATCGGCAAATCCAGCCGATCACTCTGCCCATCTAAAAAAAATAAAATAAAAAACTTTTTCACATCAGCTGCCGTAAAGCGAGCCCCGTTTGCGACCTGCCGTAAACTAACGTTAGCAGCCTAAAGCCATTGAGTGGATAAAATGTCAGCAGTCTGGAGGTATTTTAAGGTTGACAACCAAACCAGTCCAGTGGCCAGTTGTACTATTTGCTTCACCACAGTCCCGAGAAGTGGAGCACCAGAGCTTCGTTTAACACAACTAATTTGATAAGACATCTAAAAAGTAAACATGCGGCGGAGTACGCTCAGCAAAGACAATCATCCGTGGAAAAAAGATGACGTAATCGCCCCCCTCTTCCCCCACCGCGGTCCGCAACGTCTCCTAATAACCACAACAATCACGAACTACAAGCTCCGGTCGAGCTGCAGAAGCTAGAAGCAGGCGGAGCGGGGCCATAGACCTAGAAAACTAGAGTGATATATAGCGGTTTATGTGTTTATGTGCAGAAGTCTACTTCTAAATTTCTATGTGGTCTGTCTTCTTCTGCATTTTTGCTGTGTTTGGTGAGTCACAGCGCCCCTAAAGGCAATTGGGAAATGGGTTCTTCTGATTGGTTTTACTGAATACTGTTTATGTTGTAGTTTTTTATAGTTTGTATGTTAGTCAAACTGATTCACTGGGTTTCATTTAAAAAAAAATTTTATTTGCCACAAAATCCAGGTGAAGTTGTTTAAGTTAACATAAATAAGAGATACAAGACTGCAGAGTGTAATTGGGTTTTTTGTTGTTATGACTGAATAAAGATTGAATAAGTTCTTAAGTCCTAATTTCTATCTAAACAAAGCTTCTGCCAATAGCGCTTTTAGCTTCAGACATCTTAGTTGCTCCAAAAATAGACTATTGAGTATATTTGCAATAGCAATGTAAGTATCGGATCGGGAAAGTATTGGTACCAGCCGATAATCAATTCTGAGAAATCGGATCGGTATGGGGGGCAAAAAAGTATGATCGGGACATCCCTAGTATTTTGTATTATATTGTGCATGTCGTGTGTTTTTTTTCTCTCTCTTTCTTTTCTTTTCTTCTTTTTTACTTTTACTTTTAAATGTAATTTTATTGCTTTTTTTTTACATCATGGCCAGGGGACTACAGATGAAAACTAGTCTTCTGGCTAATTCTGGCTTTTTGAACCATGTGTAATCATGTGTTTTATGAAATTGCACTGTCCCCTTTTAAATAAACTAATACTAAATACTAATACTAAGTTTGCCTGACATCAAACTCGTCATCCAACCTGTGCGCTAGGCTCTGACCCTCGGCGGGGATTTTTGGGATCGTTACGTTACATTACATTACGTTACGTTACGTGCATGTAAGTGAACCCAGAGTGTAGTTCGGAGGCAATCATGTATCACCCGCGGCCTGAATATTCTAATAAGCAGGTCCAGGCCAAGTATTTTGGCCGTTTCAGTGTCGCTCAGCTTGAAATTTGCTAGGAAATCCACATCTAAGTTCCGCACTTCAAGCCTGTTGCCGTGGACGCGTCAATCTAATGACAGCCTTAACGAGCATAATAATGACAGGCGTGTGTGTGCGTGTGTTGAAAAGAGAGAAAAGTAGCCTGCAGTTTGAGAGCGGGAGCGCGTGCAGTAGCCTACAGCACGCGCCTTCTCTCATGGTGATTCCGCATGTCACGCCCGTGCGTCAAGCATAAAAGAGCCTTTAAGGAGCGCATGTAGCACAGTGTTGCCAACTCCTCAGTAAGGAAAGTAGCTATTGGCTGTCCGCAAAGTTGCTGGAAGTCTCTAAATGACGTAATCATCTAATTTAATAATTGGACATTAGCGTGTAATTCTAAGGCACGCTGTAGGAAAGAGGAATAACATCGTGGAAGAGACAAAGTAAGTACAAAAAAAATGCCCCGATTATGTTTAGAACTACAAATGAGCTTTCTGCTATTGATTCTAGTGTTTTGGTTTTTTGTTTTACCATTGAAATAGGACTGTGCGAGTCAAATGCAGTGATTTATTGGATCTGTTTTAGTGTGAGAGGAAAAAACATTTTTAGTTACTTGCTGCTCAGTAAAGCAGCGGCGGCCTTGCGCATGCACGGTTCATTCTCAGTGTGGACGCAGTGTTGTGAGGATCTCCTCTTGTCTGACCACAGCTGGGATTGCTGCAGGAGGGAGGGAGGTACTGTCAGACTGACTGCAGGTCTGTCAATGCTTCGGGATGGAGGAGGGGCTTACAGCAGTGTCCGCTGCTTGTTGACGACAGGGACTGCAGAACGATACGTACTTTCACGTTAGAGTCACCAAACACACTAGGAAGTCGCCAATAACACCAGAAAAAGTCACTAGATTTGTTGCTAGAGGCTTTTCAAAAATAAAGTCGCCAACAGGACCTGAAAAGTCGCCAGATTGAGCAAACCGTTTGCCGACTGAAAATGATATTCACGATTATTGAGGAGGAGAGTGTCGTCTGTCATTTAATAGGGTTTTGAAGTTGATAGATATTCGCGCTCAGAGCAGTTGGCCTGTACAAATTTTATTTTGAAAGGCAAATTGAGGACTCCCTGTCAAATTTAGCTCAGGGGTAACATTTCAGTGGGTGATTTGTAGGGCTCGATGAGATGAACAATTGAGTTTTGGTTTGATTTCGCTACGACATTGCTACGGGCCGTTTTGGTGGCCATTGTAGTGTTTGCAGGTGGCGCTAGAGAGCTCATTGTGGCACTCTGGGAGTTATTTTTTACATTTTCCTATTATGTTATCCAGTGTTAATGAGCGTGCCAAACTGGGGGAGCATTTGAGCATCGTCAGGGGGTTAAATGTATTCTCCTTCAGAGGTTGAGGGCCTTTTTTGGGGTGAAAATCGTGCTTTGAAAGGCAAACTGCAGACTTCCTATTGGATTTCGGTCTGGGGTACAGGCACATGATTTTTAGGCCTCGATGAGACGATCAATTGAGTTTTGATTCTATCTCTCTACGACATTCCTGCGGGCCATGGTGGCTGTTTTGGTTTTTCTAGGTGGTGCGAGAGAGACATTTTAGCACTCTCTGAGTTCATTTTTATATTTCCTTAATTCTACCGCCAGTCTTTATGAGCGTGCCAAATTTGGTGAGGTTTTTAGCAAGTTTGCTGCAAAAAAATAAAAATAAAAATAAGAAGAAACACGACAAAAGGCCCAGGCCTCCTTTCAAAAGCGTCACTTAATCTGTTGAAGTTGTAGAGTGAGTTATTAATATGTTCTGGTGACGATCTGAATGTTGGCAGAAGTGAAAAATTCAAAATGGCGGACGACGTGGAGTTTCCCGACTACGTAATTCGAGGGAATCCAGAGGAATTACACAACATTATCCAATCAAAATGCATATTTTCCATGTAAGACGCAGCGCATCACTGTCCAAACTGCGGATCACAGGGTCCTGGTACACCTGGTACAGTGACCTCCAGCTGGTACAGGGACCTCCCGCTTGTACAGGGTCCTCTAGCTGGTACAGTGACCTCCAGCTGGTACAGTGACCTCCAGCTGGTACAGGGACCTCCCGCTGGTACAGAGACCTTTGGCTGGTACAGAGACCTTTGGCTGGTACAGGGTCCTCCAGCTGCCTTTCAAAGAACCGTCTGAGCCAAGAAGCTCAGTCTACCTGGACTCCTTCAACCCTGCCAGAGACTGTAGGTTGAGAATCTTCATACAGAGTTTGTACAAGGATTTTCTCCCTGCATCCCTTAAAGTGTCCAGATGAAGGGATGTAAAAGATAACAGCTGGCCTCCTCCCTCCTGCCACTCCCCCAATGCTCGGTGATGAGCAGAGAAAGGAAGCTGTATTCACTTCCTTCATCCTATTGATCGTACAGACTGCTGCTCTTTGCAAACGATCTCAGAGAAAGTGGTAGAGCAGTGTAGACTTCTTCCACCACCGTGCTGAGGTGCCTGGTAGAGGCGATGTTCCTCCTCATTTTCTGGGTATCCGTGGATGTTGCAGTTATCTTCATCAGGTGACCCAGTTTGGTGCAGCCAGCTTCTCTGAGGTTTGCTCGCAAGCTGACAGACTGCAACGTCTGAGTCTTCAGAAAGTCATTGAAGAACAAGGGTTCCTCAAACACCCACATACCAGGACTTGCCACTGGAATACGCTTACTCTTTTAAGTCCACCAAGCCTGCAACACGGAGCTGTAGAACGGAGTCAAACCACTAAGGTCTGCCTCATGGTGCTGCAGGAGGAAAAGCTGTTTGTCGTCACCCAGGCATCCGGCTTTCCTCAGCAGCAGTCGTGCAGTATCAGTCTAACCTGGGCCAGGCATGTACAACAGTCTTTGTGCAGCCTGCAGCTTGAAGGAGGCAATTTTGGACCGGATGTCAATCAACCCCTGTCCCCCTTCAGCCACCGGCAAATAGAGCGCTGCAGCACGAATCCAGTGTTTTCCAGACCAGAAGAAATCCACCATGGCCCTCTGAATATCCTCTACCAGAGTCCTTGGTGGTGTCAGGACATTGAACTTGTGCCAAAGAGCTGAGGCGACCAAGTTATTGGAAACCAGGGGTACATCCGAATTGTCCCTCCTACCTCCTTATCTATCGACTTTTCCTTAACCCCGGTTATGGTGTTTTGTGTGGCGGCCATGATAAGGACTGTCTGAATTCTCAATAAGCAAAGGAAAGGAGCCTTATTGCTTCCTTTAGAGTCTCCTTTAGCTTAGGAACCACTGATGCATCCTTTCGCAAAAGAGGCGAGCTCATGCTGCCCCACAATTCCTTGCGGCGAAAACATTTAAAGGGACCCGCTCATCCCGCTACCCCTATATGACAACTGGGGTAGCAGCCATTTCTATTTGGACAGTCTTGTACACACCTTCTTCTTAACACCCTCCCAGTTCTTAGCCTGAAAGCCCTCCACACCCAAGAACACTCCAAGCATTTTCAAGCCCTCCCTCCCCCTCTGAAGACCCCCAGGCAGAGTGGGGATCGCTTCATCCTTCCAACGTCCCAGCAACAAGCCTTCGCTTTTTCCCCAGTTCACCCGTGCAGAACAGGCTTTTTCATATCGGGACAGGGCGTCCTGCAAGCATTGCACATCCCCCTGACTTTTTACTAAGATGCTGACGTCATCTGCATACACAGAAACAGTTAACTGAAGGTCAAGGTTTGAGGAAAGAGAGGCCACAGAGTCATTCCCTCAACCTGCACAGTAAGGGCTCAATAGCCAAACTATAAAGTTGTTCTGAAATAGGACAGCCTTGCCTGATCCCCGTTGCACAGGGACCGGCCAAGTCAGACCCGCCCCTGTTTTCACTAATACTTGTGCACCACTTTACAATAAGCTGATCCATGACAGAAAACCATCACCAAACCCAAAAGCCCTGAGTGTAGAAAACAAGTATGAGTGATCCACCCTGTCGAAGGCCTTCTCCTGGTGCAAACACACAATACCAACATTAACATTGTTATGAGACAAACAAACATCAAAAACATCTCGCAAGAGGAAAAGATTGTCCATAGTAAGTCTGTGAGGTACACAGCATGTTTGGTCAGTATGTACAATCATCTCCAGAATGTTCTTAAGTCTGTTAGAAAGAGCTCTGGAGAGCACTTTGGCCACTGGCCTCCAGTTCTTCAGTAAGGCCAGATCTCCCTTCTTCGGCAGGAGGGAAAGTACAGCCTGTCGACAGGAAACAGGAAGAGAGCCTGCTCTGCTTCACTCCATCAGGACGGCATGTAGATCAGGATCAATGTTCCAAGTGTTTCAAAAAGTTCAGCAGAGAGACCATCGATCCCAGGAGCCCGTCCTGATGATAACTGGCTGACAGCAACTGTCAGCTCCTCCAGAGTCAGCTCACTGTCCATGGCAGCCTTCTCCTCCAGGCTGAGCTGAGGAAGCCCCTCCAGAAGCTTCCCCCGACACTCCATGCTGCACTGCTCAGCCCTGAAGAGGTCAGTGTAGAAGTCCACCGCATGGCTCCTCATCTCTACCGGACTCGTGGTGACCCTGCCTCCTGGAAGCTTCAGGCAGGTCATCTGCTTCCTCGGTGCCACAGATCTCTCCAGATTAAAAAAGAAAGAAGTGGGAGCATTCATCTCTCTTAACTGGAGAAAAGGTGACCTGACCAGTGCTCCCATCACTCTTTCCTGCAAGAAGGAGCTCAACTCGGACTTCTTCTCCTGCAGCAGGTTACCCATAGCAGAATCAGAGTTCCTGTGTAATCCTTCCTCAATGTTTTTAATGCTGACTTCAAGCTCCTGAACCTTGATTTTAGCAGTGGAATGGGCGGTGTATTGCTGACAAAAAACACACATTTGTGCTTTCTCAATATCCCACCACTATTTTAAGGAACTAAAATCTCCCTTTTTTCCAATCCATTGCTCCTAAAAAAAGCTAAGTTTTGGCAGAAAGGGCTGTCTTGCAGTAATTTGTTGTTAAAGAACCAGTGAGATTTGTCCCTCCTGCCTGGTGAGCAAACCAAGTTTATGGTGATGAAGTGGTGATTAATGAAGCCAACTGGACTGATGTTAGTGTGAATTAGTGTAGAGCTAAGACTCTGGGAAATATATAACCTGTCTAATCTGGTTGCACTGGCCGTGTTGTTACCTGTCCTCACCCAGGTGTACTGTCTGAATTGTGGATGCTTGACCCTCCATGTGTCTAACAGATCCAGGTGTGTGATGACATTTTTAAGGGTTTGAGATGACTGTTGGTGAGGCTCCTCACCAACAGTCATCCATACTAAAATCCAGTGTGCAATTAAAATCTCCACCAACAATTATTTGCTCATGACGACAGTTAATCAGTTCATTTTTCAGCAGTTTAAAGAAAGCTACTCTTTCTGGACCTTGCTTAGGGGTGTAGATGTTAACAAAACAAAACACAGAGCTCTATATTTCCACCCTGACCACTAGAAGCAGACCCTTCACCACTTCAGTGGAAGATAAAGCTGTAGCATTAGCAGATGGTTGAAATAGAACAGCTACCCCTGCACTGAAATTGGTGCCATGGCTGAGAAAGTATGAGCCCCCCCACCATAGACCCCAATCTGCCTTGTGTGATGGAATCATGTGTGTCTCCTGTAAGAAGAGCACATCTACCCTTTTCTGAGTAGTGACCTCAGATATTAAATTTCTTTTCGGTCTGACCCTTCCACCATTGATGTTTAGAGATCCTACTTTTAGGTTCTGCATGGAGAGATGGGAAATGAGGATCAGACAGCTGGACAAGAGCAGAGAACAGTATAGAGGAGAAAACATCAAGTGAATCATGATAATTTTGTCTTCTTTCCTTTTCTGGCAGGTCTGTCAGTTTTCATCTTTCTTAGCGTCGTAATGTGTTTTTTAAGCCTAAACCGCTTTTATTCATCAAGCAGGTCAGGTCCAACCAGTCTTTTCAGGATGTTTATGGATTTTATGAATTTGTCTGTGTCACTAAAGTATTAATGGACTTTGATAAACTTTTTGTGTGTTACATCCAAGAAGTTGTTGATATCCTCTAGGGCAGGGGTGGGCAATTCCGGTTCCCGAGGGCCGCAGCCCTGCACGTTTTCAATGTGTCCTCACATCAACACAGCTGGCAGCAATTAGTGGTTTGTTATCAAGCTTTCTGCAGAGCCTCATCATGAGAACTCAGGTGTGTTTGAGCAGGGAAACATCTAAAACATGCAGGGCTGTGGCCCTCGGGAACCGGTATTTCCCACCCCTGCTCTAGGGAATAGAGATCATCTGTATTTCTGTTGCTTTCACACACAGACACAGTGTCTGATCCAGAGTCGTACTCCATTTCACCCTCACATGAAGCCTGGGCATTGAGCATTTCACCGATAGAGACATTACCCCAGCCTGCAGAGCTTGTTGAGGCTTCAGCCTCTGCAGCCAGAGGCTGGATGTCAGTGAGCGCAGACTGAGAGCTGCTCAAGTTCTCTGCCTCCACAGAAGCCTGCCGCTTAGTTTGAACACACTCTTCATCCGTATCATTACTTTGAGCACTTGCTCGCTTGACACCGCACTCCTCAGACTGCCCTGTACGCAGCGCTGGACACATGCACACAGCTGTGGAACACTTTAACTGTCCTGAGCTGGCGTAAACCATGTAGGAACCGTCACCGTACTTCACCCGGAAAGAAACTTCCATTGCTTGAGAGGGTGAATCTAGAAACATGAACACCTGTCGTCTCAGTGACTTCACATGCTTCAGCTTCTGATTTTTACGTCCTAAATTCACTGTTGTAAATCCGCTATCAAACTTAACGAGCCTACGGAGCTCGAGCTCAAGTGACTCATTCGGAATAAACGGCAGCACACCGTACTTGGTGATTCGCGTTGACGGGGCTGACAGCGGACAGACTTGAACAAAGTTCTCCTCAATAAACACTCCGCTCTCCACCAGCTGGAGCACCTAAGCCTCTTCACTCAGGAAAACAACCACAGCCTTATTCATTCGCGATGCACAAATGATATTGTCATGTTCTACTTGGTCACCGACGGCCAGCAGCGTCTTCAACCGCAACACTACTATCCGTTGGGACTATCTGTACTCCCTGCCGAATTGACGGAGGTAGCATCTCGGGGGACACCATTCCTCCTGAAACCCACTGGGGGAAAAAAAAACAGGTCACTCAACAACACTCAGAAAGTATATATGACGCTTACCTGATCATGTACGGCGATGAAAATGAAGAGATCAGATGGAAAAACCAATAGGAGGGAAAAACCACTTCAACTCCACGCCACTTGCACTCCTCGCAGCATCCGCGCCTCTCACGGCGCCGTACGCGGTATCCGCGGCCGCCGCCCCCTGCTTCTTATGCGGACACGCAACCCGTTTGTGTCCCACATCTCCACACTCGAAACATTTTAGCTGTCCTGAGCTGGCGTAAACCATGTAGGACCCGTCACCGTGCTTCACCCTGAAAGACACTTCCAGAGCTTGAGAGGGTGAATCTAGAAACATGAACACCTGTCGTCTCAGTGACTTCACATGCTTCAGCTTCTGATTCTTACAGCCTAAATTCACGGTTGTAAATCCGCTGGCAAACTTTCCAAACCTACGGAGCTCGATCTCAAGTGACTCGTTAGAAATGAACGGCGGCACACCGGACACGGTGATTCGCGTTGACGGGACTGACAGCGGCGAGACTTGAACAAAGTTCTCCTCAACAAACACTCCGTTCTCTATCAGCTGGAGAACCTGAGCCTCTTCCCTCAGGAAAACTACCACAGTTTTATTCATTCGCGATGCGCAAATGATATTGTCATGTTCTACCTGGTCACCGACGGCCAGCAGAACATCCTCAACTGTAACACTGCTATCCGGCGGTACTATACGTACTCCCTGCCGGATAGATGGAGAAGGCGTCTCGGGGGACGCCATTCCTCCTGAAAACTCACCGGGGAAAATCCCCGGGTCACTCAGCAACACTCAGAAAGTTATAAATGACTCTTACCTGATCATGTACAGAGATGAAAATGAATAGATCAGATGGAAAAAACACAGGGAGGGAAAAACCACTTCAAATTCCGCGCCACTCGCACTCCACCACCACAACTCACACCCACCGGAAACGGAAAGAGAGGAGAGGAGAGGAGAGGAGAGGAGAGGAGAGGAGAGCAAAATTATTTAGACTAAAAACCAGTGGAGGCAGCTGCCATGCACGGCCCTCCATCCATCCACTAGGAACAATTTGAGGTTTAGAGTCTTGCTCAAGGACACTTCAGCATGTGTGCAAGGAGAGATGGGGACTCAAACCTGCAGCCTTCCCATTGAAAGACCACTTTACCAACTGAACCACAGCTGTACTGCTTGTTAGTGGTTAGCATTAAGGTTGCTGTAGCTGAAAGCGGCTCCTGCAGGGTCTGCTGCTGATGGAGGAAGTGGTGGAGCTGATGGAAGGAGGTGGTGGAGCCAATGGAGGAGGTGGTGGAGCTGATTGAAGATGCGGTGGAGCTGATGGAATAGGTGGTGGAGCTGATGGAGGTGGTTGAGCTGATGGATGAGGTAGTGGAGCTGATAGAGGAGGTGGTGAAGCTGATGGAAGGGGTGGTGGAGCTGATGGAAGGAGCGGTGGAGCTGATAGAAGGGGCAGAGGAGTTGATGGAAGGCACGGGGGAGCTGATGAAAGAGGTAGTGGAGCTGATGAAGGTTGTAGTTTAGCTGATAGAGGAGGTGGTGAAGCTGATGGAGGACATGGTGGAGCTTGTCTATTGGTTTAAATGTACAACACAATAAAATCCAAACTGGATTTCATTCAGATAACACAGTTTTTCATTTAATTTTTTGTGCCACACATCCATGACCTGGCGTCAAGCAAAACTAGTGCAACAATATTGGGAAGAGGTTGATTTTATGACAGAAATGTGCTTTACGTTCTTTACCTGAGGTAAATATTTTAGATACAAATATTTAGTGGAAATATGACATGTCCAGTGGTGAACTGGCCAGCTGGAATACCAGGACAAATCTGGGTTGGCCAATGTCATCACTCCAGACCCCCGGTGTTTCGGATGAACTGGTTTTCCTGTTAAGTGACTTCCTTTAGCGTCCGTTGTTGCTGCCAGTAACACCAGTTGTTAAAAAAATACTCCCAAAAGATACAGCACTTCAAAACATTGTGCAACGAGACATCTGTGGATTTCTGTTGGTTTTCAATGCAGTTTTAGGCAGAAACCTGTGTTTTGGGTGTCCATCCCAAAAATGTCGGTGTCCAAAAAACGTGAGGCTTGCTTTTTCAGAGTAATATATTTCCTTTTCTTCTTGATATTTTTGCTGATGCATCTAATATACTTTCTCACTTTGTTAAAATGTTGTCTTTTGACTTTTAGGATAATAGCTTCTTTTCATTGGTGATGGTTTTCACTTTGACCTGTACTGCACCTGTACCTGTACCTGTACCAGTACCTGTACTTGTACCTGACTCACCTCACTCCAAACTTCAATACATGTACTTATTTATTTCCCCTGTAGTTGACACATTGCTTCTATCTGCACCCTAAACTGTAGACGCTGAACTCTGAAAAAGTTTCTATTATTCACTTATTAGTTTATAATTGAATATTGGATCTTATTTATTCTCTGCAGGCCTCCTATAGCTTGGTCCCAAGGCCTCAATACGTGACAGTCACACAAAAATTGGTGATGGAACAAGCATGATTGTCAATACTCATATCAAAATCATAATTTTCACAGCAAAGAATATTTTATTCTTCAATGAAAATCATGATTGATGTGCAGTTATCCAAACATATGTCAACATTTTGGAAACAAAAGATTAGACAGATCATAGGTCACAAACCAGAAGTCACTTGCGAGTTGTGTACTCGAGCCAATAATTTGCTATATTTTGGCGAAAAAAGGTGGATCTAAACAAATTACATGGTGACAAGTAGTGATGGACAATATACACATATTTTAGAGGCTTCGAGGAACACGTCCATCATTTTTTGGGACGTCTTTTCATAAAATTGAGCGTCCAAATTAATGGCGGATGGCTCGCTGCCTAAAACTGTGGTTTTCAAAATCTTCTCTTACTGGCCATAACAATGGATGCTGGAGGAACTCGGTCACCAGTTAACAGGGAAACCAGTCGATCCATAAAACCGGTCTCTGGTCCAGTACCAAAACTCTAAAATAAAAAACTTGTGAAACAATAATTCTCTCAGGTACGAGTAAACAGAAGCATTCCTCTGTGTGTTAATAATTATGACAACTTTGGAAGTGCAGCTGGAAGTGTCTTGGGCATTTGGACACTGCTTAGCAGGTCCCTCTAGAAGGGGGGGTATTTGTTAATACATTTAACAGCTCCCTTGCTGACCTGACAACCTCTGGATGGTCTCCCTGTCAAACATATAAAAATACAGCAATGTCAAAAAAGAAACAGTGTAGCTCCTCTAATTAAAGATTATTGATTGTTGGTGATCTTCCATTCACTTGATAATTAATGAAGTGGAGACCAGCCACCGGGGGCAGGTTTGATGGTCCCGGCCCAACGGCGTTTGTCCCGGTTTAAGATTGTAATTAGAATATGAACCCTGGGTCCATATACTACACCTGTATGCCAGCCGGCCAGTTCACTACTGAGCACGTCGTATTTCCAATAAATATTAGTATAGGAGAAGTTTACACCACGTAAAGAACGTGAAGCACGTTGCTGTCATAAAATTTAGTTTTTCCAATCAGCATTTGACTAATTTGGCCTGACAGCAGGTCCTGGATGTCTGGGACAAAACATTCAATTCAAAAATTGAATATGAACAGAAAGAAGTGAATCTGAAAAGTAAGAATGAATTAGGGAGCTGAATTTAATGAAACTTTATTGAAATTTTATTGTGGTACCTTTTCAAACTAATATATCCATCCATCCATTTTCTTCCACTTATCCGTTTCCGGGTTGCAGGGGTGTCAGTCTGAGCACTGTCACCCAGATCACATTGCACCGATTAAGAAGCTTTCCTGCAGGTGGTGAGCCCACGGGAAGGTGGCGCCCGGCGTGGGACACGAACCCCCTCCCTTGAGAGTGCGAGTCTCATGCTCTACCAACTGATGTAGCTGGGGGCTCAAACCAATCTATTCAATTTCTAATTAGAGCGTTCAGATTCAGATTTAAAGAATTCAAACTCACTTCCTGCCAGCACAAGATTGATCCCATAGTTAGCATCACTGCATGCTTCACTTGAAAGTAGTGATTCAAATTGAATTTACCTCCCTCATATTTGATTTTCACATCCATATGATTTTCACACTAATTTTGACTTCAAAATAAAACATGTAATTTATTCGATGTTGACACTCAAGTGAATGTCTGGTTGGTGGTGGGGCAGAATACCAGGCCTCCGTCCAAACAGACCTGTCCCTCTACTGTGTTAGCACCAGGGTTGAAAGCATGAAAACATTATTAGTGCACAGTTCAGCCACATCATGTTGACCCTGTCTGAATGCGTGTGAAGAGTTCAGCATCACAGACAGAGGCAGCACCAATTTACAAACACTTAAGAGGGATATTAAGCAAATAATCAAATTGTAGGACTATCTAACAATGGCATTGTGGCCCATCACTTGAAACAAATTCAATTTAAAGCCTCCTCACTGCTATCTGAAGGGCACTCAACAGGCCGTGAGTTCAGTATACTCCTCCACATGGAGCTGTTGGTCAGTGTCTTTGGCCGGTCATTTTCTCTTGACAGCATGGCAAGTCCTCTCAGGCTCTCCCGTCCCACCACCTCATCTGATGGTTTAATTAGTTTTGATATTGAAAATGAGAGCTCAGATCTTCTGGAAGACCTGTTTGAATGCAATGGTTACTGCTGGCTGATTCACAATCAGCAGGTTAGTACAATCCTTCACAGACTTTTGTTTTGCCAGCTTAAGTTAAAATCAGCTGAGCAGGAGAGCTGGGAGACGTCCTACCTGTACAGCCAAGCCTCATCCTATATATATATATGTGGCAGTGATGCATGCCACCGTCAGGTTTCCCCACAGAGACACAGAGTCAAGAGTTCCAGAAATCATAATTCTTTTATTAAAGTAACACAAAACTCAAACCTGCATTCGCACACAGGCTTTTCAGTCTGTCTCTGTGCTCCCGCCTGGCGGCTCCTCCTTTATGGGCAGAGAGGTGACGCCGCACACCTGATTCTCATCAGGGTCTTAATCACCTCTCTGCCACTATATATATATATATATATATATATATATATATATATATATATATATATATATATCTTTGTATTGGTTCAGTTATGAGCTTTTAAATAACCATAACATATTTGGTGTTTGATTCGTTCAACATCAACTGGTCCTATAATTCGAGAAATTTTTTTTGTTTTCTTTATCCGATTCATCGATTAATCGAAAAAATAACCGACAGATTTTCAAAATAATCGTAAGTTGCAGCCCTAGTTGACTCAAAGTTTGTCCTCAGAAAGGCTATCAAAGTGACACTTCCCTGTTCTGGTTTAGGTTGTGTCAAACTTTGCTTGACTTTTGCTTTTAGGTTGCTGGAGGAAGGACAGTTAACAATCAGTTAAGACAAAAGAGTTTTGAGGGGGGCTCAACTACCTGCGGGTACAATAAAGTTGCCTTGACCTTGATAAACCTGGTCTGGGCCCTTGGTGGTCCCGGGTTGGAGGAAGGCTGTCCCGGGTGGATGTCTGGGTGGGTGTGCTATCCTCAAGGAGCAAAGTTTTTTCTGTGCATGAGGCAAAAATAATTGCACCCATGTCAACTAACAAACCAAATATCTATCCTTTTTTTTACATTTTCTTACTTTCATTGTCGGTCTACAGGGGGCTGTAACATGCTCAGTACTCCTAGTTTCCACAGCCTTTGTTCTTCTTTGTTCATATTGCTTCATTTCAAGAAAACACTTCCATTACAGAATAGCTCTGCTTTAGTTTGCTCTTCCATCCAACCATCCAAACATCTTCATTGTCCAAATTAGGGTCTCAGGGGTGTGATCTTATCGCGGCTGACAGGCAGGATAAATCACAAACTGTCCAATCCACCACAAGGCCATCACAGACAGGACCACAATCATTTGCCCACAGTCATGAGTTTTGGTCTATAGACCCATTAATCCAACCCAGCAATCTTTCTCTGGATTTTCGGAGTAAGCTAAAGTATATAGAGAAATGTACCCACAGGGAGATCAGGCAAACAGTGATAAGTCCCCACACCCAGAACATCTGCACTGTCTGCCCATCCATCCATCCATCCATCCATCCATCCATCCATCCATCCATCCATCCATCCATCCATCCATCCATCTTCTCCAGTGCTCCATCCTGTTTAGGGTGGCGAGGTGCCGAAGCCAGTATTGTTTTTCCCTTTGTTAAATGAAATATGATGTGATAATGTTACTTATTACTTATTACTCTGCATCACTGAGTTGAAGTTTGTGGAAAAAGCAAACTCATGGTACACAGAATTTGCACCTGACTGAACATGAGGACAAGAGAAAGTAATATAGCGTTTCCTGAAGAGACAGAAGGGTCGAGGTACATTATTGAAGATTATGAACAAGAAGACAAACAAAAAAATGCTCACTGACACAAGAGAATTGGTTGCTTTCAATTCTCTGTGAAAACGAAGTATATTTTACAGTGTAGCGTGTCAGTGGGACCTTTCATTTCACCAGAAAGAGATAAGGTCATTTGACCAGTGGAGAGTAACAGAAGCTTCTGTGTAGAACCTCTACCTCAAAGCTATTGCACAATACAGATGCCGGTTAAAAATCACAGCCTGGGTGGACTGACTAGCTCTGTATGTATATCTAAACATCAGCAGAGAAAAGAATTGGCTGAGGAGCTGTTAAAACTCCTTGTCAAAGAAACCATTAAAAACCTTCATAATTATGTTTAAAAGACTCAACATTGGCATAAAGTCATAACACTTTGACAGATTGGTCAAAACATCAATAAAATAACTGGATCGGTCACATCATGGCTCTCAATTTAAATTCATGTCAGCTTATTTTCTTTACGTTTCTTTCCATTTCTGGCATCCTATATAACTCCCACCTGTCTGATTCTCTTCGAACTGTTCTGCTCCATTCAGCTTCCCTGCTACATATTAGCATCACTTTCTTTAATCTGTTATATCATTTACAGTCTATGAAGGTCTCAGTGGCTTTAAAGCAGTCATATCATACAACTTTTCAACACTTTCACATGGTTCTTATTGGTCCAAAAACATTGTATTTAAACTTTGTTTCGCCCCAAATCCAGCTTGTCCTTGATTTTCAGCCAGTTGAACATTCCATCATTCGAGCTGCATTCAGAATCTGCCGGGTTTCAGGGAGCTGGACTGGCTCCACCTCACATGCCCACCTTGGGAAGAGGACGAAGTGCTTCCTCTCCTTATGCCATGCGCTATTGTTTACATTCTATCTGTCACTAAGTTAAGGAGAAACGTGTTCAACCAAACCAGAATCTGACCCAGAAGGAGAAGCTCCTGAAGAAGTTCTGACTCTGCTGCTGCAGCAGGACATTTCAGAAGGTTAGTAAAACATATTGTGTGTCTGAATATGTTAATTAGTTTGGTCTTGTTGTTAATTACTACCAAGTAGCTAATGCTAGCTCCTGCTAACTGTAGGGTAAATGTTACGGTTTTTCATATTAGACTGTATTTATTCAGTATATCATTACTCTGTAAGTGTTTAAAATCATATCAGTCATCTTTCTGAGTTCAAGCCCATACACATAGCTCAGACTCTGCAAAGCCTACATTTGATCTACAGTCTCTATCAGCACAACTTTGCAGACATGAACTGGACCTCACAATAAACAAATTAATAATAAAAAAAGAATAAACTGGCCTCGGCTGTTGCAAACTAACCAGCCTTGTTCTCCGAAAAGTAATATAAATATGAATGAGATCATTTTACGTACAGTCCCCACATTTGCAGTAGAGCCATGGATAGTTTGTACAGATCCATGCTTTATTAGAAGTTTTGTAGTGAATCCAGCATTAATCTGGTCGATGTTCCTCCGTCAAGCGCTGGGAGCGACATACAAAACTTTGGGAAGTCTTGTTGGTAGATTCCCATTAAAAATCTAATGAATCCACTGGGTCCTCACAGGCTCAGATGAAGGCAGTAAAAATCAACTCCTCTGCTCGTTGATACAAATAATAATAGTGCATCTGGCGTGTTTTGCTTGTATCTTCGCCGTGTTTGTTTACCTGCAGCGGTAGTGAGGTGAAAAAAAACGGAGCACAGGCGGAGCTGCCTGGTTGTGGTCGGTCAAAGGGAGGGTCTATCAGGATTGGGGTTGGCTAAAAAAACCCTTGTGACGCTACACAGGGTTTGCTTTCCGATTTGCTCGTTAGAAAAAATTAAAGAAGCCAGAGAAAGAGACGACAGAATTTCTTCACTTCTGCAGTGTCATTCCCAGGTATGGGGACGCATATTACTGTAGGAAAACCATTAGAAAGTGAGTTTTACATGATATGTCCCCAACATGTGCAACATGATCACATAGGTTGGTTTTTCACTCAATAATGGCTAAGAAAAATAGCTCAAATAGAAAAGAAATTGCTGCGTGAAAGTGGCTCCTTGAAACACAACACAAGACCACAAATAGTCATATAATACCACAATGATGCCAAAATACAGCTGCAGGCTGAATCGAAACATGAGAACTGCACTGAGAAGTAGATCACAATAAAGTCAACAGTTATTCTATAATGAAATCCCACATTTCCCATTGAAACAACAGAAAAGCTCTCCAGTCCAAAAATGTTAGAATAGAATAGAATTGAATAGAAAGACACAGAACTAGAAATACTATATTTATCCCAGAATTGTCAACAGCTCTAACAGCTCTAGATTTGACCAAAAAAAAGCTAATTTGAATATTGAATGTCAATTTCCTGTGTCAGTTTAAAGTGATGTCAGAGACTGTGTTTTATTTCTAAGTAAATTGGCCAGGACAACTGAAAATTAAGGAAAACTTCCTGAAAAATTGGTGCCAAAACAAAAACAGTAATTTCCTGATACAAATTTGTTTTGGGTTTCAGTATTTACCAAAATTCTAATAATTTCAGGACAATTTGCTTATGGTTTGGCTTTAAATGCGCAGAACAAAAAGAGATATGCAAAACTTTTACTTTTAGTCCCATTTTTCGTGAGCTGAAGTCAAACATCTAAAACTACTTCTATTACACAAGCCAATCCCTCTCAAATATTGTTCACAAATTTGTTTAAATCTGCCCCCGTACAGTTAAACTGGGATTCATCCACGAAGAGAACACCTCTACAAAGTGTCAGATGAAATCAAATCTGAGCATTTGTCCAATCAAGTCCATCATGATCATGTCCTGCAGTTTGGTCTAGACCCCAATGAAGATGATGAACATGCAGATGTGGAGGTGGGGATGCTGGATGTGGAGGTGGAGATGCTGGATGTGGAGGTGGAGATGCTGGATG
>NC_137627.1:27280127-27437627 GCF_963383615.2 Lipophrys pholis | reverse complement strand
ACTTTGGCATCTCATGATTAGGCCTATTTGACTTCACTGAAGGTAAAGTTGGTGTAATGGAACTTACAATCTGAGTTCGTGCCATGTCATTTACAATCATTTATCTACCACTCAGTACTTTGAGATAATGTAAAATGATGCAAATGAAGTCTTTCTATAAACACGCCTCACTCAGGAGGATGGCCGTCATGTTCTCACCCAGCATGTACCCTGTGCTCAGCCCAAGCTAAACTCAAGCACATCATTGTTGGCTGCAAAACCAGCCTCACTCAAGGCAGGTACACGTGGAGACGCAACCAGGTCCTCAGGTGCTTAGCCGACAGGATCAAATGAAAGAGGGTATCGATCAACACCAAACCCCCAAAAAACCAGCCCATGAATCGACACACACCATAATTTTTTTTTTGGGGGGGGGGGGGGGGGGGGGGGGGGACCGGGGGCAAGCCAAGGTCTTACCCCTCAATCCCTGATTTAAGGCCACTGAACACAGCCAGAGATTGGCAGATGCAAGTGGACATGGACCGGAAGCTCATCTTTCCTTCAGAGATGGCAATGAACTTGTCCTCTGGTCCAAGCACTTGAGGAAGCTTTCGAGTGGAAGATGCTGTGGTACTCCAACCTAGCAGCTGCGGAAGAAGACGGAGTCTGGAAAATAAAGGTGCGCCCAGTGGAGTTGGAATGCAGGGGCTTGGTGGCCTGCTCAACATCAAAGACCCTGAGGGAGATCGGAGTCAGGGGACAAGAGCTGGCCGATGCTGCTGAAAGCTCCAGTCACTGGCTGTGGATGAAAAGGGAACAGCCAACCTCAGGACACACTCCCAGGTCTGATCATACTGTGGTGGGCCTGCCTCAGTAGAGGGTGTACTGTGATAAATGGCCGAAACACCCGATGGTGCTGAGGTACTCAACTAATAATGTGTCCTGTGGATAAATCTGATAACAGCCTGTTTGAACAATTCCCCATGGAATCAGTAGTGGTGCAGTATAGGGCCTGAAACATCAAGTCCTTTCATCAAAAAAAATTCAGAGAAAGAGACAGTGGAAATACTTACGTCTTCGCCCATGGTTAGCTGGGATATGCTCCAGTGCCCGATGACCCTGCACAGGATAGAGGATGACTCAAAACACCAGACATCTCCGTGGATGGCCAACAAGCTTATTTTATAAAACCAGAAGTCCAAGTCCACAAGTTGAAGAGCGCATTCTCCGCAAGAGACATTGAGGCGCAGGAACATTTGAGCACAGCCAGACTGACACCCTGAACACATAAAAGATCCCCAACATAAATCAACGCCGCCAGGTGACGACAATCACACACTCGGGCACAGGTGAAAGGCATCAAAACAACACTAAATCATGAAGAGAGGGAAGACAGGTATCCTGAAACAACAGTCAGAATCACACAAAATACACAAGAGACAGAGCCATGACAGACCGGATACCACCTTTCCACTGGTCTACACACATTGTAAAGGTTCATTTTCTAGATAGTTCATTGAACAACAAAAACATTTCCTTCAATCCTTCAATTGTATAAAATGTAGAGAACGTGGACCCAGACTCACTGCAACTCAAATGAAACTTTAACCTTGAGGGAAACGTTTGCCCCTCATGTCTTCCTGCTGCATTTATGAGCATTCTCCCCAAAGGAAGATAACAGTCACACACCCACACACACACACACACACACACACACACACACACACACACACACACACACACACACACACACACACACACAGACACTGCTCTCAGAGCTGTAGTAGGAGGTGTTTGGGATCAATTGTGGATAATTGGGTCTCCACGCGACATAATCTCACATTAGTACAGCCAGCTGTGCAGCAAGCAGACTCACTGCTTACAGAGGGTCGCGGTAGTGTTTTGGGGTTGTGGCTCTTTTGCATCTATAGCCAAATTTTGGTCCAGTCATCCGATTATATTTGGAAAATACGTCAACAAAGCTGAACATATGTACTATGTTTCCACCACAGACTGTGTGCGAATGAACGCGACCTACAATGACCTCTGATGATAAACACTGGGGTTATGGGCATGTGACATTTCCAACCCTATCTTTGTCATTCTCCATCTTCCAATCACATATCATACAGTCAGGCATAATTTAAAAAAAAAAAAAAAAGAAAGCCGCTCGCACCAATTTTATAATCAATGCCCACAGAAAATGGGATTCCTCCGGCCGCCGGCAATTAATACATTTGTGTCCTTTTTTAACACTAGTGAGCCGAGCTTGAAATTACCAATGACTGGCTCCCGCTCATTTACATATTTATTGCAGTGGAGGACGAGGTGGTGGTGGAGGCAACGGTGGTGGTGGTGGGAGGGGGTGGAAACTGGGGCGAATGATTGATGTAGAGCTCGCCTCCTGCATTACAAACAGCCCATTATTGGGCAGACAGAGAGAGAGAGAGAAAGAGAGAGAGAAAGAGAGGGCGAGAGAGAGAGAGAGGATGAAGAGCGGTCTTGCATACAGTTGATTAAAGTTGAAGACAGTGGGATCAGTCTGTGCCGGAGGTTTTTGTCCTCCACCCCTCCTTCAATCTATTTCTCTTTTCTCCCTCTCTTTCCTTTTTCTTTTCCCTCCCTCTACCTCCTGTCCTCTCGCTCCATATTTTTGTGAGGAAGATGGCCGAGGCGGGAGCATTAAAGGCCTGTTTTAATGGATGTTGACAAGGAGTGGACCAACAAAAGCCCAAGCCTGAGGATTTGCTTGAAAAGATTCAATCAGACATGTTTTCACTGCGATTAATTGGCAGACTCTGAGGGGGAGGGAAGGATGTGAGGATGAAGGGATTGGCGATGGAGGTGTGAATGAGTGTGATTGTTCCAAACGCACCCCTCCCACCCACCCCTTCCTCTGAGCACACCCCCATGCTTCCCTCTGTCATTTTGAGCGATAGTTTGGAAATGTCCTTTGAATGATGCTAAAGAGCAACCCCCCCCCCCAGTGAATTATGAGTATTATTTCAGGGAGGTGGGATGTGGTGAGCCCGACAACAGGACTACACCGCTTTGATTGGATCTGACCACACACACACACACACACACACACACACACACACACACACACACACACACACACACACCCACACAAACACACACACTGTCTTTTTATCATATCCCCTGAACTCCGACAGTCACTACATTTATAACAGATTCAAATCCAGAGAAAGTGTACATTTTTATCTCTGTAGGAACATCTTCGGTTACTGATGGTGTTTCACAGATTGAATTGATTTTACTCTCCAGGATTTATCTTTCCTTTTCTGGAGTATTTCTACCTTTTACCTTAAAAGCCTGCCGGCCTGCTGCTGAGGGGCAGCCACATAGCATGATGCTGCCTCCTCTATGCTTTGCAGAGGGAAAGGTGTGTTTGTGTTGATGTGCAATCCTTGATGTTTGATAGTTAGGGTTAGGGTCCTCAAAAGGCTTTTGAATAGTCTCGACTTGAGATGTTCATCTGTGATTCTTTTTAGGTTATTAGGTTATGTGAGTGAGGCCTGCTCCAAGCAAATTTTCATCTCAACACATTCGTTTTTTTGAATAAATTTCATAGACAGTTCATGATGTGAAATGTCACTTTTTCTGATTTATGATTATTAATCTCTGTCAAAAAGTGTTGATTGAACAGATTTTAAGCTTTTCTTGAGCTAGTGAAGCCAAGGATACTGATTAATTAGTGACTGGAAAGTCTCTTTTTAATAAGTTGAAACAGAAGCAAACTTCTACAAGTGGAAGCTGAGGCCTGTACTGCGACGCTGCATTTTTTCTCTTATCAAGTTAACTTCAGGATTAACCCTGGGTTTTCCGTACTACGATGCTCGCTCACTTCTCACCGGGATAAATCACAGTGGTAACTTACGCTGAATATCTAACCTGCTCCCAAGCAGATTGCGTTCTCAATAAGTGGTCAGAGCTCCGCCTCCTTACCAATCAGATCTCTTGGAAAATGACCTGCCCATTCTTAAATGATGCTGATTGGTCCGCAGGTTCAGCGCTGAGCTGCACCTGAAAGGAGAGGAGAAATGAATTCAGAGTGATATTTTTGACATAATAAAATAAATCCTGGTCACTGAGGCTTTGAAGGATGTTCTTGTTGTTGACTTGTTCCAAGTATGTTTATCTCCACGAGGGTTGATCTGGAATAATGAGGTGAATGATCACACCTGACAGAACTGCAGAAACATAAATTTATGGAACACAGAACTGGGTCGTCAAGGTGATGAATTAATATTCCAAAACAAAACACGAGAGAAACTCAGCCTCAAAACAACTGGATGTAAAATGTAAACTAAAAGAAGAGCAGTGAGGAAGTTCAGCCCGAAACGTTTCTGCTGTAATAAAGTGAAACTGAGTGATCAGCGCACGGTGCTGTCTGTTTATATCGCTGATGGATTAATATCGTATAATCTCATGAAGTGACACACTAACTGGTCAAGAATGTTCTGGCTTTGGACGCAGTGTTGCTTTTAACTTGGAGGATGTGTTTTAATTCTTCATATTCTCAGAGAATAATTCATCCTTCAGTAATCTGTAAACTGTGCTGCAGAGTTTCTCCGTTCGTGTGATTGGTCAGACACTGTAAACTCCACCTTGCGGCAGGTTTCCCAAGATGGCGTCAGTCAGGAAACATAAACAATTTGATGGAAACAGATTCTGGTTTGTCTGTAAACATCTGGACTTTGGTGTGACAGATTTGGGAAACTGCAGGATAAAATGAGAGGAAATGAGTGGTGATGGTCTTGTTTTGGTGGATTGCTTTATTCTCTGATATTTTTTATAACTTCCTCCACCGACACGTCTGGCTATTTTTAGTTGATCTGCAAACATTCAGAAAAGTGCAGTCTATTTACTTGAGCATGCATTTTATACAGTAGTCAACGAGGCTTGGAGTCAAACATCATTCACGGGTAGTTGAAAAATAGAGCGGTTCCAGCTGAATCAGGTCAATTAGTGAATGTGATTATGATTATCATCTGCAGAAAAGTTGAAAGACTTTCATTGCCAAGTGTCAAAATGAAGGACAGGCTGTACTGATATCTAAAGGTCGGATGTTGGGAAATGCAGTCATTCTATTCTGATCAAAAAGAAACTGCAAGTATCTTGACAATACTTCTATTCTCACAGTTATTCTCTGTGATGTTATTAACTTGCCTGCTTCTCAAGGACTTTTTCACAGTGTACATGTTTCATAAACAGTCTGGTGTGGTTCATCTCTGTATCAAAGATGGCTAATAAATGAAAATACATTCTGGCCACATCTTTCAGGGTTGCTCCTGCAGATCATGTGAGCTGCATGTTTAATTTGGCACTGATTTGATGCTGTAGGCATCATTGATGACCAGGATCACACTAAAGTCCAACCACAAAGTGTCTTCTTGTCATCACTGCTCAGAAAGTTTTGATCTTCATAATTTGTAAATATGGTACAGCAGTGTTCCTGAGCAACTGCAATCCATGTCTCATGGAGCTCATAGCAAACAGAGGAGTCACAACATGCAGGCCAAGCTCTGTATAATCGGGTTTTCAGGTTAAACAAGCAAACAGAGGAATTGTAGGTGTATCAGTGTCAGCTCTACCAATTTGTCTGTAATGCTGTAGGAATCAAAACATTAACATTTGTACCCGTGGTCTCTAACAGTACTTCAATTTGTCGCTTGTTAATTTTCAGACAGTAATTTGCCAGGGGAGCCTCATAAGTCACTTAATCTAGAAATGCTGCGAAAATTGGCTGCAAAATAGAGTAAAATATAAACTTCAGAGCTGATGAAAGAACATGGGTTGAATATTCAAAGCACTTATTTGCTTGTGGACAAGTTGAAGGGTCACAGAGATGAAAAATACTTTGATGCTTGTTGTAGGATGGTCGATTAAGGATATTATTTATTGACAAAACAGTCTTGGTCACCTAGTTTATCATGTTTTATTGGGTGAGGCAGACTTTCAATAAACTTACTTTAGAGATGTTTGTCATTATTTGTAATTTGAAAATGTAAACATTTACTTGAATTCAGCCTTTGTTTCTACTGTTTACGACACACTTCATGGAGGATTCTATACAAGGTAAATTAAGTGACTTGTCAGTTGATTATGCTGAGTCAGATTGAAGCTTGGTTTTGTTGTTTCGTTAGTCATTACAAACAAGTTTGTAGTGAAAACAACTGATCAGGATCCTCAGAGTCTCAATCCATTCAAAATTCCTAAAAACTGGTACAGTGTTTGTCCCTTCTGAACAGGTTTTGAATCAAATGGAGTGATTTAGTGTTGTGGCCTAATGCTTTTTGGCCATGAACCGTTTCTGCACAAGGATCACATGGACTGTAGAGTAACGCTTCCTTTATAGCCACACTGGAGAGTTGTGGGTTGTAATAAAATGCAGCATGCATTTGACATATGAGTACTCTTATTAGTTTTTATGTGATGATGTTGCCCTTGCTCTGTCAGTTCCTCCAATTCTTTACTTGTTTGATCAAAATATGCATGTCATCTTCATTGAAGAAAAAAGTTAATTGTCAAATCTGTTAAATCTTCTCATGTGTATATAAATGAGGATCTTTAGTGGCTGTAGTGAAAAAGCATGATTATACAACAGAATATCTACCTGCTGCTGCAGAATACAGTCAAATGTCAAATAGCACGTCTCTTTCAGTTGTACTGCTTCTAACAATGCAACACATGAATTGACTTTCTGAACTTCAGTTATTATGGTTTTCTCTATTTAAAGTTATGTTTTCTATATCATGTTTACACTTCACAAGGTCATGGAGCTGGACCCTCTGATGGACTTGTTCTAGGTCATGGGTCCAATGTTTGACACCCTGGTGTAGATCATAAAGGTCAACGGTGCTGGGAGCCACTGAAAGCAACATTTTGAACACTATTCTTCTGCACATGCTCAGTAGAGCCAATCAGAACAAAGTTTCTTGCGTGGTTTCATGACTCCCAGTCTATATTCTCCTGGACTTGGTACTTTTATTTTGACAGTCACCGTAATAACAATCCAATGTGGTAGTTTTATTTTGACAGTCATCGTAATAACAATAGATTGTCTGTGTTCTCCCATCGTTAATGTTTAGAGCTCATTGTTCTCTGCTACTTGTGTGTGCTTTCAGTACGAAAACTAACAACAGCACCAACTAGTGGTCAAACTACATCAATTTTAGCATTTCTGCCATTGCCATGTAAATGTAAATTGTTTCCAAATGGTTGCAGTTCAATCATGAATCTTTTCTGCAAAATAAATGCAGCAATGATGCATTTTCACTTAAAAACGTTGTTGTGTAAACGCGGCCAAATAAAGTGGGTTTGGGGTTTTTTGGTAATTTTTCATCAAGTTGTCATAAAGCAACAAAGGGACTCATATGACTCTTTTTTTCGCTTGGGGTTATAGTTACCTGTAGTACCATTGACTCATGCCGCACATTATGCAAATCTGTACAACACATAAGCAGTGACATGAGCAGTGTGATCTGAGGCGTGGGGGAGGCCGGGACTTCAGCAGCATGTGTGGCTGCTCGCCCCTCCTCCCGACGTCCATCTCCGCCTCCCTGAACTTCAGATTGTCCTCAGAAGTGTTGTAGCAAAGTCGGATTTGGTTCGGGGGGAGGAGGAATAAGAAGTGGGGCAGGGAGAGTGCGCATCCAGCAAATTGGCAGCTCCATCAAATTATACTGGCATTAAGGGGGTTTCGCAGGGCGTAATCCACACGCCAAAGCCTGCCCGCCCCTCCCTCCCTACAACATTTAACTTTTGTCGACGTAAACGCCACATTTCATGCTCTGCCATTAATCTGTCGGATTACAGGATGCAAGCAGTTTGAACAGGGTTTTGGAAAGGGGGTGAGGGGGTTGATTTGTAATGAATTCTCTCCATCTTGGCTTAATGTTGGAAGGCAAGCAGCGGCAGCAGGCGGGCGAGGGAGACACCCCAGGACTCTGTGTTTCAGGTCGAGTTCATCATGTCTACCACGCGACCAGGTGAGACCGCAGGTTGAAGCATCTGTTCCAACAAAAAGCATGAAAGGAGTGCGGATCGTCTTTATCTCCGTCCCCGGGATGGAATGATGGCGGGGGGGTTGCTATCAGTGGATAACCCACCTGGGGACAGCAGTGGAGACTAAGCCTGTCACACTGAGGGAGTCGTGCCCTCGCTCTCTCCTGGGCTCGGAGGAGCTCACAGTGGGGGTTGAGGTGGATCCAGCCCTGGGTTCTTGCAGACGGAGTGCTTTGGGAATAAGATGACACATGCAGGGTCTGAAGATGCTGCCGCGCAGGGGGTGTGTCCCTCGTACTGGGTGGAGAGAGGACTCGACAGCTGCTGCTGGATTAAGAACCTACACACTTTTTTTATCATTTAAACAAACTAAAAAAAGATCTAAACATTTTGTGCTGAATGGAATCACCTGAGATAAGTTTTGTGCCTTTAAGCACAAATAGTTATTGACTCCGAAATTGTGATTTCTTTATAATGTATGAATATTCTGATTTGTCCTGCATCTTTAGTAAAGGAAACGGCAAAAGCTCATCAGATACTTGAGCAGTTAAGACAGAAAATTATTGAAGGTCTGTGGAAAAGTGGAAAATAAAACTCCACACAGGTTTCCATTTGCTCATATTTCCAAAGAACAGCGTCTGTGTCTGATCCCAATTTAATTAATCATTCTATACAAATCATGTTCAAATTGTCATGAAAATGATTGGACTCTACAGACAAATGGTCTGTATTTGTAGTTGACTTAAGATCTGATGGAAAATAATGGAAAAACTTTATTTTTCCAAACAGATTGTGAATTCAACGTATCACAGCGAGCTGACGTTATTTGTGTTTGTTCGCATCATGAGGATGAGGTTGAGTCATTACCAAAGAACCTGATGCAGACTTGAACAAATAAACCTAAACTTAATGGCAAAACAAAAACTGCATTTGATTTAATTGAGCAAACAGATTGATGAATCATTATTCTCATTATGTTCCTTATAACATGGCTTTTTAGGGAAAGAAAACATCATTTGAATATCCCTCTCTGCCCTACCTCTTTGACAGGTGTTTTGTCCACATGAAGATTGAACTGATCCTGTCCAGTTAGTGACAGACCGTCACCACGTCTGATTTGGAGCCACCGAGCATTCTCTAAAGTACGTTTCAGAATGAGATACACCAACACTGTGCAAAGTAAGGGAGCTTACTAAAGGTGCTGGGGGAAATCTTCTGGCAACTGTGGCTCGGTTGTTAGAGCGGTCATCTCAATAGGTTGTAGGTTCGACTCCCCATGTCCACATGTCGAAGTGTCCTTGAGCAAGACACTGAACCCCAAACTGCTTCCAGTCGATGGACTGAGCGCCTTGCAGGGCTGTCACTTTACAGCTTGTTATGATAATGATAAAATGGTAAATGGCTTTCACTTATAAAGTTTTTCCACTGCTTGAGCAGTCACCAGAGCACTTTACACTGTTTATTAGATTCACCCATTCACACATCATTGGAATCCTGATCAGTGCCTTCCTGCATGGAGTCACAACATACTCTCATTGAATATGGAATTAGTAGGAAGCACATGGTTCAGCCTGAACCTCAGTTTTTTGGCTATGGTTTCACTTCGCACAAGGTGTAAACTAGCGGTAGTGGAACAACAACGAGGACAGATTCAGCAACTGCACAGCAAATTTGAAATGTTTTCACAAATATTTTTTGCAGAACTGTTTTAGTGATGAAAGAGAAAGTTTGTGACCGAGCCACCATCTCGGTCTGGTTTGAACCGCAGGAGCAGACAGCACGGAGTGACGCCACCTAGTGGCTCGCAAGTGACATTCCCACCAAGCGCGCAATTTTCAGACGCGGTGTGTTGCTGTGTGAGAAAATATGCCCCTGTGGACACATGAGGCGAGTGTCGCTTTTCCCAGCTCCAGTTGTGGGCGGAGCCACAACGATATCTGAACATTGACTCACGGGGAGGCCTTTGGTGCAGCAGGCTGATTGGGCCTGTGGACACACACACAGATAGATTGACTATTGAATAATTGTAATGTTCCTACGTCTGTGAAAATACAACAAGGCACAATTTGTATGTGAGCTCATGGGTTTTGCTGAGGGGAAAAGCAGACATGTCAGATTTGTTCTGGTCAGTCAGGCCATATGGACTCTCTTTCACTCTTATACAGACTGAGGCCAAGTCTGTGTATATATTAACAAATCCTCCATCCTGCAGCTCTGTCCTGGTTGTTTCACTGTGCATTCTGAGAGGATCCCCTCTAAACCTTCTCCTGTCTCCACCTGTTTCTATCTGCTCTCTCTCTCTCTCTCTCTCTCCCTCTCTCTCTCTGCTTATATCTCTCCATCCATCGCTACAACTCTCTACATATTATGTACATATTTAATATTTTCACAGATTTTTTTTTAAAGACAATCATCCATTAAAAAAGATTCGAAAAAATGTATTGTTCCATTATTTCGCTATGCCAATTAAATTATGGAGTTCAAATTTTAGTGGCGCAGAGCACGGACATTAGAAAAAAGATGGGAAGGCAAGGTCAGAGAAGAGCAAAATGTTTTCTCACATTATTACAAACAATCTTGAATGGCTTACTGCTCCTCAAGAATACAAGCTTCTCCACCAAATGCTGCCACGAGTCAATTCCAGAGCTTGGTCACACTTCCTAACTGATCTGAACACAGAGGGAAAGTATGACTACAGGGTTGAGACTGCTGGTTGGAACTGCACTGAACAAGTCTTGACTACTTAAATCCGCTTTGATCTGTGTTTCCTGGAGAGGGGATTGTCTGCTCGGTCCTGTGCTAACACTTTTGTACCATGTGCTTTCTGCATCATCTCTCTCTGCGTCTTGCTTTGCCATTTGCTCTCCCCTTTCTCTGTTTAGCTCCATCTCATGCTGACAAGTGTGCATATACGCATGCAGACGCACATTCACACGCACACATTTTTATGTCAAACGTTCAATTCCTGTCATTCTCTCACTTCCTCTCCTCTTTTTTCTCTCTCTGTCTCCCCCCTCTTCCCTTTGACTTCCACAGACACTAATTCCCTTTCTTCAAGGACAAGCATCTCACGGCACATCATCTGAATAAGACTTTGAGTCGCCGTGGCCTCCCAGGGCTTAAGTCCGCAGAGCTCTTCTTCCCGATCCCCTTTTTAATGTTCTAACACCAACCTAGTGCCGTCAATAAATATTAACATCCACAGGGATGAGATATGTTCTGGTTAGGCTGTCTGTTCACCACATGGGTCTGCGGGTAGCTGTCTCTCCGCTCATACTGAGGAAGGATTGTTGAGCCAGTGACCCAGACTTTCAAAGCAAAATCGCTTTCAGGCTGCAATGTTATTCAGGGGACGTCTTCATCAGTCGTTCTGTTAAATCCCAAGTCCAATTGTTCTTTCTCCACTAGCACCCGTGGAAAAACTCACATTCCTTCAAAGACACACACTTGCTTTGTGTTTCAGTTGTTACATTCAGATTCTTACTAGATATGTGTGAACTTCTCTCAGCATGTCCGTGATTAGGCAGAATATATTATATGAGTTCAATATGTACCGTAATTAGATTTTTGTGTATTGCAATTCTGATAAGATTCGTGATAGCATAATTGAATTGCGTTGATGTCTTTGCGTTTTGGTAATTGTTCTTTTAGATAACGTTGCTCTATCTCTTTTTGAAGGTGTCTACAGTGTCTTTATTTTTCTTTTCTCAAACTTTTGTTGACCAACCGACAGCAGTGTTTGAGAAGTGGAGCTGTGTTGAATTTTAGTTTTTCTGTTTTCTGTTCTGTCATCAACACAATGTTGAGCAATACGATTCTATCTGATTGGACGATATGATATGCAGAGCATGGAAACATATTGTTACAGTTGTGCTTGCCACCCTCGGGTTCTTCCACAGAGGCACAGAGTCAGATGTTCCAACACGCCATACTTTTATTAAATGAAATCAAAAATAAAACACAAAACTCACACACAGAGGCTCTGCCGTACTGTGCATCCCCTCCGCCTGTGGGCAGCTCCTCCTTTATGGGAAGAGAAAATATGTGATGTGAATCAGGTGCGCTGCCTCACTTCTCTGCCACACATTATTTATAGATGCAATGATACTGATACCAATGCCAGGGCATCAGATACTGCACGGAGTACTCATACTCGTGAAAGATCCATGATACAACCCAAATAGTATAATACATGATGTCATGCATCAGCAGCAAGTAGACAAGTGGATGAGTGTTGTCGTTGGTTTGACGATTCTTTAATATTAATGAGAACGGCAAAAGTAAGACCGACTGTCAATTATGTTCTGACAAAATATCAAGAGGAGGACCCAGATAGTTCGTACAACCCCAGCAACTTCATCCCCAGAGACATTTGGACCAGCAGATGTTAGTTTAACTGCTTCTCTGAGCCGTGCTACATGCTACACATGATTGAAGTCTGACTGATAAAACACACTAACAGTGAGCTGCAGTGTGTGTCAACACACAGCGAGCTAGATCGCTCGTCTACAGTATGCAGTACACAGGATGTAGATGGTATGCACTGTCTTCTGCATACTTTATACTGTAAGGCTGTGTGGACGTGGTTTACGGGAACGCATAGTCTTCACACATTGTTTGCATACAGAGTATGAAGTAGGCTTTATGGCATTTAATAAGTACTCATATTAGTACTTGGTATTGGCAACCAGCTAAAAGTTAGGACTTGTATTTGTACTGGTCCTTTAAATAAAAGTGATATCAGTGCCTCTCTACTACATTTATATCAGTACAGTGTTTTGCTATATAAATATTACAAATGTTGATGTTGCAATGACGACAAGGCTGCAAATTGTCTGGAGTGAATCTTCTTTTGTTTAGCTAATTAATCTTTGGTCCTACATTCTCAATGTTATTTGCACAGTTGCACCTGGAGGATGGAGGATGGAGAGCTCGTATCAAGTATTGTATATATTGGACCATTTAACCTCTAAAGCTAGAGGTACATTTGCCCATTTCATCTGCTCTGTGTGTCGATGTGTCCTGGCGTAGGACACTGAAATCTGCCTTTATTGTTTAAACATGATGGATCATGTAAAGCAAGCTCGGACTGAAAGGTGATGAAGGTATGCTCACAACTTCAAACGGATACACAGACAAGGTTAATTCCTCTTTCTAACTCTTTGAATAAGAGATTTGTTTCAGCATAATTTCTGGTTAATCGCAGACCCTGAAAACTGTGATGCATTTTTAGTTGTTGTTGGAGCTTTCTTAAGTAACTCTATCCGAAAGCTGGTCAGTATGGAAAAACAAACCAACAACAAACAAATACAGTAATTGTTGAGTCTGATTCATTGACGAAATCCAGACACTGTTTTCTTCTCTCTTTCAGTGAATATGTGACGTCATCAAGACAGAAAACAGGTTTCCTCTCCCATCTGGTACAAGACTTGCCTGATGACTGTATTTCCAGCCTCTCTGCTACAGGATGTTGTCACACTCAATCCTCTCCCCTTGTCCCTGCCCCACATCCACCACCCCCTACCCCCCGAGCCCAGATTCATTACAAGCTATGGCCAGGGTATTAAGATACAGCCGCATTAACAAAGTTGTCTCTGTATCTTAATTGAATCTACCCCCCGCCAGAGCTGAATTTGGATTATGTTTACCTGAAATATAAGCGGCTCTGCAGTCGGAACATAGCCCCACTGATAAAACACTGGGTTGTCCCCCCTCCCAATCCTAATCCCCGACTGTAATTTGTTCCTCGATGGATGTAGCTGCGGTGATGGGAACCCCTGATTGGGATTCATTCCAGGAACAGGCAGAGCATCTTCAGGTAAGTTCATCCATTAAACAGTGAAGGTGTGTGCTCCAATGCTTTTCTCTCAAGTTCATTTGCAGAATGTTGAAGGAGTCTCGGTGCTTCTTGTAATGGTACATTGAAGATGCCCCATATAGGGTCTCTATTAGAGGCCTGACAGTGAAGGGTGGAATTCCACATAATTCATGTTAAAAAGCCAGTGTGAGCATGTGACTTCAGAAGTGAATTATTTGTACTTTTTTGTATTTTTTACTGTGACTGAAAATTGTGATTGTAGAAGTTTTACAGCCTGTTAATAGAACGAGAACTCATAATAAAATGTTATTAAATGTATATGCAACGTCAAAGTAGCATCTGTCAGTTAATTAAGATCAGCGTGAAAACATCCACGCAGTGATGTGATGGTTAATTGAATCGAACACTTCCTCATTTTTGATAATATTCAATACGAGTTCACAGCTCTATTTCACTGAATATAAGAAATTTCAAAAGTTCAAAAAAGGAATCGCCAATGAACGTTGGGGCGAAGATTATGTTTTTTTCTGCGTGTATCTATTGGTATTCATGTGTGTATGTATGTATGTATGTATGTATGTATGTATGTATGTATGTATGTATGTATGTATGTATGTACGTATGCAGTGTTGTGCTTGAACTCGTTCATATTTTAGGCGAACGTGAACAGAACATACTGTATTTCTGCCTGATGAAGGTCACTGCTCATTCTGGCGTTTGTGAACGGCGCTCTTGCAGTTCAACGTTGTTTTAGAGAGTTGCCAGATTTCCGAGCCTTCCAGTCAAAAACCCAGCTAAAGCAAACCGTAAACGGGCCTTATTATGTAGGGGGAAAACGGCCAATCTGGCAATAGCAGCCACCACAGAGTCGCACCGCCGCATGCGTCATCAAAATGTGAAGCATCGCGGCAAAAACAAATGGAAGACAGCAGCACTACCTCAGACTCTGCCTCCACGATTAATTCGTCATCTTCGTATGATTACCGTACTTTCCGGACGATATGCTGCTACTTTTTTTTTCTTTTTTTAATATGTTTTGAACCCTGCAGAGGACGACTCGGCTTTTTAACTGTTAACGAGCTCCATGCCTGATACGTGGGTGATGCATTCAGGTGCGTCACGTACCTCCGATATTTCTTTTTCTTATTTTCCTTTTTAAATTTGGTGGGTGCAGCTTATTTTCCGGTGCGCTCAATAGTCCGGAAATCACGGTACTTAAAATAATTTTATGAAAAGGTCAGTGATGATCCAGGTGGGAAAAATCTTTCCTTTTTGTATAAACTTTGCCTGCTGGGTTTCAAGAAGCAACTCAACAACTTCAACATCAAACCTGAGACAGCACATTGAACCCGGCTGGCCTTTTAAGGTATGTGCGAGTAACTAAAAAATTCTATGAGGGTTTTATTATTTTAAGTTGTAATTTCTTTGTAGAACCTGCCTGGCATATTTTCCTTTGCACCTTAAGGATTACTGTCCATTTTGTTTTTGTTTTGTTTTAATAATGTCTCATTCAAAAAGACCATTCAAGCAGCAAGTTTATCCTCATGTTTTTGAGAATCTACTGTCGGGGTGGGAAGCTGCAGCTGGCTACTAGTGTGGACTGAATGGGTGGCAACAATGGAGAAATGCCAGTATTCTGAGGGTAAGAGCTCAAAGCAACATATTGAAAAGAAAAAGAACTATGAACAAGTTAATTTTTGCAATTGTGAATTATGAACTATGAACTGAAGTAGTTCATTTTAAAATTTGGGAACTGAACTTTGAACTAGTTCATGTAGAAACTGAACTTTCCCAACACTGTACGTATGCACATATGTACGTATGTACGTATTTTACCAGCACAAAAGCAGCAAACAGGCTAGCGATGCCAACTCGTTTCTGCAAACGGAATTGGGTCGTGGTTTATCTGTGTGACCCGGCTCAGTGTTTCACACAGTGATGTTGTTACCTGACAGGCTAGCTAGCATCGATATGAACTAACGTCTAAAATGCTACGATGCTAACTAGGTTCCACACACAAATGTAGTGTTGACAAAGGTCTGCACTCTACCGAGTGAAGTTCTAGTTATTATGTTATCTTTGTTGAAGATTTAAAATGACAACTTTGTTTGAAGAAAAGAGATTTTCATGTTAATGTTTAGATCACTCAGACATTTAAACTCAGTCAGACTGGTTGTATTGACTAGTTACATCAGTGCTTCTCACTTTACACATTTCACCCTGTTAGTCAACATTTTGTCTTAATGCATAAAATGAAATGTGTTAAATTATAACTGCTGGACTTCTCCTGTACTGTATGCATAGTGTTAAGACCACCTTGCTCAAGGATATAGTCCACACACACACACACACACACACACACACACACACACACACACACACGCACACACGCACGCACGCACACACGCACACACGCGCACAAACATACACACACCACTGTAGATCCTGGTGTCCTGCCAGATTGTGTGTGTGTGTGTGTGTGTGTGTGTGTGTGTGTGTGTGTGTGTGTGTGTGTGTGTGTGTGTGTGTGTGTGTGTGTGTGTGTGTGTGTGTGTGTGAGGATAGACAGGCCCCCTCTGGGGGTCCTACATGAGGGATGACTCTGGATGGTGACAGTAGACCGGGGGTGGGGTTTTCACCACTTTGCCCTTCACAAGGCACCATCACTACTCCACCTTTCCCTTAACCCAGCTCCTTCCACCTACACCCTCTCCTACACTGAACTCTTCCCCCTTGCAGCTGAGTCTTTTCTTGCTCTGCTCTCACCTCCCACAGCGGATCCTCAGGACGGTCTTCTCTCCTGTCCTTCTGTCAGCCTGGGCGAGCCAGTAAGTGGACAGTGTGTATGTTATCAGTCACGCGTGACTTAAAGTGAAGGAAAGAAAAGGAAGAAGACCTCACTCCTCATAGTCTGATTAAAAACCACCATCTCGTGTTTCAACAAACTACACTAACAAATCATACTTTATTAATCCCCTTGGCAAAATCCCTTTTTCTGCACTGATCCATCAGTGGTCAGCCACATGGCGGCACTCCGAGGAGCTGGTGCGTGTCAAGAGTCATGCTCAGGGACCCACAGTAGTGGGGACTGAACCTGTGAACATCCAAACCCAAGTCCGCCACTCTATCCTGTCTAAACTCCAAGGCATCATCGCCCCTGAACCAATGGAGTTGGCTGCCATGCAAGGCGCCCTGTCCACCCACTGGGAGCAGTTTGGGGTTCATTATTTTGCTCAAGGACTCTTCGACATGTGGACAGGGGGAGATAGGGAATCAAACCTGCAACCTTCCAATTGAAACACGACCCACTCTACCAACTCAGCCACAGTGACCAAACATTAAACTTTAGACCTTCTGTTTGTAATGTTCTCTCTGGAAAAGGTCTGTTCATGTTGCAGACAGGATTGTCTTCTGTTCTCATGAGTATTGAGTCGTAATATTTGAAGAACAAAGACTAAAGAATGTCTACATGATCTAGAACATTCCCACAAGTGAGAGAAGAACATTGCTTGGGAGAGTCCTGAGTGTATTGAGACATACAAAGTTGTATACGTCGTTGTCAGTACTGCTCTGCTTCATTTCAAAGATTTGAATAAACTTCACTTTGAAAACTTCTTTAAGTCCACAAAAATAAATCGAGGAATAATGAACAGAACAAAACAATCAACTGTCTTTACTTTGTAAATGTTCATGGGACTGGTGTGAAAAGGAAAGCCCGTTACATCCACTCTGCAGTGGTCGCAGGACTTCCACTCAGGAATTAAACTGGAGAAAGAGATTAAAAAGTGAATGTAAAAATTTACTTTAGTTTCAACATCGAACTCTAAATAAACTATTTTAACATTTTTAAAGTCCAAATTTTACCCACAGTTTGTGGTCAGTCTGTTCCCTTCAATAGATATCACTGACTTTAATCTGTCTAATGGAGGTGTGAGCTTCAGTAAAGGTCATAAACACATAAAAGAGTCCGAACAGAACACTGAAACATTGAACAACTGACGGAAGCAACCACCGCCGTTGCTGCAGGGAGATTTAGCATGAGCATTAGCAGGAATCTCCCTCAGTGACGAGGTTTTCTTCATGGCTGCACTGATTGTCCTCCTCTAATGCTGGCGTCACTTTGAAGCTAATTGTACAAACACACTTCAGGCATAAAGACAGGCACTCCAGAGTGTGTACACACTCAATAGTCTCTGAGCTGGAGGGCCCACTCTGACACACACACACACACACACACACACACACACACACACACACACACACACACACACACACACACACACACACACTTTCTGTACTCCATCCTCACACTCTTATCTCCTGCAGGAGGGCTTAAGATAGAAAGCTTGCTGTACAGTAATTACCCCCCCCCCACACACACACGCACACACACACACACACACACACACACACACACACACTCTCTCTCGCTCATTTTCCCAACTTTCCCATCTTTCGCTGACTGCTCTGTCCCCACAGGACATTTCCATCCTGTGCCATGTTCAGGTCCAGTCCTCTACCTGTTTCCCCCTCCTGCTGGTGTAGCCCCGCTGCTGGTGTAGCCCCGCTGCTGGGACTTCGCAGACCGAGAGACAGAAGGCCCCCTGGGGCTTCACAGTGAGCTGGGCACGGTTGGCGTGCACTCAACGTGATGCAGCTTCTCCTCGGGTGACAACACCACATCCTCTGTCTCTCTTCTCCCTCTCCTCACTTCCACTTCCCAGCTCTGTCTCTCTTTCCCCCGTCCCGAAACAGCTGCTCGGGACGAGGGCGAGCACCAGTCAGGGGGGACGTGGGTTAATTGGGGTAGTAGTGGGGGTTAATTTCAATTAAAACTTCAACTAATGGAGGTCAGGGAAGCGTCTGCAAACACCTGATTAAAACAAATGGTCCTGCCAGTCAAAACTTTATCTTGGTCAGCCTCCGGCAGAGTGTCCTAGAGTGAGAATGAAAGAACAAAAAAGGGGGAACAGACAGAAGGAGGGAAAATGACTAATTGGGGGACACTTGTTAGCGTAACATCTGCAGGAGGATTAGTGTGTTAAAGCTGTGTGTGTTTCTCAGTCCGCCTGAAGGTGTTTATCAGGTTCAAGTGATGAGGATTCCTCAAATCTGATGGTTATATTTTTCCAATTAAGGTAACTGATATTATAACTAATCTGTCTTTTTTTCTTTTTCCCTATTTCTTTATTGATAACAGTCTTTTGGTGCTGTATGAGGAAACTAAATGAATTCAGGCTTCGCATGTCTCACTGTTATGATCCAATTGAGACTGGGGATGTCTTAGAGGAAAGATTAAGCAAAACACAAAAAACATGTGTCCTGTGGGTGAATACTGGAGTCAAAACTTTTCATCCCAAATGGGGACTTGATGTGAACAGCAGAATAAAGAAGTGTAAATGTGACATTAACAACTATGAACAACATTAACGTTTTGTCTAACCAAGAGTACATATCAAGGATAATGAGACTGACTCCTGCTCAGTCTGACTCTAGAAATGCTCAGAAAATGAATTGAAATAACAATTTTTTTTAAACACTAGATGTTACATTTTGAAAATAACTGGGTAGATGAGGTAACGTCCTGCCTGGTGGATCTCCTCTGTGTGGTTTTCAGACATGTTGTCTGAGCAGCTGAACGTGGAAACAGGATGATTGGGTAGAAGCTGAAACAGTCCGAGAGCCGCTGTGACTCTGGAAAACTGTGACTGATTTGATCTTTGCATGTTAAATTTAACAGTTTGCATGTTCAACTGTTAAATTCACCCTGAATCCTCTATTGGTATTCTTGTTTTGAACATGTGCAGAAAAACTCCAGCCTGTAACTGACATGGTGTTCAAGATTTGGTTTGGAGGACGAGGCTGTTGTCATCTAATTAAATAACTTAAATATAACAAAGCTTATTGTTTCTCCTGAATATCTCAGACACACATCTACCTGGTGGGCGGGACTCCAGAGCAGCAGGACTCACCCACGTTTCATCCAAAACTTTACAGTTTTAAAAACAGTTTTGTGGAGCCTTAACCTTTTTGGTTACCACTGTGAATGGTAACTAACAAATGTCTTGTTTTATTAGCTATTGTGTGGAAACAAACGGATGTAAAGATAATTAATATGTATTGTGGAGGATGGGTGGAATTGTTAGCTGTCACAACATGTAAGGAAAAACAACTTCTCCCACATAAACAGAAAATGTGTTATTGTAAACAATTACTTTAGTCCAATAAAAGAAGTAGGCCGCACTAATGAGTGAAGATACGTTACCTCAGCTGATCTGAAGTAGTGAATGTCTTGTTCAGAGTGGATGAACAGCAGTCGGCGGCGGTGCGGCGGCTGGGTGGTGTGGGGGGTTTATCCTCACTGTACACAGGCTTGCTGTGCCACCCTGCTGCCAACCTGCTCTACCAGGCGTGCCTTAGCAGCTTTCGACATCTGGCGCCGGGCCTGGGGGAGAAGGCAGGGGACGGGGCGCCCCGCCGCGGCTAAATATGGCGCAGGGTTACACCGCACGTCTCTAATCACTTAGCTGCTGTCTGGCAGCTCGCACCACCACTTTCCCAGATCTCTCATATATCAACACTGCTAGACATCTGTACAGCCGCTAGGCATCTCTTCTCCCTGCCTGCCTCCCCTCACCCTTCTCCCCCACTCACCAATGCCACCACCATCTTTCCTCTTTACAACTCACTGACAAGTCGGCTGTGTTTGAACGCATCCTGAGACTCTGCTCTTAGTCTTGCGCCAGAGAATGGCGATGAAGATTATGTGAAACCACGTTATCAACATTCACAGTTTTTATCGGAAGATTATGTTTATAGATGTTTTCTTGGAATTGGCCGTGCTTGAGGGGAACTAACCAGCCCAAAAGAAAAACTGATGGTCTGATCATTTGTTGCTTCCATTCCCAGCACCAACATCACTCTGGCAGCGATGGACTAAAGGTCAGAGAAGCAAGCTTGTGTTTGGAGCTGTGCAGGTTTGATTCCCACTGCTGACAGTTTAACAGCGAGGGTCTTTGAGTAGAACCTCAGACCCCCATCAAATACCTAGTGCTGCACTGAAACTGCCATCTGCCTCTATTCAGATCAATTTTAAATAGAGAAGTTTATTTTTCTTGTCTTCTGTTCATTGTAAGAATGAAGATGTCCAGACAAAAGCAGCTCCTTCAGTCATCTAAGGTTGTAGACGTCTGTCCTGGTGGCAACGGGTTGGGTGTATGAGTTGGATTTGAAAACCCAGCAGTGCTCAGGGGGCTGCATATTGGCTGCCATTGCTTCTTTGACAAAGTTAAATACCATAAAGCATACGGCATTTCATTGTTCTCCTGTACATCAGACAAAGACAGGATTCTGCATTTAGTTGTACAGTATATCATTCAAAAAAGTGATTTACTACAATGAGGGTAGCTTTAACAAGCTTATCTCAGTCCTTGCACATGCACAAAATGTAGGACTGTAGTGTTTTTGTGCATGTTTTCCTCCTAGGGTGACGGTGATGTAACAGTGTGGATGAAGGTGCAGGCTGGCTGGCTCCACCATGTTGAAGGGAGAGAAAGTGAGAGGTTGACGTGCTGGGTCAAACAAATAGCACATAGATGACTCGTCGCTGTTTGTCGGATAATAAACTTGTAGTCGTCTCTTGCTTGTGCAGAACTGCTGTGCTGGAGAAAATGCAGAGAGACAGAAACAAGGCAGGCTCGGGTACAGGTGACAGAGTGGAAAGAGCTGGAGATTATAAGAGCAGGTTTTAGGGAGAGGGAAAATAGCAGCTTTTCTTCTATTTTGTTCCTCACAGAGGAGCTGTCACTGTGAGTAGTTTTAACTGATGGGATCCTGGATCTGTTGCTCACCAATCATTATCCCTTGTCACAATTGCAAAGCGTTAGCACAAGCATACAAGGGCAGGAAGATGGAGAGACAAGGCGGCTCTTTGATGTCACTGTGATATACAACAGCCAGCGAGTACTGAGGCTGGTCAGTGGAGAGATCACCGCCCTGCAGACATCTGGAAGCAACTATTTATTACCTTTCATCTCACTTTTGTGTCACAGTTTTAAAAAGTACAGAGTACAAGGCACTTTGTGTTTGTTCTTCTGGCATGTCAAAAACAATATAGCGCTACTGTATAAGTTTACAACTGTGTATATAGATATCACATTTCAAACGAAAGAATATTAAAATGGTTTGTTAGCCATTAGCAAATGGTTCATTACAGGGTCAGTTTCCACGGCAAAGATTTCAAGTGAAAACACAAAACTTTCGTTGCGTTTTACGTGTCCGCGTTCAGAGCCTTTGAAAATTCGACTTTTTGGAATTAGCTCAAAAGGTGGAATTTTTTAAAAAGTCTTAGACTCCATTTAGACTCTGTTTAAGCGGATAAAAAGAAAACTAGACTTTCTGAAAAGGCTTAGAGGGTTTCCACTGTCTCCTTGTTGACAGTGGAAACGCTGGTCCTGGTCCTGGTCACCACACACATGCTCAGTAGAGCCAATCAGAACAATGTTTCCTCTGTAGTGTCATGACTCCCAGTCCATCTTCTCCTGGACTTGGTACTTTTATTTTGACAGTCACTGTAATAATGGTAAATGGACTCACTTATATAACACCTTTTCACTGTCAGCAGCCCCAAGACCTTTACATGGTTCATCACATTCACCCATTCACACACATTCACACACCATTGGAGGTGGCAGCCGTGCAAGGCGCTGTCACTCCAATGGGGGCAGTTTGGGGTTCAGTGTCTTCCCAAGGACACTTCGGCATGTAGGCAGGCAGAGATGGCAGAGATGGGAATTGAACATGCAACCTTCCGATTGGGAGATGACCGCTCTACCAACCGAGCTGCTTGGTAGTTTTATTTTGACAGTCACTATAATAACAATCCAACTCGGTACTTTTAATTTGACAGTCACCGTAGTAACAATCCAACTTGGTACTTTTAATTTGACAGTCACTATAATAACAATCCAACTTGCTACTTTTAATTTGACAGTCACCGTAATAACAATCCAACTTTGTAGTTTTATTTTGACAGGCGCCATAATAACAATCCAACTTGGTAGTCTGTCCACTAGAATGTCCGTGTTCTCCCAGTGTTAATGTTTAGAGCTCATTGTTCTCTGCTGCGTGTGTGTGTGTGTGTGTATGCTTTCAGTACTAAAACTAACAACAGCCCCCACTAGTGGCCCATTATGAAAACTACATTGTTTTCGCTGTTTCTGCTATTGCCGTGTAAACGGGCATTGTTTTCAAATCATTGCCGTGTAAACGCATAACTTTTCTGAAATGAAAATGCAAAACAATGTGATTTCACTTGAACCGGTGTCGTGTGAACATGGAAATAATATTGGATTTCCTTTAAACAACAAAGCAGGTGTTTTATATAAACCTGAATCTATTAGGTGACTGTCTCAGGCCATACAAAATACTGAAAGGAGTTTAGGCTCATCAATTATTTTCCAATGTGAAATGTGCTTTACAACATCTGTATTGTTTGTGACTGTGTCTGTTTTAAATGCATCAGGTGTAAATCATCCTTCAGCAGAGAAGCTGCTGTTATTGTGATGACAGACTTATCAGCTGGCTCTACACCACTTCTATTTGCTGACTTTAGTTTAAGATATTTCCTTTGCTTTTCAGGTATTCGAATCTTTCTGAATCTTTTTTGTTTCTTCTTTTCTAAAAGGCCTTTTTTTGGAGGACTTCATGGCAGATCATCTCAAATATTACTGTGTTGGTTTTTCTTTGCTGAATCGACTTTTTTTTTCTGTAATGCCTCCATATGTTTGATCATGCTCTAATACACTGCTTGTGGAGGCTCAGAGCTTCAGCCAATCGTTCCAAGAACAACACAAGCAAGACTAAATAATAATTTCACCTGTTATTAAGGTGTCATTCTGAGGTGACTGGATGCAATCAAAAACTGCCATTGGTTGATTTATTTAATTTAGGACATGTTATATTGGATCTTAATAAATGAGGCCCAAAGTGTTCGTGATCACTATTCAAAGTAATAACTTTGGAACTAATGAGAGGAATTGGTGCAGGTTTTGGGCTTTCATGTTATCTTATTTCCACTGTACGAATTCATACTTACATAATACATAATACTGTGTGGATGGTACTTGTTACTGAAACCACTTTTTTAAGGAATGAGTAGAAGTACGAGTCCCAACCTTTAGCTACTTGCAGATACCAAGTACCAATACAAGTACTTATTAAATGCCATAAAGTCTAATTCATACTCCATACTCAAATTATATGTGAAGGCTATGTGATATTGCAAATCACCGCACAGCCTGTGCATCAACATTAAATCGGACTAACTGCTGGTCCAAATGTCTCTCCTGATAAAGTTGCTGGTGATGAGGTTGCTGGTGATGAGGTTGCTGGTGTTGTACGAACCATCTTTCTCCTCCTCTTTATAATTTGTCAGAACATAATTTACAGTCTATTTTACTTTTCTCATTCTCATCAATATTAAAGAATGTCAAACCGTGAACATTGCTTGTCCTCTCTCGCGTACGATTGATGTTGCTCATAGATGACATCACTAAATACTCTCCGGGTTGTATCAGGGATCCAGAATGAGTGTGAGTACTCCATGCAGTATCAGACCTGATAACCAACACTGGAATCGGTTGCAGTGCTTCCCTGGGCTTGTTTGCACCTGCTGTGAAATACAAACACTTAAAGGATATACAGCTGATATCTCAACACATTGTGATGACTGACGTCAAGAGAGCTGGTCAAGGGAGACCATAAGTAGAGCAATAGACCAAAAATATCAAATAGACTTTACTTTTACACAGTACTTTACCCTAACAGCAGTGGAAATATGCTTTACATGAGCAGTCACATTTACTTATCAGCCCCTCACACACACACATTCACTCAAACAACAGTAGTAAGTAACCCTCAAGCAAGTTACAAGTACATTCCTGAAGTGGTGAAGGCCCAAGCACAGCTCAACACATGGACAGCGAAAGAAGAAAACCTAACCATGCTCTTATGTTGTCAGTCTGCAGGATTATCTGTTGTCTTCTTCAACTCTTTATCTCTGTTTGTGTCTGCTAACACATTATAATCTTTGCCTCACTCCCTGGTTCACAGTCTCCAGTCCCACCCTGCTCACCTTCACTGGAACCCCCCCTCAGCCCCCATCCATGCCCTCAGTCCAGACTCCGATTCCCAGCAATGATAGCGGAGCTAATCCTGACTGGGATCACTCCGGTACACCCGCCATCGCCATCGCCTCACGTCTCCGCCCTGACAGAATGGAGACCATGAGCCTGAAATCTGCTCTGTGTGTGTGTGTGTGTGTGTGTGTGTGTGTGTGTGTGTGTGTGTGTGTGTGTGTGTGTGTGTGTGTGTGTGTGTGTGTGTACAGGACCATGTGTTAACAAGCCTTTCTGCCCATCCAAGTGTTAATCTGTGAGATGGCAGCTGATACAGTAGGACAGTGGGCGGGGCTCCCTTCATGCCTACCTGCTCACCAGTGCCAGCCTGTCCTCCCTGCGGAGGTGCAGGACTTTGCCCTTCGATCTGGCTGTGCCGGGGCACAGGTGGCGCTCAGTGTGCGTCAACACTCCAGCCTCCCTGTGTTTATCAGTCTGTGTGTGGCTATGTGCACCTCAGCGTACGTGTTAGCTTCAACTTTGTGTCAAGGAGAATTATCTCACATTCCCCCAACTGATTGTATGTGTGTGCTATGCATGCACACCTGAATTAGACGAATAAACTGCTACAAAATAATAAAACTTAAAGCTTTTTGCCTGATGTGCAGGGTGCTGTGAATCACGCAAAAGTTAGGGCCAGTTCACACAACTATTTCAAGTGAAAATGCAAAACGTTGTGATTTTAGTATCCGATGACAAAACTACTTTCAGCTCCGAAGGAGGAACTTTCCAAAAATGCTCTGACTTCATGTAGATTAGCGAAAACGACACTCTCTGGAAACATTCGGACTCTGTTCCATGTCACACGGTGAAAACTCTGGTCCTGGTCCTGGTCCTGGTCCTGTTCCTGGTCCTGGTCCTGGTCCTCGTCACAATGTTGGTAGTAAGTAGTTCTTCTGCACATGCTCAGTAGAGACAATCAGAACAAAGTTTCCTCCCTAGTGTCATGACTCCCGGTCCGTATTCTCCTGGACTTGATACTTTTGTTGTGACAGTCACCGTAATAACAATCCAGCTTGCTAGTTTTATTTTGACAGTCACCGTAATAACAATCCAGCTTGGTAGTTTTATTTTGACAGTCACCGTAATAACGATCCAGCTTGGTAGTTTTATTTTGACAGTCACCGTAATAACAATCCGACTTGGTGGTCTGTCCACTAGAATGTCCGTGTTCTCCCAGTGTTAATGTTCAGAGCTCATTGTTCTCTGCTGCATGTGTGTGTGTTTTAATACTGAAACAATCAACAGCACCAACTAGTGGACCAACATGGTAACAACATTGTTTTCATTGTTTCTGTTATGTCCGCGCAAACAGGCTTTGTTTTCAAAATGTTGCCATGTAAAGATGAAGCTTTTCTCAAAGGAAAGTACAAAAAGTATGCATTTTAACTTGAAACCCTGTCGTGCAAACGTGCCTTATAGTGAAGAAAACAATCTAAACGTGTTGAAAAAGTTTTCTCAATCCTGTTATGTCAACTGACATTCCACTGACTGCTGGTTTCATTTATAAAGAAACTATGAAGAATACATTATGTATGGTCATTAGCCAGATAGAATATTAAGTAGGTACTCTCTTCCACATGGTAACAGTCTGGCCATACAGTCTGACTAGTACTAACTGCATGATTTTCCCCTTGTACATGCACAGGTTTTGTCCAGGTACTCATTCATTTCAGTTTTATTGTGGACAAATAGAGTATGGGTGTCATTGTGAGTGTGTGTGACTCTGTGTTTGTCCATCTTGTCCAGGAGTCGCCTGCGGTCAACCAGTCAGTGGGATGATGCTGTGTCGAAGAGGGATGGACTTTCTGTCACATGATGTGGTCACATGACTGTTGTATCACCTCACACACACACACACACACACACACACACACACACACACACACACACACACACACACACACACACACACACACACCTTTCACAGCAGTACATATCTGTGTTAATGATACATACCTCCAAATATTAGCAGTTTGTGTTGTGTGTGTGTGTGTGTGTGTGTGTGTGTGTGTGTGTGTGTGTGTGTGTGTGTGTGTGTGTGTGTGTGTGTGTGTGTGTGTGTGTGTGTGTGTGTGTGTGTGTGTGCCTGTGGCGCGGCTCCATACCTATGGAGCCTTGCTCAGCGTAGCCTGTCCTGGCCATCTGCCACTGTGGGCCCTCAGCAGGGGGCTGCAGGTTTGCAGGTTGGGCGTTGAGGCCCCTGCAGGCCACCAGTGGCGTGTTAGTACACCACCAACTGCAGGGCTTGGTGGCAGAGTGTGTGCAAAGAAGACTGACATATATCATGTTTTAATGATACAAACTATTAAATTCACATTTCCAATGATATAATATTGTTGTATAAATAATTGCACTGAAGTGTGCATCTATTTAACAGAACTTAATTAGAATATTTGATATAATAGAAGTCATATATCAAAGCGTATATAGAATAGTATAGCTGCCACATTTATGTTGTGGTTTGTAAGTGATTTTTTAATGTATTTGTTTTAAACTATGAAAGGATGACAATTTGCGTTAGATGGTGAATTAAACTACACACTCTACAAAAACAGGATAGACTGAAAGTATTTCTGCACTCTTAACAGATAAACTAAAAAGATTCAAACTTTTTTGTTTGATATTATTTTCATAACTGTGGTAATGATTGCATTTGGTTAATTTGACTGTCAAATTATAAGGAATACAAATAAAATAAAGTATTTCAATTTGTGCAAGAATATATATAAATCATACAGAACTTCCACTGTGTGAATCAAATTAAGGGGAACTGGAAGTTTTCACATGTGTTATTCTTATTTTTTAAATGAACCCGTATAGGCAGTACCGTATATACAGTAGGTCCTTGGCTCATTAAAAGGAAGGATGAGTAATTTACAATAAAGTTAATGATAAACTTTGTTATTCATGCTTTGTGCAGGTTAGTTGACCCTAAATATGACTCCATTTTAAAGATTTGATTATTAAAATAGTTCCTGTCATTGAAGTTGAAATGATCTCTCAAGGACACATTAAATAAACACTTAATTGTATTTCCATTAAAGATTGAACATCCTCAACACTTGAGACACTGTAACATCTCCTTAGTTTGTTGTTTGGATAAGTGTGGTTTGAGTCTTTAACAATAACTTATAAGGATAAATATCTTCATTTCAGAGGAAGTTTATCTCGTGTTTTGCAGATATAAAAAATGGTAGAGGGGAAAACAAACTATATACTGTATATATATATACATACACACACAGAAGTATCCATGACTGAAAGCCAAGCCTTTGCAGGTTTTTGCCTACGAGGCAGAACACACCCTTCACCCTGTAAGATGACTGTCAACCAAACTGTACTTAATATTGCCGGCTCGCCCTGAAGACATTAGTGTAGCCATGCCCAGTGACACACACTTCAGGAGTGACCCACATTAATACTGTAGGCTTCAGTTAATTTTCCATCCTGTACAGTAAAGCGACTGAACCATGACCCGCCTCCGCACGACCAGCTCTGGAAATGTCACCCATATTGCCCGCTCATTCATTTTCCACAAAACAAATTCCCACAAAAGAATGAGTGCGAGTGTATTTAAAAGGCAAAAGCAGCCAGAAAGACCCTCTTATCCACTGCCCATTTTTCCCCCACGAGCTAGCGGTGCTCTTTTAATTTCCCTTTCTGAAAGGTCAGTCACAATGTTCTCCATCTCCACCTTAATTGATTCTTTAAATGCAGCTTGTCTTGTGGGGGGAGAGTCATAGAGGAGAACTGCAGAGGTGTTTGCTTACCTTTAGTCATGGTTAAAAGCCCTGAAATGGTTACCATTCGTTTCATAATTGTACTGGCTGTGTGTGGCTGTAGATACTTTGAGCCTGGAGATGTACTCCTGCAGCATACCAAAGCTCTACATAATCATTTGCTAATGGAAATAAAATGGCCTTTTTGCCCTTATGGGCCAAGTAAGCCTGTTTTTTGATAAATACGTTGGATTTGCACGATACCTTGGTGTTAAATGTCAACCGATATTAGAATTACTCAGATGTTTACCATTGGATGTCCACTGATCAGCTGCCATAGACTACAGCACTGAATGAAGCTGCTGTACTAGAAGAACTTATTGTAAATATCAACTCTTAATATAGCTAAATTATTGACTGTAATTCTGCTTTCTTTACGTAACCACATAGTTTGAACTATACTACTTGAACAGAGATGCCACCTTCCACTGAGGGCCAGTTGGCACAGCAACAATTTCAAGTGAAAAGGCAAACCTTTTTGTGTTTTGGGTGTCTACACAACAACGGCGCTCGGAGCCACTGAAAACACAACTTTTTTGGAAACAGCTTCTAAGGTATAACTTTTACAAAATGTTTGGGCTCCATCGCCATGTAGATGGGGAAAAACTAAAATTTCGGAAAACGCTCGGTGCGCGTCAATAATGTAGCTCAGGGGTGGCCAACCAGCGGCTCGCGAGCCTCATGCGGCTCTTTGGCTGGTTTCATGCGGCTCTTAAGGGGCTCACATGACAGGCGTCAAAAATGCTCGGCGCTGGCGCTGCCATTCATTCCCTATATGGCAACCTGACCAGGAAGCCGGTTTGAGTGACGTCAAACGCGCATGTGCATTAGATGAAAATAGATCTTTCGAGTAATTTTGTGTGCTCTCAAGATGGCAGGGAAAAAAAGCACCGCAAAACGAAAATATGTAGATGAACACCGGACATTTTTAACAGAGTGGGAGAGTTCATATTTTTTTATTGAACGTAATGACAAGCCATTCTGCCTCATATGTCAGGCGTCGCTAGCGCATTTTAAAGCTTCTAATCTTCAACGGCACTTCAGCTCACTCCACGCAAGCTACGACCAGGAATTTCCAAAAGGGACTGAACTTCGCAAAAACAAGTTGGTAACGTTGGAAAGTCAGGCAGAAAAGCAGACACAGTTTTTCCAAAGATTTACGAAGCACTAAGAGACCGTAACGCTTGCGTCTTATCAACTGGCTTTGAACATTGCACAGGCTAAAAAGCCATACAATGAAGGGGAGTTCGTGAAAAAATGCCTCAGCGACGCTGTTGAAATATTGTCTCCTGAAAATGACAAATTAAAACGAATGATATCAGACGTCCAACTGTCCCGCCACACTGTTGAACGCAGAATATCGGACATTAACGCGGCTATTGAAACACAGTTGCACTCTGACCTTCAAGAATGTGAGTATTTTAGTGTTGCATTGGATGAGAGTTGTGACATACAAGACAAGCCTCAGTTGGCAATATTTGCACGGTCTGTGTCAAACGATTGTGTGATCAAAGAAGAACTCCTTGATATTGTGCCATTAAAAGACAGAACCCGTGGCATAGATGTGAAAGAAACAATGATGGCTGCATTCGCGAAAGCACATCTGCCCATACCAAAACTAACTGCAATAGCCACGGATGGAGCGCCAGCCATGATCGGATCTGTGAACGGGCTTGTGGGGCTGTGCAAAGCTGACCAAACATTTCCCGCATTTTGGAATTTCCACTGCATCATCCACAGGGAGCAACTCGTGTCTAAATCACTGAATTTAGACAACGTCATGAAGCCAGTGATGGAAATGGTCAACTACATCCGCACGCATGCGCTTAACAATTCAGGAATCTCATCGCTGAGCTGGACCAAGGGCTTCCAGGTGACCTGCCGCTGCACTGCACTGTGAGGTGGCTGTCAAAAGGCAAAGTACTCGCTCGCTTTTTTGAGCTTTTGGATGCCGTGAAACTGTTCATGGAAGAGAAGGACAAGGACTATCCCGAACTCTCGGACCTCGAGTGGATTATGGATCTGGCCTTTTTGGTCGACATGCTGTGTCACTTGGACAGACTGAACCTGACCCTGCAGGGTAAGTTAAAAATGCTACCTGACCTGGTGCAAAGTGTGTTTGCGTTTGTCAACAAACTGAAGCTGTTCAAGGCTCATATTCAAAAGGGAGATTTAACGCATTTTCCCACTCTGTTAAAAGCCAGCGGGCAAGTCACCAGCGCCTCCCTGAATAAGCAAAGATCCAGATATGCAACACTGGTTGAAAACCTGCACGAAAGCTTTGTGACCCGGTTCCGTGATCTACAACTGAAAAGGCCACAGATTACGTTCCTCGTCGACCCATTTAATGCGGAGACGGACTGTTTGAAAGCCCCGCTAGTCACAGATGAGGCTGCGGCTGAGTTGGAAATGATTGATCTTTGTGAGGAGGACCAACTGAAAGCTGCTTTAAGGGAAGAGACCATTGAGTTCTGGAAAAGTGTGCCAATGGAAAAATACCCCAATGTCAAACAGGCTGCGCTGAAGATACTGTCAATGTTTGGGTCAACATACAGTACGTCTGCGAGTCTGTGTTTTCTACCCTGAAACATGTGAAATCAAAGCATCGATCTGTTCTGACTGACACCCATGTGAAAGAATTGCTTCGAGTGGCAACAACGGAATATAAGCCAGATTTGAAGAGGATTGTTCAAGACAAGGAGTGCCAGAAGTCCCACTAAGCAACATACAAAGTAAGAGAAAAAAACGCTGTTGTAAATTACATTTTTGTTTGTGGACTTGGTTGAACTGAGAGTTTGTGTGTGTGTGAGACAGTGCACACAATGTTCATTGTTGAAAATGACTGGCCTGTGGTCTTGTAGGAGTCAATATCTGTCATTATCATGTTTGTGTGTGACATTTACAATAAATCTGGCTTAGCAGAGATCTGTGTGTGTGTGTGGAAGGGATGGGGTGGTGATCATGTGTGCCCATGTGTATGATGTGGCTCTTTGCAGTATCACAGTTAAAAATGTGGCTCTTAGTCTCTGACTGGTTGGCCACCCCTGATGTAGCTGGTAGAAACACTGCTAGTCCACATGCACACCACAGCCGTAGTAACTAGTATTTTTGATTTGCTCAGTAAAGCCAATCAGAACAAAGTTTCCTCCATGGTGTCATGACTCCCAGTCCATATTCTCCTTGACTTGGTGCTTTTATTTTGACAGTTACCGTAATAAAAATCCAACTTGGTAGTTTTATTTTGACAGTCACCGTAACAACAATCCAACTTGGTGGTCTGTCCACTAGAATGTCCACGTTCTCCCATTGTAAATGTTTAGAGCTCATTGTTCTCTGCTGTGTGTGTGTGTGTGTGTGTGTGTGTGTGTGTGTGTGTGTGTGTGTGTGTGTGTGTGTGTGTGTGTGTGTGTGTGTGTGTGTGTGTGTGTGTGTGTGTGTGTGTGTGTGCTTTCTGTACTAAAACTAACAACAGCACCAACTAGTGGCCCAACATGAAAACTACTTTGTTTTCAATGATTTCAAAATGTGTAAACGTGACACTTTTCTGAAATGAAAACACAAAGGTTTAACTGAAAGGTGTAAAAGGAGCCTAAAAGTTAGCCAACAAGCCCAGGTCACTGAAACAATCTGTTTTAGAGTCACTTACATTCCTGTAATGTGTAATTATTTGCCTTCAGTTGGTAAATAGTTTTGTTGCATGAAGTAGTGATGAGGGACCCGACTCCTTAAACTGACTCAAGGGTTTTTGAGTCGTTCATCCAAGTGAACTCGTTGTCTGAGTCATTTGAGTCATTTCATTCAGTTGAGCATGTGCACCATCTCCACCCTCTCCAGGACCTGGAGGCTCAGCTGAACTACATCCCAAACCAAGGGGGAGCATCATGTATTCATCATAAAATGCTGAAACAATTCTGAGGAAAATAAACAATAAGTACACATTAGTTGTTAGTGGCACTGGTCTCTTTAGTCTAGATTGTTTGTGTTGTTTCTGAGGTTTCTTTGACCCAGAAAATAAATTAAATAAATAATTAAACTCAATAAATACAAAGGCATATAGAATGGCAGAAATTCAGTATTTATTAATATATACATATGATTTTATCGTAAATTTCTTTCCTCCAACATTCGGGTTTTCTTTTTAGCTAGTATCAATAAATAATGTGATGTTCATAGGGCAGATCTAATTATAGGGGCCAATATTAAAAATGTAACACAATACACGCTACAGTCGTATTTTACCATTATTTTTTGTGTATCTATTCATGTATTTATTTCTACAAGCTTTATGAAACAAACAATGCATGTTTTTTTTCTCCATCCTCACTCACAAACTTTCTGAGTGCAACGTCGCTGCAGACTTTCAGGTGAGGGAGGGGCTGAGGGCTCACCGCTCACGAGGTGAACGGAGCAGCTCAGCTCACTACGTCTTCTATGTATTGACCGATTCAGGGGAGGTGAACAACTCTTTCGAGTTTCGAACTGAGTCGGGCATTCAAGCTGAACCACTGACATGAGCTGAGTCGGGCATCGGGCTGAACTCCACCTATGAGCTGACTCGAGTGAGTGAGCTGACAGCCTCATGTGACCTGAAAAATCTGGTAGCTAGTCTAACTACAGGTGCAGTTAGACTAGCAGCAGCACAACAGTGATATTTCTGTTTTCCTCTCTGCAGCTGGACGGCTGGAGCAAGAATGACTCAGTGAACGAGTAAATGAACATGATGACTTGTGAGTCACCGTTCAGTAAAGTGACTTGCGGGTTTTGAACAATTCGTTCAAACTCGCACATCACTAGCATGAAGTGTCAAATGACACTTGAAAGCATGGCTTTAGCCAGCAAGCCGTCCAGCCGTCATTTGGACGGTGAATTTTTGGAAAAGATGGCCGAAAAAATAGCTGATGTGTTGCTCAAAGCCTCTAAAATATGTGTATAATGTCCATCACTGTCTAATTTTGTCTAAATCCAACTTTTTTCGCCGAAGTATTGCGAATTATTGGCTCGTGTACACAGCTTACAACTGACTTCCCGTTTTGTATAACACCAAGTAACAAGCAACATGATTGTTCAATAGATTCCATGTGATCTATACCTTTTGAAAGGCGGCCTCTGATTGGTTCGTAATTCTCTAACTCATCCTGATGCATTCAGATGCTGAAGCAGAGAAGAGGAATTTGGAGGAATTTCCTTTCTGCTGAGGAATTCTATCTGCAGAATCCACTGCAATTCCACTGACTAAATCTATGGATCTGTCTAATCTTTCATTTCCAAAAGATAGATAGATAGATAGATAGATAGATAGATAGATAGATAGATAGATAGATAGATAGATAGATAGATAGATAGATAGATAGATAGATAGATAGATAGATAGATAGATAGATAGTGATAAATTTCTTAGGTGGGGCTCTTCATTATTATCACCCTCCCTCCCCCCGCGATGAAACATTATATTTTTTTTAAACAGCTAGTGAACAGAGAGCACTTATTACGATTCTTTTATTAACATACTTGTAAACAAATACAAGCAGAAGCTTCATCAGTCCCTTTTAGAAAATGAATGAGTTTCGGAGCTGGTTTACCAGAAATGATAGTTAGTCTGAGTTTACGGAAAACAAAAGGTGTATCAGATATATTTTCAAACAACACATCAATTCATCTTTCAAAGCATTTTAGAATGCTTTGAAAGAAACCTCAAAAAAATAACTACACTGGAGAAAGTTGAACCTGACCTGCAGCATTTCAGGCATATTTCTTCTTTCAAACGGTAAATTAGAAGAGATGTGACAGAGTTAATAATCAGAGACTCACCGCTTGTTGTCTTCATCTCAACATCTGGTAGAAACAAGCGAGAACAAACCAGAGCTGACTTTAAGCCAATCACTGAGCCTGGGGTGATTTAAAAAGTCTCAGACATGAAATGATGCTGATTAGTTTAGTTTCATGTCAGTCACTCTGGTGTTAATCAGTCATTATCAAAAAATCGCTCCTATCCTCTGCAAGCCAGTGTACCGTACAGTTCCCAATAGACATGCAGTGTGTGAGCGGGAACATGTAAAAACAGGTTAAAACATTCTATACAATACGATAATTGCATTTGCCTTTGTTGACACGGAGGTAGTTCTGCAAGCTACGCATGTGCTCTTGCGCATGTCCAATTTTGCTGTGGCGTCTTGAAAAAGGGTGCTAAGAATTTAAAAAAGGGCCCGATGTGTGTCCAGAATCGTACATCGATGCGACCCAAACGTGGAGATAGTGCAATTATTCCCATCAAACTGTCGACCATCTGCACCATACACCATTCAACCCTGAAGGTGGAGCAAACCATCAGCAGTGAAGTGATGTAGAGCTGGCTGGGCACTTCACAAACTGTCTCACAACATTTTGGGTTTTCACAGCATCTATTGAATTCAAACAGCAAAACAATTGAATCACAGCGTAAAACACGAGGTCAGACCGAGCAGATTTCAAAGTTCAATCTGTGACTTGAAGCATTCATTAAGAGGCTGAGGTACAGACCGGTAACATCCACAAACCACTTAGAGAAGATTAATCAAATGAAACAAAGTTGTAATTTGCTGAGTAGTTAATGTGCAGTAGATGTGACATCACATATAGTCAGATTCATTTCAAGTTGTGTAATAGAGACCGTAGATATTCTTTTGCCTTTACATTGTTCATCCGTTGCCAATGTTACACAGAGTTTGTCAAGAAAGTAATTTTATCTTGCAAATGTTCAGCAGCAGCCTCCTCCATCTGTTTGCTGCCTCCCAAATGTTTGTGAATGATAATGGCTATTAATTTAGCTTTTACTGCATCACAGTGTGTGAGAGGAGCATCTGGAGCATTTAGTCACACCAATAAAATGCATGTAGAGACAATGAGCCTCTCAAATCTGACCATAAAGCTTCATCTTCTCGGGCCTGCTCGGCCATCCAGTGCAGCTGCACACGGAGGTTCGTCATGAAGCAACTGGCTGATGCCTTCTGTTTAGACACTAACCGCTCTCTCTCTCCTCTTCTGACGGCCAGATACGTCTGTACGAGGGAGAGTGGAGTTTGTCTTGGTTAAGTAGTGGAGCCTTTTTGAGAAGCCCTCACTTCTATTAAAGAGAAGAGAATCGTCCAGATGGTATTGAGCTTCTGTTTGTTTAGCTGCTCTTTTCAAATCCAATGGGTTAAATTAAAGATGGTTCCGATCACATTTTTCCTTTCACCATCCTGCACTGACCAGAGTCGTTTGTGGTTTGAAGAATGTAGAGTTTCAGCACGCTTTGTTGAATCTTTGTGAACTGCTCATTTAAAATCTGCAGGTCACACAAATGTAAAGGACTAAATCACATCTGGTAACTTCTAGTTGAGTCAAAAAATAGAGTAATAGTTTATAAATAAATAGGCTTGCTGAACACTAACAGAAGCACATGTTTTCGCACCTCTTCTCCCACTGAGAGCACCTGATTGATGCTTTGAATTTGATATTATGGGGAAATAACTATCTATCATCCACCCATTGTTCATCCATCCATCCATCCATCCATTCATCATTCAAGTTGGGGAAGAGAGCAGAATGCACCTTGGACAGTCTGTAGTCCATCACAGGACAAACACACAGTGTCAGAAATCCACTCACACGCACACATTCACACCGAGGGGCAATTTAGCATCACCAATTAACCTCAGATGCATGCTTGCACCCCGCTTTAATCCCGCTTCTGCTCCTCCTCAACCTCACTTTAACCTCGCTTCAACCCTGCTTCAACCCGTCTTCAACCTCGCTTCAACCTCAATGCAACATCCCTTCAATTGCTCTTCTACCTTGCTTGAACCCCACTTCAATCCTGCTTCTGCCCCTCTTTAACCTCACTTCAACCTCCCTTCAATCCCTCTTCAACATGGCTTCAACCCCTCTACAACTCTGCTTCAACCACTCTTCACCCTTGCCTCAGCCCCACTTCAACCCGACCTCAACTTCGCTTCAACCCTGATTCAAGCATGCTTCAACCCGACTTCAACACAATTTCAACCTCGCTTCTACCCACGACCACATCCTCCATCTCCAAAATGAGATCACCATTTGTACACACTCAAGTTAATATGTTCATATGAGGAGAATGGAGAGATGGGTTTTATTGTTATTATATTCTGTTGGTCCTACTGAGAGAATTTCATATAGAAACAAATGAATTAATGTCAGATGACAACCCATGATGTATTTGATGTGATTGTAAAATTGGAAGTAATACTGAATGCTTACAGTGAATCTTCACGTCTACAAATTTTATCCGTGTGAAAATGTTTAATTTTACACTTTATCGGGTGGTTGTCCCAAAAAGGGTTAACTGCTCTTATTTTAAAGTTGGTCTACCAGAATCCACACCGGAAAAATGAAAAATGTAGGATCCAGCTGTAGTTGTTGATGTTCTTCTCTAATACATTGTCAAAACCTTTCTGAAGGAAATTCTTCATCACACTCACACAAACCCATATTTCCAGCATTTTAATTTCGTAGAACATCTCCCCGGTTTGTTGAGGGTTAGGGTTAGCGTCACAAAAACTTCTGAAGATTCATGAGGTATCGTGTCACAAGATCTCGTTTGTTCACTGGATCTCTCCAGATGTGGATTCTCACTGGAAAAACCATCAGCCATCAGTTTCACAACATTTCAGACTATTCTCATGGCTTAAAGACTCTTTCTTTTTTTCACCCTGAATCGGTGAAATATTGATTTTCTGGCTGGAGCTGACGCAACGCCATCATCGATATCCCAGAAACCCTTGCGGCAGGTTTCTTAAGATGACGTCATAAACACAGTTTAACGGATACACACTCCCACTTGACTGTAAACATCTGTGCCCGTATTCACAAAGCGTCTCAGAGTCCTCTCAGGGAGCTCCTAACTTAGCCTAAACATTCCTAGCAAGGAATCTTGGTTTAAAAGTGATTCAGGAAGTTTCTAAGAGCAAATCTGATCAAGGAGTTGACAGTAACCTTTATCTTAGTGAGGTGTGGTTAATTTAATTTGTACATTGCTTAAAAAATATTTAACTTTTCTCAGTCACATGCCAATTATTATATTGATTTGATTATTGTTATCTTTTCTGTCCACGCTGGTTATTTTAACCACTTAATGTATTTGATATTAATGGTGGACGTGGGTGCAGTGGTCATCCATCCCTGTGATCTAGGACCAATGTGGGGCTGTGAAAGCGTCATAACAGTCAGACTGATCACTCTGCTGACGGAGGGTTGGGACAGACCCAGTCATTACCGCTACACTGCTGCAGCTTCCCTGTAGCGACGTACCGCAATGTTGGTATCACCTTCATCTCGGGTGTTATTGCGTTGCTTCGCTGTGTGGGAGAAATAAGCTTTTCCCTCCTGATGAGGTCAACAACAAACATTATTCATGCACTATCGAGCCGTAGCGTGTCATTTAATCGTTGTTGTTAAACAAACGGGAAACATCATTCCGTTCTTTTTGTCTTTCCGTCATCTTGTCTGTTTCAGAAACCCTTAGGCTTTTTAAAAGTCCTCCTCACTTCTTTAAGCGGTTTTTCACCTGAGGAGCTCTCTTAGGACTTAAAATGCTTTGTGAATTACTTTTATCTTAGTAAGGGAAAATTCTAAGAAAAATCTTAAATTTTGAGGAAATCTAAGATTTTTTTTAAAAGTGACATCACTAAGAGCTACATTTAGTCTTTAGGATGCTTTGTGAATACGGGTACTGGACTTGATGTTATGGATTTGGGAAACTGCAGGTTGAAATGAGAGGAAAGGAGTGGAGATGGTCTTGTTTTGGTGTGTTGCTTTATTCTCTGGGCAGAATCACACCTTTATGGAAAGGAGACTTTCACTGACAAATATTTTTAGAACAAAAAATCAAAATCACATACATTTTAGATTCATAATATCAAATTTTTAACAAATTCTAATATTCCTCATGAATTCTAAAAATGTCCCAAAATCTTGGAATCTCAGAAGTGCTACAATCCTGATCCTGAATTTTAAAATGGTCATAAATTCTTTCAAACTTTACAATCATCACAAAATCTCAGAAATTGAAGAATTTTCATAGATTTTTTTAATTTTCCAGAACGTTAAGCTTCCTCTATCGTCCCGCAGACCAAAGCAGCCATGTCAGTGTTTATCTCTATCTGGTCTATTCGGTTCCGTGACTGTCGGTAACTCGTCACTGTGCATTTGGGAGAACTAAGGAGAAATGTGGGAATTACCAAATACTGTTTTTTAACTTAAGTAGAGTACTGAAGTACAAATATATTTTGTTACGTACCATCTGTGCATAGCTGACAGCAGAACCCCCCCCGCCAACCCTCCACCCGCCCAGAAAAGATACTGTAGCTGTTATCTCCTCGCACTAATTCCAAGAAACCCTGATCCGGCTCCACGGGGGGACCAAGCCCAACAAATATGATCTACAGCATACAAATGAGCCCTGTAATTTATTCATGAATCATCATGGCTGCCTTTGCTGGCAGGGCCCGTTTTAATTGTCTTTGATTAACAGTGGCGTGTGCTGGAGATAGGCGCTCGGATGCGTTCAGGTCCCCTTTTGTTCTCCGGTGCCGTTGCGGGCTTCCCAGGGAAATCATGCGTCAGAGTGGGAGAAAATCAGGGGCTCGGCTTGTTATCCATACACTGCTTTTATGTGTGTGCATGGACTCACACACGCTATCAATGTACAGAATGACATTTGCCACCCATCAGTGCGAGAGCATCTGATTTATGTAGTAAGATGAACTATCACATGTGCCACCACAGCAACTTTTTAAAAACGGTATCTGTTTACACAGAAAAGTAATGTAGTTACAATTTTGGACCACTAGTGGGTGCTGTAGTCTGTTTTTGTAATGAAACCCCACACACATGCATGCAGACAATAGGCAATAAACATTAAAAATGAGAGAACACGACATTCGAGTGGACAGATCACCAAGTTGAATTGCTATTCCAGGTGATTGTCAAAATAAAAGTACCAAGTCCCAGGAGAACATGGACGAGGAGTGATGACACCATGGAGGAAACATTGTTGTTATTGTCCATCTACTCACAGGGGAACTATTTAGTATTGATGTAGTGCGCACGCACAGTAGCAGTATTTCAGAAAATATGGTTTTTTTTCCAAGTTTCCAAGGAGACAGAGTCAGGAAGTTTTCCAAAACTTCCACCTTGTGAGCCATTTTTAAAAAGTTGCTTTTCCAGTGAGTCTGAACACTGTTGTCGTGTAAACTGAGACCCAATGAAAGTTTAATGTTTTCTCTGGAAAACGTGAAAACTGGGCCTAAAATGTTGATTTCATGTGTGACGAGTGACATAAAGAAAAAATACTGTCGAATAAAAAGACAAGACTTTATTCATACCACATTGGGGAAATTCCAGTTATCAAATGGATTAATAAGAGCAGTCGCACAAAGTACATGTGAAACAGGTTCAGTGACCTGAACAGGTGCAGTGTGAGATCTTCTGATGACCTGTGGTCTCACTCCTTCTTTCAGATATTGTCTTTAATTATTTAGTTCAGTTATATGAAAAAAAGAAAATACTATTTCTCTGCATTACAAAAATTTATTTAGGTTACTCAAAATATCCTTTCTGGTACAAACATAACTTAAAAATTTGCACAATGAAATAGAATAGTTATTCTTTAAAAAAGAAAAAAAATCTCTGTATTGAGTGGACAAAGAAATAAAAAGGTGAAATGGTGTGATAATGGGCCCCACGACATACTAATTATACTAACAAACTGAAAATGTATAATATGATCATAGTTTACAACACACAATAACAGTGATGTTTGGACTTTGGTAATAAACTACTTTAACGTTAATGTTCATGTAGAAAATGATGTAGCCTGTTAAACATTAGTAGAAAATGAGCACTTTACAAAGAAATGAATGAGTAGGAGACACAATAACGAAAGCAAAAAAATCACCAGTAGATGGCAGCATCGCTTGGAACGGAGAGATCAGTTTAGCTCAGTTAACCTTTCTGCTAATAGCATTAGCATTGAAGCTCACCAGTAGTGGTTTATCAAAGATTTTGTAAAAAGTGGACTACAAGTGAACATCATTATATTTTTTCTTTACACCCAAACTTAAATAAAACTTTGCATTTGTCAGGATTTGCAGGTTTTTCTGTACTGGGCCGTCCCACCTGAGATCAAACTGGGCTGAACGTCACCGCTGACGGCCAAAAGCTCACAAGCTTACCTGTGCTGTTTGTCAGAACCCTCATTGGGGAAATGCAGTTTCCTAGGCAATTTACCTAAGTTATGATATTTCCTAATCATAAACTGGATGTTTTGGAGCGACCATCAGACCCTCAGCCACAGAACGTCAGCCTCATCTGGTTTTATGTGAAATTTCCCACAAATCTACATTTTCTCCCTCAAGTACACTTCTGTGTGTCAAGCACTGTATCTTTGTTCAGCTCTATTCAACATGCAGTGCACTTCGTCTCCGTTCCTCCATCACATCAAAGCCAATAAACAAGTGTGCTGGAATTGAGTATCCAGGTACAATGTGCCCTATTGATCCAGTGTGTTTGTTTGGTGATGTTCATTATCAACTTGAATGTCGTTCTGAATGCAGTTTCACTATAAATACGGACAAAGTGTATTCCTTCTGCTACCTGAAGACCACAAAGCAAATATTGTATTGATGTCCTGAGCGAGGCTCCCTATGAAGCTGAAATGCCATCTGACGGCAAACGACGTCTCTTTTTTTCTTTCTTTCATTTTTTATTTTCAACATTCTGAAGAAGGACGAATTCCCTTTATATTAATATTTTTGGCCGGCTGTTGGTTTACATCTTCTCCAGGATTCTCGTTAATATAAGGGGCAGTAAGAGGACGCTGTGACGTCTTACACACTACTTGTGTACAGCATCTGTACTCGCATATATTTTCATGCCACTTCATTCATCCATTTTACTTCACTTCATCTTTGATCCAATCGGGGTCGTGGGGGTCAGATCCCAGGTGTGTATGAAGTCAGGTTGACCTGGACAGGTAAGAAGTCCTTCACAAGACGAACAGAGACAGACAATCACATTCACACCTACAGCACATGTACAGTCAGGGACTAACCTAAAGCACAGTTTTTTTACCCTCTGTGAGTAAACCAGAGGACCTGGACATACCAAACATGTACAAGAAGAACATGAAGACTCCCCACAGGAAAGAGCCGGTCGGGACCAGAACCAGGCTCAGTCTTGTGAATGTGTCTTTCATCAGGAGTTGACCTTGGATGGCCTTTTGCTTAGAATAGTGGGAAATGTAATGACTGAGTGCAATTATTTGAAGACAAAGCGAAAAACAGAACACACATTTCAGAGCTGGATGTTCTGCGTGAAGGAATACTATGGGAAAAATATCAGGGCCTTCCTAATCAATACATTTGGGAGTTTTATTCAACCCCATTGCTAAAAGTGTACAACATTAGGCCCGCTTTCTCAGGAGTTATTGTAATGTCAGTTCAGTATGAAGATACTGCAGTTTACATTTCAGAACCTCAGCAACGACACAGCAGATCAATGGTTGAGGCTGCCAACGACATGAGTATACAAACACCAAATGCTGTGAGATGTTAGAATTTATGTCCCAGAACTTTGATCAAAGTGCACATGGATCTTTGCCACTGTTTCTATGGCAGAACTAAACTTACCTTTGCTTCGCCACAGAGCCATTCTTCAGCTCAAGTATTGAAGCCTGGTGGGTTTCATGGGACTGAAAGCAGAGCTTATTTTTTCTGTGCTTTGAATACAGAGTGGTGCATGGTCCCTTGATGTCTCAACACTCGCTGGACCCTGTCGACTCCTGATTGGTAACCATTGTACTCGCAGCTCCATAAACACATCCCAGACATCCCGGACAGTGGACCCACCGAGTCCCGGCCTTATAAGGACCAGTTTGGCATTTAGGTTCCTCTTTGTGACACAGACTTGAAGCACTGGTATCGAGTTGAGCCTCTTTTACCTGCTGTTTGAACTTCCTGTGGTCGATGGAGGAGGAATAGTGGCGGTTTCTAAGCTATGAATGGGTTTATTTGAATAAGTACAAAATGTCATGACTCCCAATCCATATTCTTCTGGGACTTGGAAGTTTTATTTTGACAGTGACCGTATAAACAATCCAACTTGGTGGTCTGTCCACTAGAATGTCCGTGTTCTCCCAGTGTTAATGTTTAGAGTCCATTGTTCTCTGCTGCATGTGTGTGTGGTCTAACAACAGCACCAACTAACAACAAACAACTAACAAAAACTAACAACAGCACCAACAAGTGGAACAACATGAGAAGTACCTCTTTTTCAGTGTTACTGCAGTTATTGTGATTGGAAATCATTTTCAAAATGCTGCCGTGTAAATAAGAAACTTCTCTGCTACAAAATGTCACAAACCAGGACGGGACCCAAATTCAGTGATCAGATCGTCAAAAAGTTTATTAAAGTCTCTGAGGAACAGCAGCAAAGGTATTGATCAAGGTGAAGCGAAGAAGATGAGCTAAATTCCAAACAGCAATAAATAGAAACATGAGGAGGGGAACAAGGATGCTGCACCTGGCACAGATACAAAGGTGATTGACACAAGAAGGAGTAATGATTGAAAACTTGAGGGGAAACACCTGAACCGCAGGCACACAATAAAACATCACACACACACACACACACACACACACACACACACACACACACACACACACACACACACACACACACACACACACACACTTTACTTCATGGGGCAACAGTGGGACCTGACACAATTATGCAAAAACTATGCATTTTCACTCGAGACGTTGTGTAAACTGATGAAACCTGAGCAGTTGGGGGTTAAGAGGTCGGCTCAGGGAACAGCAATGTCAGTTTAGGATTAAATGCAATCGCTTCAACCACTTTTGCAGTTTTGTCATGGAATGCCGAATGTAAAAATCAAGTTCAACCAGTTCTTGTACATTTTCAAGGACACTTAAACGAATTAAAAGTTGGAAAACATAATTATATTTGTTTTCTGATCAGAATCTGTCCAAATTATTGTGTCTTTAGAAAGCCTGTATAAGATAAACCAATCCAATCACAGCTATTGTCTATCCATCTAATCTTTACCCTCGCCATCGAAAGTTTGACAACTAACGAAGTTGGCCGAGGTTATTTGTTCATCTTGTATATATTTATCTATTTATTGTTTTGGATGTATGTATTTTACCAACTTTTCAGAAAAACTAGTGACCCGAATTGCATCAAATTTTCAGGGGTGATTTGTCATCATCAATGGACCAATTGATTAGATTTTGGGATGTTAAGGGCTAAGTGTTTCTGAATAAATCACAGAAAACTGCAAAAAATATGTCCCATACAAAGAATATGAGAGAGACACCTCATGGAGGAGATCAAAGGAGATCAGCGTCTGTTGCCATGGAGACGCTCCCTGGTCAGTGTTTCATTACTTGGTCAGCATTGATATGAGCTAATGGCTAACATGCTAGCAATGCTAATTCAGTTCTGCAAACAAATGTGGCGTTGGTGAAGGTCTTTGCTCTACCGAGTGTAGCTCGTATGACACATGAAGCTAATGTTTTTCAGAAATTTGCTCACTAACAGATGTGGGCGAATGGATGCTTGACTGGATGACAGATCAAAAAAAGTTCATTCCATCCATCCATCTATCCGTCCATCCATTTCTTCAAACGATTTATCCTGTGCAAGGTCACGGAGCGCTGGAGACAATCCCAGCTAACATTGGGCGAGGGCAGGAAACGTCTGGACAGGTGAGGAAAGGTGAAGACAGGTATGGACAGGTACACCTGGATAGGTGATGACATGTGAAGACATGGGGACAGGTACGCCTGGACAGGGGAAAACAGGAACACCTGGATAGGTCTCCAGTCCATCGCAAGACAAACAAAGAGATTCAGACAACCATACACTCACATTCACACCAAGGAGCAACTTCGGTTCTTCACAAAGGCTGTGTATTGAACTTTTTTTTTTAAGAATGTCTGAATATTTAGAAGGCTGTTCACCTTTTTCAGTGATTTACAGAGAGAAAAATATCTTTGTAGTAACTAATAAGTTGAGTTCAACCTCTGGAGTTTTTAAGTCAGCAAGCATAATTGGTAGCAGGCCAAACTATGTGTAATATGGAGCAGGGCTGTAGTACTCAAGTCCGGTCTCGGAATCGGTGGAACAGACTGAAAGGCAGTATTATTTTTGGTGCAAAACCCAGCTGAAAAAAGCCGTCTAACTTATGTGTACAGTAGAACCTCTTACCAGGAACCCTGTAAGAGCAGACAAATAGTTGAGCACAGAGAGGTTTTAACTGTTAACGTACCTTAATGAGGGACAGCCTCCCACAGCTCGGAGCTGCTGTGAAGTTTACTTCAGTCAAACATGAGGCCCGTGGACCAAAACCGGCCGCAAAAAACTCCAACCCAGAAGCCGGGAAACCACCAAGCAAGGTGGTTATATAGGATTTATTTTTAAAAATTTTTACATTTCACTATATTTTCTGCAGAATGTTTCATCAGTTAACACTGCTTGGATCTTGATTAGAACAACAAACAAACCTTACATAGCAGACATGCCATTTGTTTAAAAAAAATGTGTCTAGGTGAAACGTTTAATAAAGCAACATTGTTTTTGAAAATGTTTTTGTTGTTTATTTGCACACACAAGGTTGTCAGGGCTGTAGAGCTGCGTTCTATCATTCTACACCGCCATTCCTCCATGTTGAAGCATTTGATTCAGACACGTCCAGAAATAAAGTGAAAGGAGCAGAAATTCACAATGTAATGCCGAAATGTTAAAATGTTAATGTTAAAATGCCGAAAAGTAAGCCCCAAGCTCATTCGCACGTTATTTTTTTCTCTATGGCCACCCCAGGGCTTCGGACTAAAACAAGATGGACGTGAAAAAACACCAATAGCACGACGAGGAGACACAATGTTTTCTTGCTCTTTGCGTCTGAGGTTCAGGTCAGACTAGATGGAGAAACGTATCACGTTTTGGAGTGACCCAATGACGTGGCTCTCACTTGGCTCCGTTAACGGTGGAAAAAGAACCTGTTCTTTGGCGGTGCTCATTTAAGAACTGGCTCTGGCACCGGCCCTGAACTAGAACCTGGTTCTTGTTGGTGGAAAAGCCCGATTAGAAGAGTTGAGTATAATGAAATTTCTCGAATTTTGTTCTTGTGAAAATATTTTTTTTCTGTCATAAGGTTTAATCTTGATCTCACCTGGACTTGGACTTGGGACTCGGACCTTGTGAACTTGGACTTGACTTGGACTTGGACTTTTGTGACTAGAACTTGTCTTGGACTCGATAAAGGTGGACTTGACTACAGCCCTGATATGTAGTAATAATAGTTGTTAAAGCAGCGGCCATCTTGGCAGTCATAAAGTATGACTGCCAAGATCTTGTAAGAAGCTACATCAGTCACATTGTTACCTTTGGATATCTTGATATTTCGTCATGCAGTTCATCCGACAGGCAAAGAAGTATCACAGCTATTTGATTTGTGTTTTATGTCTTTTTCTTTCCATCGGCCGTGAAAGATCAAAGATTGGACTTTCAAGAAAAACTCCTCACCAGCTGAATATCTCTGCAACACTCACCTGTACAAGGTTACATGGTGGAGGGGAGGTTGAGGGTTATTCAGAGCAGATTGGCTCTGGCTACAAATGAGGAAGGAGCATTAGCAGAGGTGGTAAAGGTTGCCATCTTAGAGTGAGCATGATTGATGTGAGCGCAGCAGCACACAGCGACTCTCCTGCCGGGAGCTCTCAGACTGTCGCTGAGGCGACAGGCAGGAAGAGGAAGCAGGCTGACCCGGAGGTCATTGTGACAAAATCCTTAACAACAGTAGCAGAGCACTCTGGGTGGCAGGTCAGGGTCGAACGCGTGGATGTAGAGGAAGCTCCCTTCGACCATGTATCATTGAGCAGTGTTGTGCCTTAACGAGTTCAGTGAACGAACGTTCACTGAAATCGTTCATATTTTAGGTGAATGTGAACATAACATACTGTATTTCTGCCTGATGAACGTCACTGTGAGCGGTACTCATTCTGGCGTTTGTGAACGGCGCTCTCACAGTTCAACGTTGTTTAAGAGGGTGCCAGATTTCCATAGAACCTTCCAGTCAAAAACCCGGCTAAAGCACAACGGAAACGGGCCTTAACATGTCGGGGGAAAACACCCAATCTGGCAACAGCAGCCACCACAGAGCCGCATCGCCGCATGCGTCATCAAAATGTGAAGCATCGAGGCAAAAACAAATGGAAGACAGCAGCACTACCTCAGACTCTGCCTCCACGATTAATACTTCATCTTTGTATGATTACCATACTTTCCGGACGATAAGTCGCTCCTTTTTTTTTACATGCTTTGAACCCTGCAGAGGACGACTCGGCTTTTTAACGGTTAACCAGCTTCATGCCGCTGATACGGGGGTGATGCGTTCAGGTGCATCACGTCTCTCCGACATTTCTTTTTCTTTTTTTCCTTTTCAAATTTGGTGGGTGCAGCTTATATTCAATAGTCCAGAAATCACGGTACTTAAAGTGGGGGGGGGGGGGAGCTGCAGCTGGCTACTAGTGTGGACTGAATGGGTGGCAACAATTGGGAAATGCCAGTATTCTAAGGGTAATAGCTCACAGCAACATATTGAAAAAGAAAGAACTATGAACTAATTAATTTTTGGAACTGTGAATTTAGTTCAAAATTTTGAATTCTGAACTATGACCTGAAGTAGTTCATTTTAAAATTTGTGAACTGAACTTTGAACATGTTCGTGTACAAACTGAACTTTCCCAACACTGTCATTGAGATTCAACAGCCAAAAACAGAAATCAGGTTTTATGAAAACAGTTTCCTGCCAAGTATGCGTTCCCACAATAAAGCTCAAAGCCATCAAGCCCATCACGCGGTCGCTCAGGTAGTAAAGAGGGTCTACAACGTTTCAAGTTCAATGCCCCACATTGCTCTTAATGGTGTGTGTGTGTGTAAATGTATGAATGTGACTAACAATGTAAAGCTAATTAAAACTGTTCAAGCAATGAAACACACGATATACGCCCATAACTGTTCACCATAAACAAAAGTATTGGTACATAACACATGTGCTCAATTACTTACATAAGGGAATATTCTTTGTAGCTAGACAATGTGCTTGGGAAGAGATTGTAGTATTTTAAAATTGTTTCAAACTACCTTTCAAATAGAAAACTGACAGATGTGATTATTTGTATTGTTTTTCTTGATAGTTGTGAGCATTGTTATACTGTATCTTATGATATCAGCATGATCATATTGTTACTGACATTGCGGAAATAGGAAAATTCTAAATCTCTGCTCAGACAATTTTGTGTTTAAAAATGTATTTCAGCTGCTTAAAGTCCATTATAACAGTATATTGAAACCTTCAAAACTCCACACTGGCTCGGTCCTTGGAGTTGCTCTACATGTAATGTATTTTCTGTGTGTGCATCTTTTGTGTGTGTTCCTGTGTGTCCTTCAAACAAAGCCGGCCTGCTGAGCAATGGGTGGCAGTTAGCTGGATTTTATATTCTGAGGCAAAGCCAGGAGGAGGCAGACCCTGACCTCAGCCTCAGTCACCCAGAACCACCGCTGCAGGCCTCATCTCCATGGGAATCAATAGACTACAGTAATAATGGTGATCTATGGGGCCAACATCAAAGAAGGCACTGACCTTTCCGGGTTGGGGGGTTGCGAGATGACCACCAAGCTCCACGAGCAGGCGTGTGTGTGCAGAATAAATGTTTTGTCAAAGAACAAGGCTCATAGGTGTGTATGCAAGATGCATACTTGTAGGCACACACTGCCACTGGCCTACATGAATATAAAACAAAAAGCATGCATACACAGAAGGCACTGCAGTTGTACTTTCATTTGCACGAGAAGTGGGGACATAGAGGGTTTCTGCTTCGCAGGGCTGGTCGAGCTTTCCTTGTCAAAATTCAGTTTTTGTTGAATTTAAGATAATAAATGTGTTTTGTAAAACCACATTTTGAATGAAGGGAAAAAAAAACAACCTACATTTTTGATGGAAATTAAAAATTGATTAAACATGGTTGAATATGACTTGTTGTCAAGCAACACTTTAAATGGAAGATATGTGTTGTACACCTGTGAGAACCCAGTGACTATTTGTAAATTTTGGAGATTGATCAAGAAGGCATAATCTGCCTTATTCTTCCCCTGATTCATAGATTATCTCACACTCAATCTCACCAGTCACCATCAACCCGACAGAGAAGCAGTCACTGAGAGGCAGAGCACTGCAGGTCACGGCTTTGCCATCATAGTTGACACTCATCATCCAGTTTGGTGTTGTGAGCATAATTCCATTGGATTTTAAGCAAAGAAAAAAGCTTCTAGAAAAGAAGAAATTGGTATTAAAGTGCATTGCTCATGTACAGATGCCCTGAACTGCTCATCCTGTGTTTCATTATTTCCAGGGTCTCTTTGCCAAACTGAAAAACCATCTCAGCTACAGTCCTCAATGCAGGTTTAATTCACTCATTCGCTCTGAGCACGTCCTATTTAAATCGTCTTCTCAGTAGGTTCGACTTGGTTCCCAAAAGATTATTTTAAGTTGTCCACAACTGGGAACATTCTAATTATAGGGAATGAAACACATGTATATCATTAAAATATGTCTTCCAACACAATAAACATAAAATCAAAACAATAGAACATGGTTCAAGATGTGAATTATATTAGATTTCAAATATTGTTTCTATTATTTTCAAGCTGCATGTGAGCTGTCTGACATTAGGTCACTATATCACTGTGAGCTGAATCAGCAGATGTTTGGAGTTGGTTTGAACTTCTGAGGTGTTTCACTGAACCTCTGAAGAAGTTCTTTTCATGGATGGGTTCATTACCAGGATAATGAAATGCCAAGATGCTTCCAAATGTGTTGATTAGATGGATTAATTAAACAAAACTCTTATGTTAGTAATTTATTTGAATGCACAGAAACCCACATCGGGAGACAGCTGAGTGCAGGCAATACCTCCAGACCTCAATCATCACCTAGACCCCCAGACACCGCTGCAGCCCTCCCCCAGCCCAGGACCCTCTCCCTGGGGTCATTATGGGCTCTGACATGCCCCGCTGGCTCCATGAATGTTAATGCCCAGTGGAGGGGTCCACACACACACGTATGCACGCACGCACGTACGAACGCTTGCACTCACACACCTACACATGCACACAAGCTTGCCCATCCAGGAGAGACTCATGCAAATACATACACATGCCTGTGTGTTTCTGCTGAGCATGTTCCCAATTGAACAAATATTGTCCAAAAATAAACACACACACACACACACACACGCACACGCACACGCACACGCACACGCACAGAGCTGCAGCCCATGGCTCAGCAGTGATTCACGTTAGCACAGAGCAGGAATGAAGGCGGTGATGACACTTCTCCAACCTCTTCAACATTCTGTCTACACTCTCCTTCCTCCTCACCTGTTCACCTTTTCTGGATGTTTCCTTCTCACTCGCCATCCTCTCTTCCTTATTCATACCAGTTTTTGTCCCATGAACACCCTCCACCTTCACCTTCCCTCCGTTTAGATGATTGGTGAGGGAAACACTTGTAACCCTTCTTAGAAGTCACTTTTCATTTTAAAAAGTGAACAAAGTCCCAGTTACTGTTAATCTGCATGGGTAACAGATAAAGAAGTAAAGATAAGGGAGTGAAATATTATGTTGTATATCCCCGGACCTCACCTTGCACACCCAGCACGTGGCTAAGGATCTCGGCCGGCTCTTGGAGCATCAGCTCTTCATTAAGGCCGAGAAGAGTGAATTTCACGTGTGCCAGGTTTCCTTCCGGGGTTACTTAGGAGGTGAGGGCTGGGTGGAGATGGATCTGAGCTGTCACGGATCGTGGTGAACCCAAACGCAGACTCAAACTCAGATCAGGTTGTTGACAGAGTTTATTTAAATCAAGGCGTACAAAACCAGAAGGGAGATCCAAAAGGTGAGTTGTCAAAATACAGACAGAGGTCAAAAAACTCAGGGAAGTCCACAAGAAGACACTAGGGAAAGGCTGGAGTCACAAGACAAACTACAATGACAATCGAGCGCAGAGACACGGAAGGGCAGACAGGTGATACAAATCAACACTAATCAGACACACAGAGGGAGTGAGAACAGGAAGGGAAAGTGAACCAAGGTTCAGACGAGACAGAGACTTCAAAATAAAACAGGAAGAGACAAACAGGTTAAGAGTCTGGGTGTCATCCTCGACAGCTCCTTATCATTTCTTTCCCACTGCAATAACATCACCCGAACAGCTTTCTTCCACCTTAGAAACATCCACCGCCTCCATCCCTCCCTCACAGCCAACAGCACCTCCTCCTCCTCCTCCTCCTCCGTCCCTCCCTCACAGCCAACAGCACCTCCTCTTCCTCCTCCTCCGTACCTCCCTCACAGCCAACAGCACCTCCTCCTGGTTCGTGCCCTAGACACCTCCCGGCTGGACTATTGGACCTCAATCTTCCATGGCCTTCCCCAGCAATCCCTCCATAAACTTCAACCCATTCAAAACTCAGCTGCCCGGATCATCACTCGAACCCCCTCCACCCACCTCATCACCCAGTGTTCCACCCACCACATCAACCCAGTGCTCCAGCAGCTCCACTGGCTCCCGGTTCACCAACGCATTGATTTCAAGAAGCATACATTCAAGGTAATCCACAACCTGGCCCCTTCATATCACTCTGATCGCTTCCACCTCAACACACACACACACACACACACACACTCAGGTCCTCTTCATCCATCCACCTTTCTGTACCACTAGCCTGTCTTTCCACTATGGGCGCCCCTGAAACTCCCGAACATCCTCCCTCCCGAACATGGACTCCCTTCCTGCCTTCTAATCTGCACTCAAAACCCACCTATTTAGATTAACCTATCCTGTTTGATATTATTATCATTATTATTGTTGTTGTTGTTATTATTATTATCCTCACTGTGATTGATCGTTTCTCCAAGTGTTGACTTTGTTGCCCTGTCTGAACTTCCGTCGGCCAAGGAAACTGCCAATGTTCTGCTCCACCAGGTGTTGGATTCATGGGTTCCCAGTGGATGTGGTGTCAGACTGGAGACCCTACTTAGTCTGCACGTTTTGGAAGTCCTTTTGTGAACTGCTGGGTTCACAGTTGAGTCTTTCCTCTGGTTACCATCCGCAGTCGAATGGTCAGGCGGAGAAACTGAACCAGGAGCTAGAGACAGGCCTTCGGATCCTGTCCTCCCAAAACCCCTCCTCCTGACAGGCACTCTCAGGGGCCCCTCTATCGGGTGGGGCAGCGGGTCTGGTTCTCCACTCAGGAGCTTCCTCTGAAAACCGCATCTCATAAGTTGATGCCTCGATTTGTTGGTCAATTTACTGGCCAAACTGTGTCCATCCGAACTTCCACGTCAGCCACCTAAAATCAGTGTGCTCCAGTCCACTGGTCCCTCCCACTCCTCCCACTCCTCCTCCATGCATCCGGGAAGGCCAGCGGACCGACACCGTCATAAAGTTGCTGGCTGTTCACAGGAGGAGGCAGAGTTTTCAGCACCTGGTGGACTGGCAGGGGTAACGAGTTGTCCAAGGAGCCCCCTTGGAAAATCCTGGATTCCCAACTCAAATCTGACTTCAATCAATAGCAGCCCGACCTTCCTGGGCTGTCGGGTGCCGGCCGGTGAGGGGGGGGTGTACTTAAGGGTCCCTTGTGTATGTTTATCAAGTCTGCGTCTCTTACCTGTTAGTCTCTTCCTGTTTTAATTTGATGAAGTCTCTGTCTCGTCTGCGTCTTCGTTCACTTACCCCTCTGGTTCACCCTCCCTCTGTGAGTCTGATTAGAGTTTGATTTGTGTCACCTGTGTCTTTCCCTCCCCTGTGTATTTAAGCCCCGTTTCCACTTGTCTCATTGCTCGATTGTCATTTGTGGCTTGTCTCATGACTCCAGCCCTTCTCTCCTGTGTTCCTTAGATTTATTCCTGTTCCTGACCGCTGCCAGGTTGTTGACTGCTCGCCTCTGGACTTCCCTGCTGGTTTTGTACGCTCTGATTCTCAATTAAATTCTGTAAACTAAATGATCTGAGTCTGCATCTGGGTTCACCGCGATCCGTGACAGATCTGAGTCATAGTCAGACTGAGTTGTTCAGGTCAATCTAAAGTTAAAGGAATGTGAGGAAGTATCAGCTCAGGATGAAGGCATCAACGCTGCTCTAACTGAGGAAACCCACAGAAACATTGTTGGTGGTGTTGACTCCACTGGGATTAATTCATGAAAATAAATTACATATCAACACATCAGTAACCAGATCCATGTCATTCAATTCATTTGATGGGTGAAAGTGTTTTTCCTAGTGTTCTACATTTTCTCTCTGCTCTGATTTGGTCTCTTCTTCACTCTTTTTCTCACAGTCCTCGTATTTTCATGCCTTCACCCCCCCACCCCCCCAACCTAACCTCCCTCCCCCTCCTGCCCTCCTCCCCCCTATTCGTTGAGTATTCTGCTGTCGAGACTATCGGGTGCTCCACTGGAATAAGAAATCCTGCATTATTTGATCATCAGAGTTTATTGTAATCCTTGACCCTGGCCCTGCATTTCAAACACAGATTGTGGATTAGGGTGCTTAGGTGGCCTCTGTATTTGTGTGTGCAACTCAACAATGGCATAATGGAACAGGCACACCCATGTCCGTGTGTGTGTGTGTGTGTGTGTGTGTGTGTGTGTGTGTGTGTGTGTGTGTGTGTGTGTGTGTGTGTGTGTGTGTGTGTGTGTGTGTGTGTGTGTGTGTGTGTGTGTGTGTGTGTGTGTGTGTGTGTGTGTGTGTGTGTGTGTGTGAGTGAGAGACAGAGAGAGTGACAGAGATGAGAGAGAGAGAGAGAGACTGAATATGTAAAACAACTGTTGTAATACAGATTAGGTTATTGATCGTTTAACTGCCCCCATACACACGTGCCCATATATGATGCTGTAAACTTTACAATTTTGTCTGTGTGCGTGTGTGTGCTCGGTGGTTGTCCTCTGGTTGACCCTGCTGTTGATGAGGGTGATGGACTATATTGGCATAGGTATACACACACACACACACACACACGCTGCTCTTTTCATGCTGCACTAAATATTTTAACACTGCTCTGTTCACACGTTATAAAATGCCCATATTGTTTGGTTTGGTTGAACCAACAGACGTAGTTATGTGCTTGTGAACAGTAAAAAACAAAAAAAATGTGTTATGTTGTGTCAATAGGATTCCATAAAGACTGTGATTAGTGTAATGGTGTAAAGATCTGCTTCCTCATTGAAAGTGAGGAGAAGTGGTCCTCATCCAAGATGGCAGCTGCACTGATACCACAAGGCCCATTTACAAAGCAAAGATTTCAAGTGAAAATGCTAAATTTTTGTTGCATTGTGGGTGTCAATTTACATGACAACGATACTCAGAGCATCTGAAAACACAACCTTTTGGAAAATGGTTCCCTTGGGCTCCGTTGCTGCATAGATGGTGGAAAACAAGACTTTCTGGAAATGTTCAGGGCCATGACCTTGTTGATGGCAGAAACTCTCATACCGCATGAACACCATGATCATAGTAAATAGTTTCTCTGCACATTATTAGATATTTTTTTATTATTCATATGTGTGTATTAATACAGCCACAACAATTTTGTTCCTGTTCTGAAGTCACTCACTCACTCACTCACTCACTCACTCACTCACTCACTCACTCACTCACTCACTCACTCAATCTGTCTATCTGCATGTATGTGTTGCATTACAACAATGATATCAGACTTTTTGAAATGTTTTTACCGTAGTAAAGGTTTATATTTACATGATATTTCTACTTCACCTATTTACCACAGCCATGATGTGCAGTAGCAGCTTTTCCTCCATCGACATGGGACGGCGATGGAGCTTTTTTCAGGAAGTTTTGTTTTGGCCTGTTTTCTCAGCAATGGAGCCCGAGTGTTTTCAAAAAGTTGTGCTTTCAGTGGCTCTGAGCACCATTGTGCGATACAGAAGATGGATTCATGGACTGTGATTATTGCAGAATAGCAGGATCATTCAGACCAGACAGAGAAAACTTTCAGAGCTTCCTCTTCAGAAGGTGGTCAGCCACAATTAGCTGACCAGGTCAAACAATCCACCATCATGAAAGACCAAAACTTGCTGATGTGCTGAAGACCTCAGCAGGAAAGTCCAGTCAGATTCATCAATGTAAAGCTCAGAAGGCTGACTTATTATTAGTTTGTCTCTTTTTATGGGGTTATTGACAGGAAGTGGGAAAATAAGGAATAGTACGCGCTGAAGTCACACAGTTAAGCACTGCATAAAATGACAAATTAAGAGAGATGTGAACCAGAAGGAAACTACATCTTGCATCTGACTTCTTCACCCCTCATAAAACACATTCAGAGGAGAAAAACACACACACACACACACACACACACACACACACACACACACACACACACACACACACACACACACACACACACCCTATTGACATGTCAGACAACCAATAGCAGGACATTTTTATCAGCTTGTACACCACTCTTACTTTCCCAATAACTTTGACAGCTTTCCACTGGAGTGTGCAAGACAGGGAGCAAGGAAGAGAAACAAAGGCAACACACACACGCACGCACCCACCCACGCACGCACGCACGCACGCACGCACGCACGCACGCACGCACGCACGCACGCACGCACGCACGCACGCACACACACACACACACACACACACACACACACACACACACACACACACACACACACACACACAGGCCAAATAGTGCAATAGTAAGCCAATTGAGTGAAAGAAAAATCACTCCTACATGCATAGTGGCAGGCAACGGAAATTTCCTTGCAACCCCAATGACTGGCTATTAATAAATGGAGTAAGAGCCTAATGAGAACAGAATCCTCTGGAGGCAACTCTTCTTTTCTCTTTCCTGCCCCCTGTTTCTGTCTTTGTCTCATCATTTCCTCTTTCACAGTCATAGGTGTTAACAAAGTGAACTCCATTTAAACATCACTTCAGCGCAGCTGTTTTCAGTTTTCAACAACACAGGATAATAAGTTGGAACCAGAAAAATATGGTTTTTTTCTTTTTAAATTCAGAGCCATTCAGAGCGACGATACCAGCACTTGATTTAGCTCCTCCACCTGCGTCAGGCTCTGTCCCTCCACTAAATTCATTGTCCTCACTTTATTTTCCGACATATCGTGCTGATGATACTTCTGAACTTACTTCATATTTAGGTAATTTTGCATTACTTTGAAAGCACTCATTAGAAATTAATTTTCAGATTGAAAATATAAATCTTTTTGAAGTTTCTCAAAATTCTACATGTATATATGTTATTTATTTCATTACTGGGTTGAACTTATTTACAAGGTTTGTAAAAACTCAAAGTTCAAAGACAAATTTCAGTGGTGATTATTATAAATGCATTAAGGCTTCGAGATCTTTCTGTTTTTCATTATATTTTTTCTTGTAAACTGAACAGTGGTTGTGAGATGTCAGTGTCTGTTTTACATTTTGAGCACAAATCAGATGGAAACGTACACAATAAGTGGACATATTTTTCAGCTAAAATGAATGAATGAATGAATGAATGAATGAATGAATGAATGAATAATATCCCATCCTGTTCATGTGATTAATTCCAGAGCTCTAACTGTGAGAGCAGGTGATATTTTCTCTAACCTTTCCAAGCTGGTGACCAACTGTGACAGTGTGATAAAACTTCAACTCTCTCCCATAATTTAACTGATACTACGCTCTGTTGTTCATTGTCATATTTCCCCCTGCTTCTTAATTTCTTTGTTGTTTTAAGTTTACTGGCTTTATGTCAGATTGGAGCCTTGTGTTCTGTCTGGTTCATTCTGCATCAGATCAGCCTGCTTCTCTACAATCAAATGGGGGGGGGGGGGGGGGGGGGCATTTTGTTTAAATGCACTAATGTTAAATCAATAACACAATATAAATAATTGTGAGACATGTATTTAAAAAGGTTCACTCATTGATCTCCTGACCAAAGCAAAGTCTCTGATTTAAAGTTCAAGGGTCATTTCCTTTAAGAATGTATTTAATTTGAACGCTCACAGTATGTCAACAATATGAAATGTGTTTAGTTTTTTTTTAATTTCTCACTTTCTTTAACAAGCTAATAGCTGCACAAACATTTTAATCAATTTTAAAATTTAGTACAACTCCTGGATACTTTATACAAAAATAATGTCAAGGAAAAAAGATGTTTGAGTGAACAGAGTTAACCTGACACAGCGATGAGAGTTGCTCTTTTACAAGTCTTCCTGTGACATCTACTAAAAATTAATGCAAGTGTGTGTCTACGCGTATACGTTGTGCACATACATTATACTGCACACACATATACTGCACACACTGTTTTGCAGGCCTTTAAAAAGTCGTTGTGGCTGCGTGCCTCAGTGCTTCACTGTAACACACAATACTGCCATCTAGTGGTGCCGTGGAGGACATGCCGTGTTCTCTCTCTCACACAGACACAGACACACACAGACACACACACACGCCCGCACACACACAGACACATGCACACACCCTTTTGAGTAGATTTTGTCCCTGGGAGCCATACGGGCTGTTAATGTTGAGACAATGGTTCTCAGAATGGGGTCTGGGGACCTGCAGGGGGTCCTTGAAGAAGAGTCCGCTGGGTCTCCTAAAAGATGACAAAATAGGTACTTTCATGATAATTTAATTCATTATAGTAATGCTGGAAAAACCTTATTGCAATAGTGGGGCTTTTACGTTCTCTAATTGTGATGATTTCAATAGTGTGGACACATTTATTATTGAGTGCTGAATAAAAGAAAATACTCCCTTGAGTCTCTGGGACCACCAGACAAGAGACGGCAGGAAGGGGGATCTGGAGTGTGTTTTACAGCTTCAGCCAAACTGAAGTCACCTCACTGAGCGACACTCTGCTGCTTGACAGGAATCCCATGCAAAGATACAAGACTGCAGTTTTAATTGCTCTGCCTGGTAAAGTGCATGCTTTCTGAGTTGTGACTAACAGGGAGTGTGCAGGGGTTCCAGTTAATGAGGTTGGGTGAGCAATGGGGGGCCAGCGCTGGTCTTCAGGGGCCGACAGGGCCCATTGCTTCCTGCAGCAAGAAGGAGAGAGGGACAGAGAATCGCTGAGAAGAAATACTCTTCAATCTGCCTGATTTGCATTGTAAGAAATGAAGACATTAGCCAGAGCAAATCATCAGAGACCCTGGTGTTTCCAGAAAGTGAAGCAGTGAAGTGACATCAGAGCACGAGCAGGGAAAGGAAAGAGAGTACGATGGATATGTCAGCGTCCTGCCTGGAGTATCCAGTGATATGGCGACTCAGACTTACTGCACAACATGTGGCTACAGAAACCTGGCTTCTGTTTATCACTCTAATGTGCTCCTCCCATGTAAATGTCCCAGCCACCTACAGAGTCACCTGGACACACAAGCTTTAGGGTCATCTTACAAAGAAGAAGGCTTCACAGAAGGTGTTGATCATTAGTGAAGTCATTGGTATAATTCATTTCACCTACTTAAAGATAAACATTGTGGACTGAGAGCTAAATATTCCTGCCTGAACACTAGATTGTTCCATCCTCTGAACATATTGAAGGTTTCATGTTGTTTAGTGAATTACACACGACACTGCAGGCTGAAACCACACTCAGTGAGGATCTACGTCACTGAACACCATCCACTGAACACCACCCACTGAACACCATTTGCTGAATACCACCCACTGAACACCACCCACTGAACACCATTCGCTGAATACCACCGACTGAACACCATCCACTGAACACCATCCACTGAACACCACCCACTGAACACCACTCACTGAACGCCATCCACTGAACACCACCTACCCACTGAACACCATCCACGTCACTGAACACCACTGAATACTTGTAAATTTGACTGTTGTTGTTCCAACATCCACATTTATTTAAAACTAAATGGTGTTTTATGTAAATTAAACATTGAAAAATGTGATTTCGACCAAACAGTCCAGAACATCTTATTATGAGAAGACTCAAGACACCACAAATTCCAAGATGGCGGCTGCGGCTCACGGCTCTCCTCTTCAGTGCTTGTTTTTGTATTTAATTCTTGTGTGTTTGTGCGTTTACACAAAATGCTTTTGCAGCTTTTGTTACACTCGCCAGGAACTTGTGGATATTGGCTACCGACACAAAATAACAGTTTCAAAAGACTTCAATACTTTTTAACATGTGAAAGATTCTAAACTTTTTAATCTGTGAAAGATTTTAAATTTTTTAATCTGTGAAAGATTTTAAACCCATTTTAAGTTTATGTGAGTTGTGATTCTGCACTGAATATAGGAGAACCTCCAAATTTCATTGTGCAATGTTGCATGACACTAAAGTCTATCTGTCTGTCTGTCTGTCTGTCTGTCTGTCTGTCTGTCTGTCTATCTATCTATCTATCTATCTATCTATCTATCTATCTATCTATCTATCTATCTATCTATCTATCTATCTATCTATCTATCTATCTATCTATCTATCTATCTATCTATCTATCTATCTATCTAATTATTTCAGAACAATTATCATGTTCAAAATACACACACGCTGCACAAACAAGTAGTTCCTGTGTGCACATTGTGGTGTCTTCTGGTGGAATACATATATGCATTTAAAAAGAGACATGGTATGGACATGGTATTTACATTCAGAGCACATGTTCTGAGTGTAAATAACAATAATATTGTTGCTGCTCTCATGGTCCACCAGTCAGATGAGTGTGTGTTGTAGAGTTTGAATGAGACGTTGGTGGGACAGCACCGGGTAGGTCACCACATGTTCTCTGGTCACAAATAGATCTTCTGTCATGGCACGATGTGGTCCGAGTCACTTCCAATGATGCCAAATACCTTCAGTTTCAGAAAATAGTGTGGGGATTCATCCCGTTGGGACAAAGTGACAGCATTTAGAAAAAAATAAATGTGAATATGCAGAAATAATCAAGAGAATGTGAAAGCATATTCTGTTAGAACAGACGGGTTTACAGAAAAATGAAAACAAATGTTCTAAAAATGACCTGGAGCTGCTGGATGGCAGTATCGGGTCTCGATGGATGGATGGTTCTCATGTGAACCTCTTTTTTTTTCCATCCTTCTTTCTTTTATTAAATCTGTGGATTCTTTTATTAAACACACAATTCTTAAGTGAAACTGATGCCCTTCTTACTATCTCCACCACCACTCCACTTCATCTCTCTCTCTCTCTCTCTCTCTCTCTCTCTCTCTCTCTCTCTCTCTCTCTCTCTCTCTCTCTCTCTCTCTCGTGCCGTGATATTTCTCTTCTATTTAAAGGCCACTAAAGATCAAGCTTTAGAAAGACATTTCAATTTACTTACTGGCCTTTGGAAAGCACCTCCGGTTAGATTTGGATGCCATGGTACAGTTAATGGTGTATATCTGTTAAATGGCAAGCGTGAGCCGCGGCATCGATCACATCTGAGGGAGAAGATGGCAGCAGATATAACAGCAGGTACAGAGCATTATCCCTCTGTCAAGGAGAATGGAGACTTTTCGTGGGTGTGGATTATCTGTTTTAGTGTGAACATTTCATCCCACGACCCCTTAAAACAAACGGCTTTGCAGCACAGAGACGCAGGGACCGACCGGCCCTCTGGGGCTGATTCCACTCCATCAGTCGCTGGTGAACGGCTGCAGGCATCCGCAAGTTCACAAACATGAACGTATCTTTCAAATCAACATATTTTCTTTTTCATCCCTGATAACTTAAACATGGCAAAATATACTACAATATAGGGTTTTTTTTATGTACAGAGTCACAAAACAATAAACACAACTACAAAACAAGTAAATTCCACAAAATGCAGTGGAGCACTGCAAAGAGCTTAAATTAACTGTAAATACACAAAAATATTCAAAATACATTCCTGCAATCACAAAAAAATTTAACGTCATCCTGACACAAATAATAGACCTGAAAGAAAAAGCTAAAATAATAGTGACACATAATTTCTAAAAACTCAAGAAACTAAGATATAAAAAAACATCACTGACATAAAACAGAAATAAAAAGTTAAGTGCCACACAAACTTTATCTGTGACGGCTAGAGTCTGTCTTCTCCCACACTGGAGGTCATTGTTTTACTGTGTGGTACGATATGTTACTATGTGTTACTATGTGTTACTGTGTGTTACTACGTGTTATTGTGTGTTGCTGTGTGTTACTGTGTGTTAATTTGTTTGTTACTGTGTGTTGTGATGTGTTATTATGTGTTACTTTGTTTGTTACTGTGTGTTACTGTATGTTACTGTGTGTTACTATGTGTTACTATGTGTTACTATGTGTTACTGTGTGTTACTTTGTTTCATTACTTTGTGTTACTATGTGTTACTATTTGTTATTATGTGTGATTGCGTGTTACAATGTGTTACTATGTGTCACTGTGTGTTACTTTGTTCGTTATTGTGTGTTACAATGTGTTATAGTGCGTTAATGTGTGTAACTTTGTTACTGTGTGTGACTATGTGTTACTGTGCGTTACTATATGTTACTGTGTGTAACTGTGTGTTACCTTGTGTTACAATGTGTGCTACTATGTGTGTTACAGTAATGTGTGTTACTCTGTGTGTTACTGTGTGTTATAGTGTGCTGCAATGTGTATCACTGTGTTACTCTGTGTTACTGTGTGCTACAGTAATGTGTGTTACTGTATGTTACTTTGTGTGTGTTACTGTGTGTTACTGTGTGCTACTGCTTGTATTACTGTGTGTGTTACTGTGTGTTACAGTGTGCTGCAGTGTGTGTGTTCCAGTGTGTATTAGTGTGTTACAGTGTGTGTGTTACAGTGTCTGTTACAGCGTGTGTGTTATGGTGTGTGTTATTGTGTCTATATTATAGTGTGTTACAGTGTGTGTATTTCAGTGTCTGTTACAGTGTGTGTGTTATGGTGTGTGTTATTGTGTCTATATTACAGTGTGTGTTACAATGTGTGTTACAGTGTCTGTACTAGAGTGTGTGTTACAGTGTGTTGTAGTGTGTGTTACAGTGTCTGTATTATAGTGTGTGTTAGTGTGATAGTGTGTGTTACAGTGTTTGCTACAATGTGTTATAGTGTGTGTTACAGTGTGTCTTACAGTTTGTGTTACAGTTTTGTGCTGGTGTGTGTTACAGTGTGTATTATAGTGTGTTATAGTGTGTGTTACCGTGTGTATTACAGTGTGTTATAGTGTGTGTTACAGTGTGTATTACAGTGTGATATAGTGTGTGTTACAGTGTGTATTACAGTGTGTTATAGTGTGTGTTACCGTGTGTGTTACAGTGTGTGTTACGGTTTTGTGTTAGAGTGTGTGTTACAGTGTTTTAAAGTGTGTGTTACAGTTTGTGTTACAGTGTGTGTTACAGTGTGTATTACAGTGTGTATTACAGAGTGTATTACAGTGTGTATTACAGAGTGTTATAGTGTGTGGACAGTTAAAGTTTTAGGGTTTAGGTTCAGTAATGGTGACACAGACTCCTTCATTATTTTATTATTGGTCATTTTATTAGATAATCAAATTTATATCAAATGTATTAAAGTCAGTGATAGTTATGACATTCTCACACAGACTTTGACAGCCCCAGTAAATCAGTAAGAGTTGGATATAGATCCACACAATCATAGTACTGATATAATCTACTCCAGTAGCATGTGACTGCTGCACACTACTGTACTCACATCTGAAGTTTCATAACAAGACAACAGGTCAAGTTCATTAAAGACAATGGTTTGTGTGTGTGTGTGTGTGTGTGTGTGTGTGTGTGTGTGTGTGTAGGTAAACTGGTGCACTGATGCCCAGTGTCCCACAGATGCCTTATCTCTCTGCCCCCTCGACTGTCAAGCAAGATACAAACACACACACACACACACACACACACACACACACACACACACTAGTGAGCGAAAGGATCCAATCAAGGGGGCTCCAACTAAAGACAGAGGAGGAGGGGAGTAGTGTAAAGGGGTGTAATTTCAGTTTCATACCCCCACCCCCCCCACCCCCACCCGACTTGACAATACTTGAAAAACAATGAGAGTGACCCAGTTGCAGGATTCCAATTAGTATTAGATATGCAACAGTTGAGATTAGAAAGTGCTTCTTCCCTCAGTGGGTGAGGGTGGGGGGCTCTGATTACCAGCCCAAGCCCAAGTGTTGGGCCTTGATAAGTGTGTATGTGTGTGTGTGTGTGTGTGTGTGTGTGTGTGTGTGTGTGTGTGTGTGTGTGTGTGTGTGTGTGTGTGTGTGTGTAGGTAAGCTGGTGCACTGATGCTCAGTGTCCCACAGATGCCTTATCTCTCTGCCCCCTCCCCTGTCAAGCAAGATACAAACACACAGACACACACACGCACGCACACACACACACACATCTCAGTCTGTCCCGTCTGTCCGCTGAGGGAATATTTATTTCTAAAATAGCTTGACTCCTCCCCGACGGGAGTGGAGGTTATTTTAATCAGTGGAGAGGGAATGGAAGAAGATAGGGTGCTCACTCTCGCTCTCTTTGTGTGTGTGTGTGTGTGTGTGTGTGTGTGTGTGTGTGTGTGTGTGTGTGTGTGTGTGTGTGTGTGTGTGTGTGTGTGTGTGTGTGTGTGTGTGTGTGTGTGTGTGTGTGTGTGTGTGTGTGTGTGTGTGTGTGTGGCAGGACTTGTGAATTGGGTGAGGAGAGTATCTGGCTTCTCTAGCTGGGACGTTGTTAGAAGAGAGGCAGTCCGTCTGCATGACCTTGTTCTGTGTTTTGCGTCTGGCTCGTTTCAGTGGAAAAACGTGTGATTGAGGACAACAGGAGCAAGTCTGAAGGTCACAACATATTAACATATTGCGAGTGGTCATTGTTTCATTCAGTAGCTCTCCTTTTCCAAATAAAAAAGCATTTACAAATGTTGAAATACCCCAGCAAGTAGATGAATTAAACATTTAACTTTCTTGTCACTGCTTTGAAAAGAATTATATTAAGAATCATATTCATACTTTTCCTGGTTGAACTGTGTTTTCAGCAGTGCATGTCTTTGTGGTATTTAAATCCTTCCATCCTAAATTAAACAATGTGCAGGAGTCTGCACCAGGCAGCAACATGACCAGCTGATGGACTGAACGCTCCCAGACTTTTGCAACATTCATACCTTCAAACCATCGAGTCAATGAGCTTTCCAGAAGCCTGATAATGATCCATTCATTCAATCATCCCACAAATGGGGTCAAGGGTGCTGAAGCGTGTTTCAGAGTGCATGTGGACATGTTGTCCGTCCATCACTGCAAAAACACAGAAGGATGGATAATCACACACTTAAGTAACAGCAGAATTAAAATGATCAATAAAGTAGTGGAGGCAAGATGGAATGCAGCCAGCAGGTTGAAACCAGGAAGCTGACAGGGTCACTTCGAAGACACATTTCTAGAAAACACACATCTAAACGTTTAGGCAGATTAAATACAGAAATATATTTGTATGACTGCAAAAAATATAAAAAAAAATTGTGAACCAGGAAGGTAAGTTGTTGAAAAAAATTCAAATAAGAAATGAGAACATGGTCCTATCCCCAATTAATAATATTGGAATTATCTATAAATGTATACATATTGATTGTCTTCTCTGATATTTCTTTATTATGTTACATTTTTCCATTTTGAGTTAGGTGTATGGTTTGTAAACTTTTCTTGCTTTATAAGACCAGTTTATTTTAATGATTGCTTCCATTTCATCAGTGTATTGCTGGGTTTAGTAAGGGACCAGGCTCTGAGCAGAGAACTGGTCCAGGGTCTTCTGTACAGGGGTCACTGGGGAGATGACACAGCACCTCTTGGATCAGTGGGCAGCTCTAATCCTACTTCGAATCATGTTTCCAGCTTCATCACTTATGAGCATGCTTGTGTTCAGACATTTTGTTTCTTCTGGACAATCCATAACCAACAACTTCCCACACATGCTTCAGATCAGACAAGCTGTTCTTCCTCACGACCTCTTCTCCAAGTGAAGTGCACGTGAATTCTCTGAGGTGGTGCTAGGTGCATTACCAATGGATTCCCTTGGAACGGAGACCATCCTATCAATCAGCGGTGTCCAAACTCTTTGTTTTTCATTGGCCGGCAGCCTCTCCATACTTTCGGCGTTAGCGTGTGTGCAAAGTCTGCGTGGCGTCAAAATCGTTATCCACCCCTGTGCACTAGTCTGCTCCAACCTCTCTGAGGTCCACTGCTCCGACCCCTTTGTGGTCCACCGCTCTGATACCCCCAGTGGTACACCACTCTGACCCTTCTGTGGTCCACTGGTCTGACCCCTCTGAAGTCCACCGCTCCGACCCTTCTGTGGTCCACTGGTCTGACCCCTCTGTGGTCCAGCACTCCGACCCCTCTGTTGTCCACTGGTCTGACCCCTCTGCGGTCCACCACTCCGACCCCTCTGTGGTCCACTGGTCTGACCCCCTCTGCGGTCCACAACTCCGACCCCTCTGTGGTCCACTGGTCTGACCCCCTCTGCGGTCCACCACTCCGACCCCTCTGTGGTCCACCGCTCCGACCCCACCGCTGTGGTCCCTCTGTGGTCCCTCTGTGGTCCCCTCAATTTAAAAGCAAATAAAGAGCCAGTTGGCTCTGAACTCCTGACGTGAAACATAAAATACTTTAAGAAAGGATGAGAACGCCGTGACGAGTTGAGACATTTTTGGGATTGTTACGTTACGTTTTGTAGTGTATGTAGTATTGAAGCAATCGTGGATTTAAAACCTTCCCCACAATCTGTCTCTCCATTGTCTCCTCTTGTCTCCTTCTATTTCCTATCCCCAACCAGAACAGCAGAAAGTCTTCACCTCTGAGTCTGGTTTGGCAGGTTTCTCCTCCTCTTAGTCTGGTTCTGCAGATTTCTCCTCTGAGTCTGGTTCTGCAGGTTTCTCTTTCTCTGAGTCTGATTCTACAGGTTTCTCCTCCTCCAGTCTGGTTCTGCAGGTTTCTCCTCCTCTGGGCCTGGTTCTGCAGGTTTCTCCTCTGAGTCTGGTTCTGCAGGTTTCTCCTTCTCTGGGTCTGATTCTGCAGGTTCTCATCTGCGTCTGGTTCTGCAGGTTTCTCCTTCTCTGAGTCTGATTCTGCATGTTCTCCTCTGAGCCTGGTTCTGCAGGTTTCTTGTCCTCTGAGTCTGGTACTGAGTCTGGGGCAGCATGGCTTGGTTGCTAGAGTGGCTGTCTCCCAATTGGAAGGTTGCAAGTTTGATTCCCATCTCCACCTGTCCACATGGCACATGGGCAAGACACTGAACCCCAAGTATGGTGTCAATTCAGTCCCAAATTCACAAGCGGATAAAAACTGTAACCGTGCACAGTTAGACCACTCTCTGCACGTGTGTGCTACCTTTCATTAATATTACTTAAAAACAAAACTGATTTCCGTTTCTGTTAACAACCCTGATTAAGGAAGATGGGCATTGACCAGACGTCACATTTGCTGGCACAGTAAAAAGAAAAATTCAAAAAAAAAGTAGCTCCATACATTGGTCCCAGCATAAAATCTGAATGATAACTATGTAAGACTAAAGGCCGATTCATACTCCATAAGAACAAGAAGAAATTTCGGCACTCCGGGTTCTTGCTGAACAAAATTATGTAATTTCCTTCGGCCAGCTCCTTCTGGCTGAAGAAATTTGCTTTGGCTGTACCAACTGTCCGGGCCGAAGTATGTCGGTGCCACACTGCCGAAACTTCTGCACTGCCGTGTGCTGCGCATGCACTTTTCAGCTCGCATAATGACTATCAGTCATGTTTTAATCATGTTTAGCTTGTAACCTCACTGCTGTATGAGCCCCGTAGCTCTTTCACATGTCCGAGGGCAAATTTACATGATGCACCTGAACACATCATTAAAAGCTGTCAGCTCCTGCAGCCAAAACCAGACCAACATCGTGGCTCGGACATAAACTTTCTCTTTTATTACTGAAACAGTTTAGAGAAATGTGTTTCTGAAAACATTAGAAGGGAGAAATAAGCTGTTAAAACGCAGCTTCACAGAAACGTGGCTGTCGTGAGGGGCGTGGCCTGCAAGTTCGACAGCTTGTTCACAGAGTATGTACTCTCCTGCCACAAAACCATTTTTCTGGCCACTGGCTGATGTCACAGCCTGGCTTTTCTTCTTGTTCTTATGGGAGTCTGCAGGGGCCTTTACTTGCTCAGCCTTGATAGCCCCTGCTATACCTCTGACTGGCAAACAGTGACGTTTAAAGTGGCCTATCAGATAGGAGGGGGGATTACGATGCTGTCTATGCAATTCCCACCCCCAAAGTGCCAAAACTCAACATCACCGCGTGCAAAGAGATCACAGGTGTCACATCGAGCATACAGATAGGGGCAGTGTGCACGCAGAAAGGCACCATGCGTGCAGAGAGTGGTCTAACTGCGCAATTACAGTTTTTATGCGTTTGTGATTTTGGCACTGAATTGACGCCGTACCCAAAATGCTCCCATTGGAGTGGCAGCGCCTTGCATGGCCACAGTCTCCATTGGTGTGTGAATGGATGAATGTGATTAGCGATGTAAAGCCCTTTGGGACTGCTCAATCAGTCGAAAAGCACCATATATGTGATGTCCATTTACCTATTTCTCCACCTCTGAGCCTGCTTCAGCAAGTTTATTATTGTTAAAGGGGATTTTTGTCTTTCCTATAGCTCCTCTGCATGCTCATGTGGAATTGTTGGGTTTACTCTGCCTTTAGATACAACTAATTCAATTCAATTCAATTCAATTCAATTCAATTCAATTCAATTCAATTCAATTCAATTCAATCCAATCCAATCCAATCCAATCCAATCCAATTCAATTCAATTCAATTCAATTCAATTCAATTCAATTCAATTCAATTCAATTCAATTCAATTCAAATGAACTGAACTGAATCGTGTGCAACACTTTAACACTGGGGCAGAGGAGATTGGGAATCAAAGCTTCGACGTCCCGATCAAAGGACAACAACACTTGCATCTGAGCCACAGCTGCCCCGAAAAAAGCATCCTGTTTTTATATATTTATTTCAATTTGAAAAATGGAAAACAATTTTAACACAGAAATGCACTGATGAAACAGAGTCAAACCTCTGCTTCATGTAAGACAGATTCATTTAATTAAAGAGCCTCATCATCAGATCACATGGACAGAGGAGCCACTAGCAGATAAGATGAACTCAAAAGCAAGATTATTGAAGGTGATAATCCAACACATAGAAAACACAAGAACCAGGCTGAAGAAAAGAAACAGAACTACCTAAACACACAAAAAAACTCAATGAGGAAAAGGAGGGTAATAAGACACATCAAGAGGAATAGCTCAACAGGCACAGGCGAAAACACTGGGGCAAACAGAAGCAGTTTAAAAACTGGAAAAATAAAGGTAATATAAGGTAATAAAACTGAACTTACTAATTACTGACTAGTTCATATTCCAACCACACATCACCAGTGGGGTAAAACTAACCTGTCTCACTAAGGTCTAACCCAGCTCATGTTCCGTTTTAGTGGTGAACAATCCAACGCTGGTGAATTCTGCTTCACAATGTGAGGAAGAACTGACATCCAAGGATCAAAGGGCAACTTCGCCATGAACGCTTGGCCAGTTTTCATTTCGGCCTCACACACAAAGACTAACTCTTGCTGCCAGTGACCAAAACCTGCACTGAAAGAAAAATATTCAGTTCGATGGATCATATTAATAAACACAGCATAGAGCCGACCAGAAGGAGTCAGAATTTGGATCTCCAACACCAAACAGGCAACTGTTTCTGTCTTTTTTCAGTGAAGGCAGGGACTGATCCACAAAGGGTTGGTATGAATATGTGCACGAAGAGACTCATGTGAAAACGGGTCTGATGGACAGCTCAGCTCATGAACATGGAAGTGTGCTTCAGATGGGGTTTATTAATGGGAGCAGTTTGTTGGAATATACTTATGTTGATTTACAACATCTGAAAACGTCTGGTTGCACCTGTTTTCAACATGTTTAAAAAGCAGTTGGATGCCAGAGGAGCTTTTATCAGAGATGCTGTTGTTATTGTGACGTTTCCTCAGCTGGATCTCCACCACTTTTATTAACTGTCTTCATTATGAGGTAAAACACTGGTGGTCTGGAGGTTTCAAACCTACAGCCAACAGGTTTCCACTGTGGGTCTGCCTGCCAAGTCCACTTTATTTACTTAACCATCAGATATGTCTGATGGTATCAATTTCATTTTTAGGGCTCAGTGCTCCATCCCATCATGCCAAAGCGAAGCAAGCAAATGAGCAGGGAAGCGATTCAGTTTCTTCTTGTGTAAACACAGTATAATCCATTCAAAACCCTCATTTGAATACTCTCATTTGTACGTGATACCACTAATGGTGTTCCTGGTTGATCACACACAAAACACACACAACAAATGTGCAACCTATTCATATGAGCATGCGATTAAACACACTTGATACAAATCTTAATAAACCAAGCCCATCGTGAGCAAACACCAATAACCAAAGACCAGAGACTTCTACATCCAGTGACGTGTTCTGATGAGCATCAAAACTGCTTGTTACGTGCCTTATTTATGAAATCAGATACGGCAGCATTTGCATTATTTGTTCGCCAAATTAATTACATGAAGCAGATATAACAGAGTTTATGTTATCAGCATTTTACAGTGTAGTGGGTCATGTCTTTTCCCAACTTTTCTCCTCCTCAGCCTTCAGCAGAAGGAGCTGACTTCAGCTGAGGCCTCAGATCAAGTTACTGTCCGGGTTTCATGACAGCACGTCCAACCTAACGACAGTTTAGGGTCAAACAGTTTTTTACCCAATAGTCCTCTTTTATAAGTATGTAAGTTTGGCCTGAACCCCTCCAGCCCCAAAGTAATCAGATTAGGCTATCATGCCATCCTCAGACCCTCAAACTCTACTTCAAATCTATACGTTGAATTGGAAGTGTCAACGGCTAAGCTCTCAGCACGCGAGCCCTGCAACGTCTCAAAAGGGAGCCCTTCAGATGGCTCCAGCTGTTAATATAGGCCTGCTTCCCCCGATGAGATTCTGAGAGGATAAATAGAGATGGGGAGGATTAGTTAGCAGGGCTACGAGGACAGGATCCAAATTAGCACGAGCCTCAATCACCCGGCCCAATCCCCCACCACCGCCCGTCCGTTTATGCCGTGAGCTTGTAGGGTTTCGCTTTCTTGTGCTGTCGTTTATGTTCCAGGCTGATTGGCAAGGAAATTCTGATGCGGCGACATGGTCAATTTGGTCGCTAATTCCTGCCTCAACTCAACTCTCCCAAACCGCAGTGATGGAGCCCTCCTACCCTCGCCTTGCCACTGCGCCCCTGCACGCCTCCGTTAGATTACAGCCTAGTCCTCATCCGAACCACTCATTTACATCTAAAGTAATCATTTCATCTTGTTGTGCATACAGATCTGAGCACGCCGCTTAATGTAAACATGCAGATTTATGCTTTTGTGCGCTCTGCAGCTGAATAACGTAACAACGCCGTCTGGATGTTCACAGTGATAACAGTGATTGAGACGAGATGTGTACTTTAAATGCTGTTCAGAAGTTTGCATAAACGTCATGAAGGAGGGAGTAAGATCACCATGTTTGAGCACAGTTTTTTCACTGACACTTTATTTAGCATTTTGATTGAATACTGTTCATGATTTCTGCCTTTATGCTTATAACATGTCAGAGGAATGACTTTGTGTGGCCATTCCGTCACCTGACTGCCTCGCATGATGCCCCTGATAAAAGCTTCTTTTTTCTTCTGTTAGTGATTTGCTGAGTTCACAACCAGCCTGAACAACCATCAGCCAAACCGAAAAGCTGAATTTTAGTTTTTAATTTATTCAAAATGAGGATTTGTGTGTGTGTGTGTGTGTGTGTGTGTGTGTGTGTGTGTGTGTGTGTGTGTGTGTGTGTGTGTGTGTGTGTGTGTGTGTGTGTGTGTGTGTGTGTGTGTGTGTGTGTGTGTGTGTGTGTGTGTGCTAACTTTAACATAATCTGGGAGTTTAGAGAAAGTCAAACGGCTGATCTCTGGTTAATGTTCTGCTCAGGATTAACCTTTTAGCCTCGATGAAGATTTGTGAGTTTTTTCATTAAAATCCCAAAACCAAAACAGTATTTGCATTACATTTGAAATCAGGTAAGGCAAACATCTAGTATGGTATCAAATGTGGTTGAAAAGTGGTCCAAACCATTCAAGGGTCATTCAAACAATGTTATCAACAGAAAGGTCCAACTCTAGGACTCTTAGTATCCATAATAACCATAAAAATAACTGAAAACACACAGAAAATCAGAGTCATTTTTAATCTCTCAATTGTGCAAAACTATGATTTTTCTTTTAACGTTATTAAATTAGTGTCAATCACCCTGATCTGGATGTTTTTAACAGACTAGATGTTACCATGGTTGAATCTGGCCAGATGACTTTAAGCATGTTGCTTTGAAAACAGGGGACTTTCTCCAGGTATTTACTGGTAGATTGTGAAAATGAATGTAAGTGAACCACATAGACCTGTCCTCCAACACACCTCAATAACATGAAATGTGTGATTTAGTGTGGATGTAACTGTCTCGATATGTAAATAGGAACGTACCACTCCCACTTTTTTAAAGGAGAAATACGAGTACTAACCTTCAGCTACTTTCTTATACAGAGTACTGATGTGAGGCCGAGGGTAATGAAGCCTAACTCACACTCCATACGCATATCACATGTGATCCTGGTATCGGTGCATCCCTACACGAAAACTTTGAAGAAGAGGGGCAGAGCCCATTCATTTGAATGAATGAATGAATGAATGAATGAATGAATGAATGAATGAATGAATGCTTTATTTCGGTTAAAAATAAAAAATAAAAACAAAATCATGTTTATACAAAATAAACAGACAGCAACCGAAAAAGGAATAGGCTGAAGCCTCAAGGCTTATTTGTGCTTATTTGTTGCTATGGTAACTGCTGATCCCTGTCCAACTGCATCAGAAGTTGCTGCTATTCACCCTAAATACAAGTATACTAACACAATTTATTTTAAATCCTGAAATTTACATTTTTAAAGAAACATAAGTATATTTTCAATAAAGTGCATTTCATTGTGCTCCAACTATTTATTTAATTTAAAAAAAAAAAACTATCTGCCATCATAAGTAGTTTCATAGGTTACGTGGAAAACAGAATAGAATAGAATAGAATAGAATAGAATAGAATAGAATAGGTTTAGGGTTAGATTTTCAAGTTCCTTGGCTGCTTTTTTAGTGATTTTCTTTTTAGACACTTTTGACCAGTTGGCTTGTTTTAGCTGTTTCAGTCATTCTCAATCGTTTTGATTTTTACCTATTTGGTTTAAGCTTTTAGCCTTTTTTCTTTTTTTTCAGCTCTTTTGGCTCATTTGCTTGTCTGGAGGTTTAAGTTATTCAAGCTTTTTATTTCCCCTACCAATGTTATTATTGATGCACTTGATCAGTGTTCCTTCGTCACATAGTTTTAGCTTTTGTAATCACTTTGGCTGATTTCTGTTTTTCTCTTTCTCGTTTTTAGCAGATTCTGCCTTTATATGCATTTTAGTAATTTTGAGTGTTATTGATATTTTTACTGATTTAACTTTTTCAGCCATTATTATATTTTTACGAATTTTGTCTTTTTATTTCCATTTTTAGTGATTTTACCTAATTTTAGTTAGTTGTTTCTTGCATTTTAACCATTTTAGTTTTATGAAGCTACGTAAGTGAGGGTTTTTTTGGTTGTTTTTTTTTAACTAATGTGGTGAGTAAATCAAACAGAAATGGGACTAAAAAAGCTGTGTAAAGTGAGAGTTGTCTGGTGTGGCTGCAGAGTTCTGCTGGAGTGACTCTCATGTCTTTACAGGACACCACTCTAATCAAACTGTATGCAAGCATTGCAGGCAGACACGGAGCAGCCAACAGTGGCCTTTTCATCCTCTTTCACTTGATCAGTTCCTAAACAGAGAAAGTAGATTCAGTTCCTCGCCATTATAAGGGAAAAATGAAACCGAGAGAAGAACAAGACAACAAGAGGAAGAGAAAAGAGGCATGACCACACCGTTGTGTCTCACTTCTTTGTTGTTTTTGTCTATCTCAGCACGGTCCTGCGTTCTTTGCCATGAACTGAAAATGGTATTTGGGAGACAAACAACTTCATTCCGCTGTGCATCAGTAATTAGCTGTGGAATTAGCGGGTTTGACGTGCCTCCACAGATCAGCCAGCCCTCCAGGGAGGCCCGCGGGTCCAGGCAAGCCGCATTTCCAATTATTGTGTTGAATTGCTAATTTAGTTATTGTGCCTGCCGTAATTGTGATGGGTATTGGGTGTGCGATTCAATTTGTTTTAAATATTTGTGGGCCGGTGGATTGGTAATGGAGCTGACCTATCTGCAGGCACAGCGCAGTAGTTAGGAAAGAAAAAAAACAAAAAGGAGAGACTACAAAGATGATGTAGACTCCCTATCACACACACACACACACACACACACACACACACACACACACACACACACACACACACACACACACACACACACACACACACTCAATCTCGCTTTTCCTATTCCTCATCATCTTAGTGTGATCTGTCTCATCCCCTCTAAGACTGTTGAAGTTAAAAAGCCTGAAATTTGGAAGAAAACAGCACTTTGATCATGTTGGGGTTCAGAGCAGGAACAGAGGAGAGTGAGCGCGGTGGTTTGATGAGGACTGTCATGTGAGGCGCTGCAGCCTTTCTGTAGAGGACAGCCGCTGCCACAAAGTCTAATCTACCAGACAATCACAGAAGAAATGTGAAAGATGTATAACAGGTAGACTGCTCTCTATTTCTTTGTCCTCTCTGCTAAACACCAAGATGGAGATGATGCTCAGAATTAACCAGACGGTGTGTTGACACACTCAAACTGGATGAAGTGCTGAAAACAGAGCACTGACAGGAACCTTGTTTAAAAATGTGTTGGAGTTACAGTGAGTGACTCCAGTCAGTGATCATGTCTGCTTGAATTAGCACTGTTGTTTCACACCAACAGGGCGAAGAGTGATGAAAACATCCCTCAGTGTAGAGAATGCTCATTAACTTCAGTGGTTTCTACATGAATGTAACCGCTTTCATATATTCATTATAAGTTAGACCAGAGGGGAGAACATTCTGGATCACTGTTACACCACATTTAGCAGCACTTATCACGCCCCGGCATCCACTCAGACCAGCTGATGCTCCATCTGATTCCTGTGTAGAGGCAGAGACTGAAGCTCTGCACACCTGTTGTGAGGGAATCAAACCAGTGGACCAGTGGAGAAACTCCAGGTGTGTTTGGACTACATTGACTGGGACACTTTCAGGACTGCTACCGGAACTGGAGGAGTTTACAGATGATGTGACGTCCAATATCGGATTCTGTGAGGACAGCTACTTACCAACACACACCAGGGTGAGTTACAGCAACGACAAACTCTTGTTCACAGCAGAACTCAGACAGCTGAGATCGGACAACGAGGCGTCTTCAGGAATGGAGACAGAAACACAATCAGAGAGGAAAAGTACGCGTTCAGCAAGGAGGTGAAAAGTGCTGGACGGCTGTACTCTGAGAAACTACAACACCAGTTCTCATCCAGTGGCACTGCTTCTGTGTGGAGAGGGCTGAGGGAAATAACAAACTACAAACTACACTACTGGTGCAGGTTGAACAACCAGGAGCTCAACGCCCTGAAGACAGTGGAGATGATTGTGGACTTTAAGAGGAACTCAGCTCCACTCACCTCCATCACCCTGAGAGAAAGTCCAGTGGACTGTGGAGTCCTTCTGCTTCCTAGGCTTCTCCATCACCCAAGACTTCCATCAGCTCCTCCATCACCCGGGACCTCCAGTGGGAGCAGAACATCAGCTCCCTCATCAAAAAAGTCCAGCAGAGGATGAACTTCCTGCGGCAGCTGAAGAATTTTTATTTCTACACCTCCATCATGGAGTCCATCCGCACCTCCTCCATCACCGTCTGGTATGCTGCAGCTATGCCCGAGAACAAGGACAGACTGCAATGTATCATCCACTTGGCTGAGAAGTTCATCGGCAGCAAGGCTCCAGGACCTGTTCCCCTCCAGGACCTGTTCCCATCATGAACCTGTTCCCCTCCAGGACCTGTTCCCCTCCAGGACCTTCATGCCTGCAGGACCTGTTCCCCTCCAGGACCTGTTCCCCTCCAGGACCTGTTCCCATCATGAACCTGTTCCCCTCCAGGACCTGTTCCCCTCCAGGACCTTCATGCCTGCAGGACCTGTTCCCCTCCAGGACCTGTTCCCCTCCAGGACCTTCATGCCTGCAGGACCTGTTCCCCTCCAGGACCTTCACGCCTGCAGGACCTGTTCCCCTCCAGGACCTTCACGCCTCCAGGACCTGTTCCCCTCCAGGACCTGTTCCCATCATGAACCTGTTCCCCTCCAGGACCTGTTCCCCTCCAGGACCTTTATGCCTGCAGGACCTGTTCCCCTCCAGGACCTGTAACCCTCCAGGACCTTCACACCTCCAGGACCTGTTCCCCTCCAGGACCTGTTCCCATCATGAACCTGTTCCACTCCAGGACCTGTACCCCTCCAGGACTGCCAAGCATGTGGGAAAGATTGTGGCTGACCCCTCCCACCCTGGACACAAACTCTTCCAACCCCTGAGGACCAGAACCTATGGCCACTAAAAGAGTTTCTTCCCATTACCAACCGTCCTACTGAACAAGGCCCTAGATCCCCACTGCTATATGGAGAGCAGTGTGAAGGGTCTCTCCACATTGGAAGGCCACAGCTCCGCTTTAAAGACATCTGCAAATGTCACATGAAAGTGGAAGACATCAACCCTAACCGGTAGGAAGGTGTAGCTGACAGCCGTCGACTATGGAGAGTCTCTGTCAGCGAAGGTACTAATAGGCCAGAAACTGGAGGAATGATCATCTGGTTGACAAGAGAACAGAGATGAAGACAAGGGCAGCCTCTGCCTCAGCAACAACCTGCTACAGCTTCAAAAAGGGTTCCAGAGACTGCCGTTCCACAGACAGACTGTACTTTACAGCCACTCGAAACAATATAACCCCACTGCCTAGTGCTACACCAGGGGTGGCCAACCTGCGGTTCACGAGCCTCATGTGGCTCTTTGCCTATCAGTGTGTGGCTCTTCAATCCATTAACTAGGCATCAGAGTCGAGGACAGTAGCACTAAACTATTAGTACACCGATGACAGTCGCAATTCTTACAGACCTTTTAGGACCACGGCACTCGAGAGGTGAGTATGTAATAGGTGGAAGTGGCGTAAGCAAAAGAGACAGTTTACTCTGTGTGTGTGTGTGTGTGTGTGTGTGTGTGTGTGTGTGTGTGTGTGTGTGTGTGTGTGTGTGTGTGTGTGTGTGTGTGTGTGTGTGTGTGTGTGTGTGTGTGTGTGTGTGTGTGTGTGTGTGTGTACGTGCTTTCATCTTGATGGTACAGAGCATGTTTGTCTGTGCGGCTGTCACCCTGAGGTCAATATGAAAGACTCTGGGCTGAATGAGATCCTCTTCAGGTCTTTGAAATCTCTTGTCTAGCCCCCCCACACCCTATGCACACACACACACACACACACACACCACACACAGATACACTTGTATACACACAAACATGAAAACAGCCATTTACACCTGGCAGGTGTTTGATGATCAATTAAAATCTCTCTCTCTATCTGTTTAATCTCCAGAGTGCTAGGCACCGCCTCCTCCATCAATCTTCACCACCATCGGCACATTGTCACACAGTGTGTGTGTGTGTGTGTGTGTGTGTGTGTGTGTGTGTGTGTGTGTGTGTGTGTGTGTGTGTGTGTGTGTGTGTGTGTGTGTGTGTGTGTGTGTGTGTTAGTGTGGGTGCGAGTGCGTGCGCGTGCGCGTGCGTGCGTGCGTGCATATAAATGTCTCTCCAGATTCAGGTCCATGTGAATCTCCAGTGACTCCTTAGTTGGGCTTTCAGGTGAGGGTGGGGGTCGGGGGTTAATCCACACTGTTCACCTGGGCTGATTTCTGCAATCTACAGGTTCTACCTGTTCCTACAGACCACCTGAGTGGAAACCAGCTCCACAACTACACAACAATCACACACTGATGGCCTCTCTTATCCCTCCAGAAGTGTGTGCAGTTTCTTGAGGCTGCTATTGTAAGTTATTGTAAAATGTCTCACAAACACTGAGTGTTCAGCCTCTGTCTACCTGCCTGTAAAATCAACGGACAAACTCAATCTTCCACAATGCAACACTTTTCACTCAAGATCGGGGAGAGTTCCAATCCCTGCTCATAATCTGTCCATCTATCCTCTCCTCTTATGTCTTTGTCTCCCCTAACCCTCACCAGAACAGCAGAAAGTCTCCTCCTCTGAGTCCGGTTCTACAGGCTTCTTCTTGTGAAAGTGAATTTTTCCCTTTCACCATCACATGTCGAATTGTTGGTTTTTCTCTGTAAAAGTGCCTTGAGATTACAATGTTGTATTTGGTGCTCTGTAAATAAAACTGAATCATAGCTAAACAATCTCAGTGGCTCAAACACTCTCACATTGAAGGATGCTCTTCTTTATAAAGGATATTAATCATTTTCAGAAGTTCATTCTTAACTGTGGCAAACAGTTGCCTTGGATATTCTTCATCTTTTTGAGAGAGCAAAAGTTTCACTCATTTAATTTCAATGACAAACTGCTGCTTCACCTGGAGCTCTTAGATCTGCACACAAACTAATGGAAAGATGGACAATAGTTAAAGCAGCTCAAACAGAATACACAAACAAAAGTAAATAATCAAAATGAGTGAAATGGTTATAAGGAATTTAAGAGATGACATGGTTACAATATGTAAAACAAATAAATCCAATCAAAAAGCATCAAAGGAAAAAAACAAACAATCAAAAGAGCAAAAAATCATAGAAATAGTTCATTTGGGAGAAAACTATCAATGGGAATCACATTATTCCTTGTTAAAACATGTATATTGGTGTTGGACCTCAGCTGAAACTTGGCTGAAAATCTGGAGATTGGAAGTGGTTATTTTGTTTGGGCGAGCTCTATGTTTGATTTTATTTCCTAATAAATTAAAAAAAATTGATTTAAAGACAATTCAAGGGGGACTGGATATGTGAGAACATCAGGTGATGACTCCTTTAAAGAGAGGGGAGGAGGAGGAGCAGGAGGAGCAAGAGGAGGAGAACCAGCCAGCGCAAGCAAATGAAATCAATTTGAGAAACGTTGTAGTAATTGGTTTCTAAACAGGATCCTGGACGCCGGCTGGCTCTTTCTATTCGGCTGCAGCTGCAGAACAAGTCCATCTCCCCCTGGAATGACAACATCAACACCTTGTTTCTCATTCCGAGTGCTTACAAAGGTGTGTGTAGGTGTGTGTTGTGCAAAGAAAAACTCCTCCATAATCAAAGCCGAGCCACATCAACAGCTACAGCATGTTAGGCTGAATAAAATGAAAATCCAACAGCGCTCCTCTTTAGCTCCTGCCATGTGACAACTGCAGCAGAAAGGCCTTTTATGCTCAATAATAGGGGCAGGAATGTAATCAAACCAATGTGATTGCCCTGTGATTCGAGCCAAAATGCATCTAATCTCACTTTAAGATACATTAATCTGCTTTATAATTGACATTTTAAAAATAGCACTTATGAAATTAGCAGAGAAAAGGCTTGTATGGTCAATTACAACTAACACTTGGGCTTGGCACAGGAGCCATTGGACACCAGCCATAAGTATTTAAATTACACAGAACCAGAGGGCCTGATTACAGCAATGCTGAATTTAGAAGCAGTAATTGTAGTCAGAGGCTGACAATGATGCTATTCACAGCCTCTTGTTGGAGGGAAGAGGGCTTTCCTGACTCATGTGCAGGGATTTGAATTATGAAATCCTGTTCAGGTGGCATTTTGCTGGGACATGTATAGCTCACACAGTGAGAGATATTTTACTAACAGAAGGTTTTAATGCTGCTACACTGGATGTCATGAATGATTCAATTTAAATGCACAATCTTGTTAACAATTCACCTTTTAAATTAAACAATATCAAATCAGTCATTTTGGTTTTGTGTGATTCATAATTATTCTTTTCTTTATATTTGCTGTTTTTATTCTATATTCTTGGCTAAAATAAGTTTCTGTTTTGATTAAACTTTTGTAAAAGACTACAACTGAACTGCGTTTGCATCTCCAACATGAAGATAGACGTTCTTTCAGTCTTCATTTTGGTACCAGGAGTACAGAAAGGTGTGCCACTCCTCTTACCTGTTTGAGACAAACAGGCTCAGTGTGGTCACAACAGAGGCCTTTACTATGAACCATGATCAACATATCCAGGATCTCTCTCTATTTCCTGGGTTGACTTATCCAGACATGCGTGATCCTGATAACCGTTACTCTGAAGCAGGTTATCAACTCACTAGTTCAACCCAGACCTATGTGTAAGCGTTCACAAGAAAGGGGCGGAGTTTGCAGCGTCTGACCAATCACACACACGGAGAAACCCTGCAGAGCAGTTTACAGATTACTGAAGGAGCAGTTATTGTCTGAGAGTATGAAGAATTAAAACTCATCCACCAGCCTAAAAGCAACACTGCTGCTGCAGCCAAAGCCAGAACATTCCTGACTTGTTAATGCCTGACTTGGTGAGTTTATACGACATTAATTAATTTGTGATATAAACTGACGCCACTGTGATCAATCCGTTTCACTTTATTACAGCAGAAATGTGTTGGGCTGAACTTCCTTACTGCTCTTCTATTAGTTTATATTTTCCATCCAGTTGTTTTGAGGCTGAGTTTCTCTTGTGAGAATGTTTTGTGTTGGAATATTAATTCATCACCAAGTAGTTCTGTGTTCCATAAATTCATGTTTCTGCAGTTCTGTCAAGTGTGATCATTATCATTCACTTCATTATTCCAGATCAACCCTTGTGGAGATAAACAGACTTGGAACAAGTCAAGAATAAAAACGTCCTTCAAAGTCTCAGTGACCAGGATTTATTTTATTATGCCAAAAGATTGTTCTAAACTAATTTCTCCGCTGCAGTTCAGCGCTGAACCTGCCCACCAATCACCATCATTTAAGAATGGGCGGGTCATTTTCCGAGAAATTTGATTGGTCAGGAGGCGGAGCTTTGGCTTCTTATCATGAACCTAACCTGTTTCGGAGCAGGTTATGTTCATGATAAGACATTCAGACATAAGACATTCAGCGTAAGTTAACGGGGTGATTTATCCTAGTGAGAAGTGAGTGAGCGTCGTAGTACGGAAAACCCAGGGTTAATCCTTGAAGTTATCTTGATAAGGAAAAATCCAGCTTCATAGTACAGGCCACTGGATCTGTGCTCTGACATTTAAAATGATGCATTGTGGGAAATTGACCAGGATAAGTCAAATAACTTGATTATTCTAAGCAAGCAGTTGAGTCCCTCAACAATTATCAATGTGAGTTCACAAATTTAATGTAATGTTTTGTGGTATCTTAGTTTTTTTCAATTCATGTTTACTACTTCCTTTTAGGTGAACATCACTTACATTAAGTCAATAATGATAACTTGATAATCCAATTAAACAATACTTAAGATCATCTAGCATAAGTAGCAATAATAGTTTGAGGTCATGCAAGTTATAAGCAATGGTTTAGCTTAACTTAGTTTTCTGAATTCATGCTGACTACTTCCTCTAAACACAACTTGCATTAACTACTGCTGATAACTGGATCGACTATATCATCACTCAATCTAAAAGTATAGGTCGACGAAATAACTCTGAATGTTTCCGTCCCAAAATAATTCAATTATGTAAAATCTACATGTTTATACTAATACCAGTATCAGGGACAAGACCCAATTTGGAGTTCATTTGCAAAGCTTTATCAAGTTTAATCAAATATTTTCTTCAGCAGAACATGACCTCTTGTTTTATTTAGTTTTCATAAAGTCATTAAAATGCCTCTCATTGTTTATAAAGTGGGTATTCTGCATCTACAGAATCACTTAATGTGATGGTGCTGTTGGGTGTGACACCATGAGTGAACTCACACACTGAGGTGTGTGTGTGTGTGTGTGTGTGTGTGTGTGTGTGTGTGTGTGTGTGTGTGTGTGTGTGTGTGTGTGTGTGTGTGTGTGTGTGTGTGTGTGTGTGTGTGTGTGTGTGTGTGTGTGTGTGTGTAGGTGAACCAGTTGGGATCAGATTCAGGACCCTGAAGAAACACAGAAGACGAATGAATGTGTCATAAAAAGGTGTTATTATAGTTTATAACAGCATTTTCTGTCGTTAGGTTGAAATGATTAACTTTGAGGCTCATTAATTTTCTAAGGCCAAACCAAGTTTAATCTAAAATCGACAAAAGCATCACCTCTATTATCTACTGTTACAAATTGTAGATATTTCTGATCATATCTTTCATCTGGTAATAATCCTCTATATGTCCCTACAATGACACAGAATCACATTTTAATGCAACGAGACAGTCTGAAGCTCAGACACCATCATTTTAATGACAACTTACTGATACTGATCAACCTCTCTCTTTGGTGGGACTTCTAATATTTTCAGAAACGCTGCCAAGTCGTCTTCTTAATGAGGAGAGAAGAGCTGAGCCGGGTGGAAAACAGAAACAAACCAAACTGTATTTTAGTTTGTTCATCTTACTCACACTTCAAGCAGAACTTGATTTCCAACTAACTAACAAATGTAATTCAGGATAACAATACATATTCATGGTGATGTAATGTATTCATTACACCTTTCCAATCTTTATTCTAATCAGATTGACACTGGAATGCATGTTTTCTGTATAGTCGTAGCAGGTAGGAGCCTTTAAACATGTGAAGTCAATCCTGAATCTGTGGTTTGTACATTCAGACAGAGCAGAGGTTTGTGGTGAGAGGCAGGAGGACTGCAGCCAGCGAAGGGTTAACAACAGAGGCCTGAGCTACAAAGGCAGAACACGAAATGTCACAAATCAAAAACTCAAAGTTTCACAGCGACTGAGGGGAAAAATACCACACCACAGCCACACCACGATATTGCCTTTTGGTCTCGACTTGATAGGGGCAAAATGCATATTCATGAAGTAAGCAACTTGTGATCCCAAACAAAGTAAAGCCCTGGCTTAGGGAGATTGGGCCCGCCGTTAATGACTTCTTCGTTTTAAGCCCGCATAAGAAAGCCCCCCGATTTCCCCGCGCTTGTAGTCCATGAGAATATTTAATACCGTTATTAATCATTTTTAATCCGTTTGCTTTTAATTAAGAAACAGCATGTTGCTGTCCTATCAGCCTGTGCCAGCGCACAGATTAATTGTAGCTTAAGATAGCCGGCCGTGATTGGTGTAATGTATTAGCTAACAAGACGCCCGGGTTCTAAAGATACTTGTACACTACCTTGGGAACTTGGCATGACTCCAGGGCCTCTCTCTCTCTCTCTCTCTCTCTCTGTCTCTGTCTCTCTCTCTCTCTCTCTCTCTCTCTCTCTCTCTCTCTCTCTCTCTCTCTGCTCTATCTCTGGTCCCGTGTGTCGTTCTTGTTTGATGATGCAGTCGGGCGTCTTTGGGAAACCTTCCCTCTCATCTCAGCGTGCTGCTGTGTTTGTAGCACCGTGACTCTGAAGGCAGGCCAGGCTATCCCTGAGCTGGAAAGGACTCTTTCACTCCGTCCCTGGCCGAGAGTGATACACTGTCACCCAGAGTTTTTCGTGTCGGGCCAGGACTTTCTCCAAGACGGGTTCAATTTGACTCACTTAGCCCGGGGTCTGGATTAGGATGTCAGGGAATTGTGGCTTGATGGTTACATCCTCATTAGGTTGTTGTTTCATTTGGTGAGAGGGAGGTGCTTTACCAGAAGTATGAAGAGGATGGCTCAAAGACTAAAGTGAGAGTGAGAGGAGCCAGGAGGGACTCTGTCTTTTCCCGACATGAGCCTGAACGGCGGCAGCTGGCTCCACGCTCGCTGAAACGCTTATTGAACTATAACACGTTTGATAATCCTCGTGAATTAAGGTCAAAGTCACACACAAATCCTCCATCCTGACAATCCTCTCAGGTTGTACCTGATGTACCTGAAAACATGTGATGTTAAAATCCATGGATTTAATTTTGACATATTAAGATGACCCAGCATCGATGGGCTCTAAAAGTAGTTTGATCAAGGACACATAAGAGATGCATTTAGTGGTTTTCTTTTTTTATTGTTTGTTTTGCTCATTTAAATCCACAAAACACACTAATTTCATGGAATTATTATTATTATTATTATTATTATTATTATTATTATTATTATTATTATTATTATTATTATTATTATTATTATTATTACATTTAATGATCACAGACACATATAACTGGACACAACAGCTGTCAGAGCCTCTTTTCCTCTTGTAACAACAATAATAACAACACATTTGATCTATTAGTTCCTTTCAGGAAAGTCATGGTCACTGTGCAGTTTTAAAATGTGCATTATGGTAAAGTAAGCAGGCCCCTCTGATGTGCTCGCATGTGTTTGAATCAGTCGATGCTGTGAATGCGGACAGCTCTGGACCCCGTGGTGATCTTATGTACGGACAGTGAGGTGACGGAGGACGCCTCAGTGAGGTGACGGAGGACGCCTCAGTGAGTTAAAACATTGCAGTGATGAGCTGGTCTCTCTTTAATTAAAGTACAAAAAAGGATGTTCAGTACATATGATCTGTAGTGGTGGACAGTTATAAAACACCAATGGATCTGCAGAATGTTGTGGAACAATCTGTAATGAAGCTGTTCTTGCTTCAAAAATAAAATAGAAACTGTTTAAAGAACGCACACACCTTAAGCAGTCCAGTTTCTTCACCTCAGCTCAACTGTTTACTTGTAGCATGGCAGAAAAACAGGTCCAAACACAGAGAAGAAGAACAGAAGAAGTCAGTTCTTCTACTGTACATGGGAACATGTCAGCTTAATAATATATGATGATCTCCAAAAATCACAATCTCAGGTGTGTGTGTGTATGTGCAATGGTAATTTAGTGTATGAAAGAATAAATAGATGGCTATTTTCAGTACTAATCTCAGCATCTGCCTCAAAGGGACTCTCTGTCTCCATTTCTTTCACACACACATATATTCACCATACAGTCCTCTCATGGGCACACACATACACACACACACACACACACACACACACACACACACACACACACACACACACATACACACACACACACACACCCACACACACACAGCCTAGTCTCTTCAGTGAAGAGGAGCCCATTGTGTGTGATGAGAGTTAGATTGGATGGCTCCCCGGGGAGCTGCTCTCCATTAGCTAAGGTGATCTAACAGGTAATCAGCAGATAATTAAAAGGCTTCACTTCTCTGATGGGAGGGGCTGAGCCCGTCACTGTCTGTGTGTGTGTGTGTGTGTGTGTGTGTGTGTGTGTGTGTGTGTGTGTGTGTGTGTGTGTGTGTGTGTGTGTGTGTGTGTGTGTGTGTGTGTGTGTGTGTGTGTGTGTGTGTGTACCGGGGGACGTTGGCATGTGTACCAGTGTCTATGCTGTCATTTTTGAATGTCATCAGGGCAGGAGGCTCGTGGTCATTTTGTGTTATGGTGAGACATGCATCACTTTAATAGGCACTCCATCCTTCCTGGAAAAGTGTCTTTGAATGGATATTGAAAAGTGAAGTCCAGGTCAAATTAACCAGAATGTCTGGATGTAAACAGATCTGGATCAGTGCTGCAGTTTCACTGTGTGCAGACAAGCCTCAGTGCTGCAATGAAACTCTTACTTGGATGGATGGATGGATGGATGGATGGATGGATGGATGGATGGATGGATGGATGGATGGATGGATGGATGGATGGATGGATGGATGGATGGATGGATGGATGGATGGATGGATGGATGGATGGATGGATGGATGGATCAAACAGTATTTAACCAATTTCTTTTTGTAGTTTTCACCTGAGTTCTGCTCATGACAAATGTTAAGGGCACTGGAGCCAGGTGAGGACAGGTTAACTTGGACAGGTGTGGACAGGTGAGGACAGGTTAACTTGGACAGGTCCTCTTTGAAAAACACTGACAGCTTAGTAAGATAGGCCAGGATGTTCACATTGTCACATGTGTCGTGTTGTAATGGAGAGCAGCCATTTGTTCCTCATTATCAGAGTGACAGTCATTACTCTGGGACTTTTAAAGAACTATCAACCATCCAAAAGTAATTGAATTATTTAAAATGCACACGTTTATAGGGATGCATCGATAGCAATACCAGTATCAGGTCCAATACTGCACAAAGTACTGGTACTCGCAAAAGATCTCTCCGATACGAGCATTATATAACGTTATGCATCAGCAACATCAGCAGCAAGTAGACCAGGAGGACGAGCGGCTTGGAGACTCTTTAATAATTAGGAGAACTACAAAAGTAAGACAGACTGCAAATAATGTTCTGACAAAATATCAGAGGAGGAGAAAGATAGTTTGTACAACACCAGCAACTTCATCAGCAGCAACATCCTCAGCCATACATTTGGACCGGCAGAGTTAGCCTTATGTTGTTCATAAGTTTAACTGCTCAGTGAATTAGGAGGATTTCACTCATGGAGTATGTAGCCCTGACACCAGCGATGGTACATGCTAAACAGGATTAAAGTCTGACTGAAACACTCATTAACAATGCCGACAATGTACAATGTTAAGATTTCAGAATAGAATAATAACTGCATTTAGTTTGTATGTTTCTGAAACAGAGTGTTGATGCTTATTTGAAGGAATCCTGAGAGGCAGCAGGTTGCGGTTGGTGCACCACAGCCAAACCACCTAAGACGCCTCAAACAAGCCTCATCTTCACTCAGATGAACACAAAGTAGAACCGAATGAGCAGGATCTTCTCGGATTGTCTTTTTGTTACATGGTTCAAATGGTGTGTTTTCTCCTCCAGTCACCCTATTTTGCCATTTATATATGAGAAAATCCTGTTTAAAGTACAAATCTCAAAAATAGCAAAATGGAAAACTTTAGCAGGGGGGATTTGGGAAAAGCAGGGTCAATGTTTACGTGAGACAATCACAAATTCACAAAATATCACACAAAAAACTGAGCAGAATCACATATATTTCAAGATATGTATCTTAAGAATATCGTTTTGGATTATACAGTGAATGTGACTGTTCAGTACAGTCATACAGTGAAATGTGTTATTGTGTTTAACAGTCCTCAATGTGTGTATTGTCCTTCTTTTATGGCTACTGTGACTACATGTGGCGTCACAAGTTTATCCAAATGAAATTATCATTCATTAGGAGACTGTAAGTGGAAATAAAAGGGTGCTTTTCCAAAGCAAAGAAACAAGAACTGTTAACGGTGGAGGACATTATGATGGAGAGAAACTGGGTCTGTTTCCAGTTCCAAGTGGTCAGTTTGGACGGTTGATGCATGAGGAGACTGAAAACTGGTCTGGTTCTGATAGACGGTGTCGTATTTCTCAGTCTATTGTACAGGTTAAAGATAGACACTCACTATCAGGCAGGAGATCAAACCACTATAGATGATTGCTATGTTGGCAAGAAAATCAGGTCTTCATCATTAACATGAATATATGGAAACATTGAGGAAAACTCTTCAGAACAGTGCTCAGCAAACCTCTTTAACAGGGACATCAACGGTGGTGCAGCACTGAGAGCTAGTGGGAAAGAGAACGGTTCAACATACATGGAGAGACTCCGACCGCATGTCGAGCTGTTTCCTCTGCAGGAGGGGCACTAAGGAGAATGTGAGCAATGATCACTGGAGTCTACATTTGAATCTGTGTGCCCCCACGTCTGAATGCTCCCACCCATGTGTCCAAGGGGTACGAATGTGTTTGCTGATATGCATTTGCCTATGTTTATGCCTGCACACAACAAATCATCTGAATTTTAGTGTGTTTACATGCACACAGTCAGCAGGGAGGCGGGGGTTAAGCGGGTGCCGAGGCTCCTGTAATGAGTAAGCGTTGGGTGGCCTGGGCTAAGATAAATGGTGGGGGCCAGCCACTAGTGCAGCAGTCAGCAGGATGCACCAGGGCCGCAGGCTTGTTTGTACCAAATGGAGCTCGCAAAATATCAAAGGCCAGCCATCCAGAAGACGCAAGCGTCTGACAAATTTTAAATTAGCCAGAAAGAGAGAAGGGAGTGGAGGAGGGGGGAGGTTAAAGGGTGAGGAAGGAGGTGGTGGAGGGAGAGAGGGAAGACTCGGAGCACAAAGACAGACGGTACATAACAGGGGAGGATGGAGAAAGAAAAAAGGACAGGGTGGGATGGAGGCGATGGACAGAGTGAAAAATTATGCAATCTTTTGTTATCCGGAGATATCCATATGGCTCCGCCCCCACTCCTCACCCACCTCATCCACCCTCCCTACGACCCCCCCCCCCCCCCACCCCCTCCCACACACCCTCTTCATTCTTTTCTTGTGCCACAGTAATCGCCAGCACCATTATCGTCATTAGCCAGTGAGGCTGTTATTATTCCAACTGCATAGTTCCAACAATCGTTCGGCCGGGATGAAAGGTGCAACAAAACAAACACACACAAACAAACAAACGGCTGCAACAGACTAATCCATGCTGACTGTTTGTTTGAATATGGGTGGTGGATCGGTGTGAACGGCTCGGAGATGAAAAGCAGATATGGTGTGAAATTATAGAAAGTTACTGAGCAATAAGTAACTAAGTATCTTCACTAGAAATGAGAGGTTTAGAAAGTAGCAGCATCTGCTTAGGCTTCAGAGCTTCATGCTGCTTATTAGTTTGGTTGAAATCAGTTTCTTGAACTTTTGTAAACAATCAAAGTTCATCTACCAGAATCCACACGGGAAAAATGAAAAATGTAGGATGCAGTTTTAGCTGTTAATGTCCATCTCTAATAAGTTGTTAAAACCCTTCTGAAGGAAATTCCTCATTACACTCAGACAAACACCTATTTCCAGCATGTCTATTTTATGAAAGATACCCGGGTTTGTTGACATCGGAGCGTCACTGAAACACCGGAAGATTCCCAAAGGAAGTGCCCGTTTGTTCACTTGATCTTGCCAGATCTCGATTTGCACCGGGAAAAAAACGATCAGTTTCACATTTCAGACTATTCTCATGGCCTGAATACTCCCAAGCAATCCCAGAAGAATCCCAGCCGGACCTTTCTGTGTAGGGTTTGGACGATCTTCCTGCGTGGGTGTGGCAGTTGAGCCACTCACAGAGGCATGGAGATTGGACTTTGAAACGCCATACTTTTATTAAATGAAATCAAAACTAACTCAAAAACCGCATACAGGTCCATAGCCTCTTTCAAGCTCTTCCTCAGTGTATGTGTCTCCACCTGTCACCTTGTGTCCAGGCGGCTCCTCCTTGATCCTTCGATGTCAGCTCTTCCTATCATTGTGAAGCAGAATTCACCAAGCATTGGATTGTTCAGCCACAGACAGGTTAGTTTTACCCTACTGATATGTGGGGATATGGCCCCCGTCGTAAACAATTCCTCCCCGAAGGGTTGGGGTGGGACATCGGGAGACAGCGCCACTCAGGAGGCCAGTAACAGGGGTAGCACCGCCGCCATAGGGCCCCCTGGGGGAGGGGATGGGGCAAGCTGTGGTCACCGGGCCCGCTCTTCCTCTCCACGCCTCCGCCCTCTTGATCTGGGCCGTCTCCACCCTTGTGGACTCAGCCACCGCCTCTGCCCAGCTAGTCCGGGCCGTCTCCGCCGTCCTGGATTTGGCTATTACCTCCGCCGACCTGGTCTGAGCCCTCTCCGCCCTCCTGGACTTGGCCCTCACCCCCGCCGTCTTGCTGGACTCCGCCCTCCTGAACTCGGCCTCCGCCTTCAGACAGCAGCGACTCGAGGAGGCATCGCCGCCTCCCCTTCTGTAACCGAAGCGCCTCCATCAGCCGCTGGTCCTGCTCGGCACGCTCCTGCTGCAGCCGGGTGAAGTCCATGTGCAGCTGAGCCAACTTGTCCTCCACTGTCGCCTGGTGAGCCACTGCAGGAGTGCTCCTCCATGCTCTGTGTTCCTGACAAGGAACCACTGTGGCAGTTGAGCTTGCCACCCTCGGGTCAATTCACAGAGGCACGGAGACGGGACTTTGAAACGCCATACTTGAAATAAAAACTAAATCAAAAACTGCACACACATCCATAGCCTCTTTTAGGCTCTTCCGCAGTGTCTGTGTACCTATGATCGGGTGGCTCCTCCTATATTTATAGAGAGAGGTGATTAATCTCCTCTCTGCCACAATAGATTTCATCCAGGTTCTCTGGTTTCCTCCTAAAGTCCAAAAACATGCATGTGAGGTTCATTGGTGACCCTGAATTGCCCCTGGGTGTGAGTGTGTGTGGTTGTCTCAGTGTGTGTATCCTGTGACAGACTGGCGACCTGTCCAGGTGTGTCCTCCCTTCACCTGTAGTGCGCTGGGATCGACTCTAGCGCCCCGCGACCCTAAACTGAAAAAGCCTTGTAGAAGATCACTTATCTACCAGAAAGAGACATCTTTTCACTTTTCAACTCAATTTTGAGGTTGTTTAGACGGAAAGCAAAGGCATCTTTTCAACATCTTTTAAACCATTCTTTGCTGGGTGGGGAGGCTTCTCAGGTATCTGCCTCCATGTGCTAATCTTATAAAGTCCATTCATCCATCGGTCTCCCACACAGCTGGATCTTAAAGTCATCATCCTGGTCCAGTGGATCTGATCCCAACAACACTGTGTGAAGGGGGCTTCACCTGGACAGGTGAGCAGTCCATAGCAGGACATCAGTCACATTCACACACGCAGGACATCCACAGTGACCAACTAACCTCAAACAAAAGTTTTTCTACTGAGGGAGGAAATAGGACAACCCAGAGGATTGTGAGAACATGCTCAGCAAGAACATGCAAACTTGAAATGGAACTGAATCTGGGTCAGTTTGCTGTAGCGAGTGTCATTTCTCATGTGATCTGAGGTTTGATATCACGTCTTCATTTTCTCAGTTGGTCAGATGAGCTCTGGGTGAAATGACACATTGGTCCACTAGACGGCACTTGTAGTAAAGTTGTGTTTCTTCAGGAATCTGCTGGAATTGGAGATTGTGTTGTAAATTAATGAGGAGCTGTCAGTGATCGTGACTTTTTGATTTCTCTAATATCTACTGGTGAAGCTTGAGAAGAACCTTTATGGTTCCTGTACCCTTCTCCCTGAATCACTTCCATTATTCTGGAACTTTTCTTTTCTCTGTTTACTATTGTCCAGCCAAGAGATCTGCAGCCTTTGTGACTAAACTTGTTTATTGATGTCTTTCATCAAAATATAAAGAAACATGACTATGGCAGAGAAGTGAGGCATCAGCTGCCCAGAGACACTCAGTGACAGGCGGAGCGCACAGACAGAAGGGCCTGAAAGAGGTTGTGTGTCTTTTTGAGGTTGTCTTGATTTCGTTTAATAAAAAAATGGTGTTCTGGAAATCTGACTCCGTGCCTCTGTCGGTGAACCCGAGGATGGCAAGCACAACTGCCACAACGACTAAATAATGATAATGCTAAATAATATTTTATGATACAAGCAACAACTGTAGCTTATGTTGGACTTATGAAATACAACCACTTTCAATGGTTGAGTTTTTATAATCGTATTCAACATTTTGAGCCACTTTAGACATTTGGCTGTTCCAGGCATTTTAGTTCTTTCAGCTGTTTAATTAGGTTTATGGTGACCATTGGCTGTTTGATGACGCGTTAGCATGTAATGCTTATTTTAGTGGACTGAAGCATTCTCTTGTTATCAGCGCAAAGCGTGAGGCAACGGATAAGTGCAAATTACAGCCACGACCTTTATCCATCCATCCATCTTCTAAAACGCTTAATCGTATGCAGGGTTGCAAGGTGCCAGGGCCAATCCCAGCTGACTATTTGCGAGGGCAGGATACACCTGGACAGGTGAGAAGATGTGAGGACATGTACACCTAGACAGGTCTTCAGTCCATCACAGGACAAACACTAACAACCAAACACACTCACTTTCACACCTTGGGACAATTTAAAGTCACTCACATGCATGTTTTTGGACTGTGGGCGTACCACACAAGCTTTATATCATATCATATTGCAAAAGCTGCAGGGTGCCACTATGTGGGGTTATAGATCCCCAGCCAGTGAAAGTAGACCTCCACCTTTGAGTCTGGACCAGGTGGAGGACCAGGTAGAGGATCAGGTTTGAGGACCAGGTGGAGAATCAGGTCTCTTCCTGTTCGTGTGCACTCGTTGGGTTTCTCTAGGTTTTATTTGAATGCTTTGCACCTGGAGATGAGAATGTAGTAACCGATGCTATAAGAAAAGAATTGAATTGCTTTTTGTTGGAAAATGAAGCACTAAAACACAATAAACTTAATTTTTTACACATTTTCTTATTGTTTCTCATCACCATAAATCCAGAACTGCAGCCACACAAAACAGTGAGTGATAATCTGAGCATCTTCGCACACTTCATTCCCTGTCTCAGTGTTTCTCTTCATTCCCTGGCCCCCCTCCCCCTCTTCTCGTCTAAATGAGCGTGCTGGGCCCGCCTAGTAAAAGAGTTTTCTTTTACCAATGTCAATTTACGGCCTAGCAAGAGCTCCCTCTAATCTTTTCCTACTCATTACACACAATTTCCAGGGCGCTCAGCCAGGGTGCCGATTGGTTGCTTGCAGTGTGTGCAGCGAGGAGTGCCGTGATTGTTTATTATGTATTTGTTTATTTATTTACACCGATGCCCCCCTCCCCCGCCAGCACTTTCTCCTTTCTCTGTTTCTGCTCCCACTCAAATTTCATTCCCATATTCCCCAGTCTGCATTTTTCCATGAATAATCAAAATGTTCCTAATGCGTGTGGATCTGTTGCCTGTGTTTGTTTCTCCATTAGTTTCACACTGCAGCCTGTGCACACACCAGCTGGAGCAAATATTCATCTGCTCTTTAAAGTTATATAATCCAATATAAGACAAAGGTGAGAAATCTGCCACGAACCTCTGGTGAATTAGTCGTGCCTCCTGTAGAAACACTGTGCACTCACGTCCACTTGTGTTTCAATTTGTTTGTTTCATAGAAATTAAACTGAAAGTAAAATTGAAATTAAAAAGTCAAAGTCAAATCAACAATTATCATCAGTTCACTCACATCTTTAAAATCTGAAGATTTATAGTATTTTTATTAGGTTATTGGGAAATATACTGTTAATAAATCAACAAGATTTTATTGATACACAACCAAATGTGACTTTACGCCAAAGTCAAACGACATAATGGAAGTAGAAAAACACAGCATGTCCAATGAATTCAACTTAAACATATCCGAGCTCCACCCCCACCCCCACCCCCACCCCCAAAAAAAGTGTGGAACAGGTAGTTTTCTTGTATACAGTAATGGCTTTTGTTTTTATTAGTACATTATGACATTATTTTAAAAGCTTCAGGGAACAGTAAAGATATAATAATAAATATATTTCACTACTTTTTTAATGATCACTCGCTGAATTGTTAGAGAAGGTAAATGTTGTGCATAATAACAATGCACATAATTGTTTTCAGCCTCGGAGCAGCTTGATGGACTATATCTGCCTTTACTGTGATTTCCTGAGTGTTAATTACTTGACATACAGAACAGCGGAAAAAGAAGTAATTCAACAAACGGGCAACTGTAGAACTTTTCTTTTCCAGGCTCAGGTTGTATACAGGCCATATATCAACAGCAGCTGATGAATTATAGATAATATAATTTCTACAGTCAGAGAGGGAGAGTGAACCTGTGAGTTTGGGCCCGAGGCCTCGGAGCTCTTCTTACAATCAATACAGTCCAACACCTAAAACAGACCCACCAAAGAACAGAACAAACTCTGCACACACACACACACACACACACACACACACACACACACACACACACACACACACACACACACACAGTAATTGTTTTGTCATTAAACTCTTTACATTTATAGATATTAAAATTTTCATATAAAAAAAAATGAATCGAAGAACCAGTAGAAATCAACGCTGTCAGATTAAAGTAATTAAATGGCTAAAAATATGTTCAAAATTTATTTATTTATTTATTTTTTCTTCTTTATAACAGCTTTGTTTAAACAGAATGGTCTCCCTGGATTCTCAAGGTTATATAAAATAAATGTGGCTTACAAGATGAAGTAGAAATAAGATTGTAAACTTGCATCCAGACTTATGCACCAGGTTCATGTTCAGCGAGATTAAGTTTGTGTTGAATGTATCCGTCAGGTCAATGGAATAAGAGTGATTAACCTCAAGACCAAAACAACAGCATTTGTCTTCATTTAAGAGTGTGAAGAACATGTGCGTTTTCCAATTTTTTTGAAAATTCACACAAAAGCATCATTTGACAGCGCCAGCAGTGCACACAATAGAATGACCGCACAAGATTAATTAACAAAAATCTGAATGTTTATTTTACACATATAACTCAGAGGGTTGTGATCGCCTGCAACATCCCTCTATCTAACTCACAGTGCCACTCAGCCGATACAAAACGTGTCTGTCTGAACAAAACAACATTGGGACGATAACATTAGGACGATAACATGTGACGACAGAACTACAGAACCACAGAAATACAGAGCCATTACAAATAACCCCATCAAACCCATAAAGTCCCAGGAAGTAATGTCTCACAATCCCTTGCACTGCCCCCTCATTCCACAGCCGTCGCTACAATATCATTAAATTCACCATCAAATTCATCATCACCTATCTATCGGACTTCGTGTGGAAGGAAGAGGGGAAAAAAGTACAAGTTGAAATTTCCCAAACTAGTTTAAATGAAGTGGTGGCAGTATGAGGTGTTTTAATGATGGAAGGAAAATCCCTCAGAGCCCGTTTACACAGTGACCGTTTCAAATGAATACACAAAACCTTTGTTGTGTTTTGGGTGTCTATTCAACGGAGTCATTGCAACATTTTGGAAACGTGCCCCAAGGTGAAACTTTTTGAAAATGCTCCAACACTGTCACCATATAGACAAGCGAAAATTAGACTTGATGGAAAAGCTCAGGCTTCATCCAAATAGACGGTGGAAACACTTCTACTGGTCATGTGCACTACAGCCGTGGTTGTTCTGCACATGCTCACCACGGCTAGTCAGAGCAAAGTTTCCTCCCTGGTGTCATGACTCCCAGTCCATCTTCTCCTGGACTTGGTACTTTTATTTTGACAGTCACCGTAAAAACAATTCAACTTGGTAGTTTTATTTTGACAGTCACCATAATAACAATCCAAAGTGGTAGTTTTATTTTGACAGTCACTGTAAAAACAATTCAACTTGGTAGTTTTATTTTGACAGTCACCATAATAACAATCCAAAGTGGTAGTTTTATTTTGACAGTCACTGTAAAAACAATTCAACTTTGTAGTTTTATTTTGACAGTCGCCATAATAACAATCCAAAGTGGTAGTTTTATTTTGACAGTCACTGTAAAAACAATTCAACTTGGGAGTTTTATTTTTGTTGCACACATTAATGATGAATTCTGTGTGTTAAGGTTGAAGTTGTTTATTGCTCAAACATATCATATTACACGTACAGTTCTGCGCTGTGATCCTGTCCTGCTCATCAATCATCACCGGAAATCGTTCTTTTTTGCCTCTGGAGTCCATTTTCCTTGGGAGGTACTCCCCCTTGTGGTGATAAAAAGCCACTACGCTTTCTGGGTCATAACAAAAACTCTACATCCAGACCTAGACAAAAAGTAATACTTTGAGCAGTTAAACTAACTACACACCACCAAAGACTTGAACATGAACATTATAACACTTTTAACTTTGTATCTTCTTTCCCTAAAATAACACTACAATGAACTAACATGGAACATACTCAAATAAACACTAAAACAAACCAGAAATATGGGGGGGGCTTTTCCTTTTCCTACATGTTGACAGTCACCTTAATAACAATCCAACTTGGTCATCAGTCCAATGGAGAGTCTGTGTTCTCCCATTGTTAATGTTTAGAGCCACAGCAGCCATTCATGCCCTGGCATTTTAACTGCATAATTTTCAGTGTTTCTGCTGTTTTCGTGTAAACGGACATCATTTTCAGAATGTTGCCATGTAAACAAAGCCACGGTCCCACTGTGAAGTATGTGCCGGAGCAGGACGGGACTGGCCGGTACAGCAAAGCATACCCAGACCAAACTCTGTTGCGCAGTACCACCACAGGAAGTACAGTTAAAATATGGGCAGGGTTGTGAGCAATGCAGGTAGGTAACGTCATCACACAACAGTAGTCGCCGCCCTTGCAGGACCAACATAGAAGTTGCTGCTACAGCTCCACTGCGGTCCGAGTAAAGTCATGACTCTGTCATGCAGTGGAAACTTTCTCATTGTGAACAGCAACATCCAACACCTGCTGACGCTGCTCCTGTTATGGCGAGGAGTGTTTGCACCTCATCAGAACACCAGGGGGCAGTGTAGTGCCAACATTTCAATAAACCGAGTGAACAAAACAACCGGTGATCACAATGTGATGTATGTGAACAACAGCGGGAAAGTTTACGGCCCACAAGATATTTGAATATTGCAGGCTTGTAGTGACGATCGTCACTGACCAATCAGCAGATGCTGGCGTATGAGAACTAAACTGCACTTCAGAAGTTAAAACGCTGCTTCACAGATGTGTGCCTGCCGTGAGGGGGCGTGGCCTACGAGTTCGACAGCTTCTTCACGGAGTATGAACTCTCCTGCCGAAAAAGGATTGTATTCAGCAGCTGGCTGTTCTTATGGCTTCTTATGGGAGTATGCAGGGGCCTTAATGACTGATATGGTCATCTTAACTGGTTGATCCATGGTAGGCTTACTACACTTACAGACAAGTAATATGAAACTTCCTGGATCAGAGGGATTTAAAATTTATGATTGGATGACCAAATCTAATATTTTTGGGCGTGGAGGACGACCCCCACAGTCCAGCCAGTCACCTGTGATAAGAACTGTCTTTCAGCAGAAAAACAATCATCTCAGTCAGAATACCACAGATTATAAAGACCTGCAGTTTCTTCATGCACACTCTGACATCCTCATTCCATTTACAATAAATTACGTTCAAATAAAATCAGTCAATGTCCAAACTTCTCTTGTCGTTGTCAGAAGAATAAGCTGGATCGTGAAGTTTCACAGGTTCTTCTTCAGGTTTAAGTCCGTTTATGTTTGATGGTTTTTTGTTTATTTCTGTTGTCTCTTTTGTGTCTTGTTGTCTCGTCTTATGTATTATGGTCATTTGTTCTTGCGGTTTCTTGACTGTCTTGTTTAGTTCGGGTTTGTCTTGTCTTTATATTATATATAACAATATAAATGTTATGTTTGTATGGAAATAGGAAAGTGTATTGTTGGAAACTATTTCTGTGCCCCTTGCTGTAGTATAGGGGACACTCTTTGTCTGTTACCCTTTCATTTAAACTATACCATTACTCACAAATGCAAATAAAAACCATAGAAAATCACACATTTACCATTTGTATCTCCAAAAACTCTCTAAATTATTTAATCTTTAATCTTAATTATTGTCTGCACACAATTGAGCACCACTGTTGAACTTTATAATGTATAATTAAGCCTACATTTATCTTAAAAAAGATCAAACAGTCATCACTTTTAGATGCATAGTGCTTATCCCGTTTTTATTAATCCCTCTATATAAAGCGTTGAAATAACAGAGTCCTGCACATAATTCACCCATTCATCTGGTTCTCCTACTAACGCACTTATATCCCTTCAGGATTCAACACCGACATCACATTACTCTCTTTCTAGTTATCTACTATTCCCTTTAAAGGTGGTCTTACTTCAGCGAGGAATGTTTTATCTGCTTTTATTTAAAAACCAAGTGCAGCATCATTAAATGTGTATAATTCTGAGGAAACAGTTCACATTGTTCTGAATATTTACCTTGTGTTGCAAGAAGAAATGCTGACTCTAAACAAGTAAACATAGTGTAGAAAGATAACTGGCTTAGCCCACACACACACACACACACACACCCACCCACCCACACACACACACACACACACACACACACACACACACACACACACACACACACACACACACACACACACACACACACACACACACACAAACACACACACACACACACACACACACACACACACACACACACACACACACACAGCCACTATCTCCCTGTGCTGCATCAGTCCCAACAGCAAGAACGTGGATGCGCAGCAGTCCATGACTATCATTGAACAGGACAAACAAAATTAATTAAAGTGCCATCATAAGTGACACCTCGCTGTCACCCAGTGCAGAGAGCTAGAAAAGTGTCAGGAGATGATGCGCCGTCATGTGGACTGCGAGGCGGCAGATCGCCTCATCAAATATGCATGCATGTAATCACGCAGTGACACTGTCCGTGCTTCATTAATATTCACAGTTTTAGAGTTATCACGTTGTGTGACAGATTCTGGGGTCAACAATCTCACAATTTTCACTTATACCACCTTCAATTTGGAAACAATCTATTTCTTTATTTCTTCATTTATCGGAGTCTGAGATACTGTGACAATAATGAACATGATAAAATCTGATACTGGGCCAGGTTTTATAGATTCACACACACACACACACACACACACACACACACACACACACACACTCAAAATGAAGGAAGGCTTGGTGGAGCTCCCATGGTACCAAATTATAATCCTTGGTGCTTCATTACTCACCCTTAATCCACTGTTCATTACCTTCAGTAGCCTTTGTCAGTCCCCAACTGGCCAATGTGAGTAACACCACATCACATCTCCAATTCCAATCACATCCTGAACACCATTCACAGCAGCTATCATTGTCTGTGAACACTCCCAGTGCCCGGCTCCCGTCTAAATGACCCGGGGAACAGGGAGGGGCCAGCGGAGGCAAAAAACACAAACTGACTTCATATTGGCACCCAGATTACCACCTCTGAAGGCCGAGGTGCAAAGAGTTGTTGGTAATTGTCGTGTTTTTCATTAGCGGTTAGATGAGGATCTGGAGATGAGGGAGGAAATGGCCTCATCATCATCAATTGTGTGTGTGTGTGTGTGTGTGTGTGTGTGTGTGTGTGTGTGTGTGTGTGTGTGTGTGTGTGTGTGTGTGTGTGTGTGTGTGTGTGTGTGTGTGTGTGTGTGTGTGTGTGTGTGTGTGTGTGTGTGTGTGTGTGTGTGTGTGTGTGTGTGTGTGTGTGTGTGTGTGGGAACAGGCCTGTGAGTTTGCAGATCACACTCTTGATCACAACCGTCCTCGCTCGCTGCAAAGGGAACAAATTGTTCCCTCTTCCTCGCTGACGGCCAGGCTCGCTGTATTCCACCATTACCTCAGAACATTGAAAGAAGCAAACCGCCGTAAATGACGGGGAAAAAGATTGCAGGAAGAGTCTAGACCTGAGGAGAAAGAGAAGGGAAAACATGATGGTGCAGTGTGTCGGGTGGTGGGTGGGTGGAGGGAGCAAGCCAAAAATAAGACAGGAGATGAGCAAAGAAAATGAAAAGAAATGTCTGCCAAAATTGTGATGAGACGCCACAATCGCACAGGCTGGGATGAGGAGGGGAAATTAGAGCAGGGAGGAATTGAAAAGAGACACAGATAGGAAGAGTGGAGCGGGACAGACTGAGAGAAATAGAGATGATAGGAGGAGAATGAGTGACAAGATCCACAGAGGGAAGCATTAAAGACTACTTTCTGTAACTTTTCAGGACATACAATCTGACCAGAGACGAGTGCTCTCCAGTGATTAACCCACAGATTATCGTTGTCGCTCTCTCCCCCTGTGAAGGCTCATCACTGTGTCGCTGGATTTGTCTCCTGCTCAAATGAGCATCAAGGACTTTTGCACTGAGCATAAACCTCCTCTTCTCCTGGAGAAAGAAGCTAAAACAAACTTTCACCAAATGCTAGTGGATTATACATGCTAGCTTTGCTTTGCCAATTAGCCAGCGGAGGTATCAAGATGAACATGCCTTTCCTCACTCAGCACAGCGGGCGGATTATGTGACACCTCCAACATGAGAGCAACAACCCGGACTGCAGACACACAACTCGCTTCAGACTCAGCTTATGAGGGTTTTTTTTAATCCTGTTTAGGTGTCTCCGTCACCTTGGGCCTGTCCGTGTCTCCTTGTGCTCATTTTGTCTTTTTATTGTTATCAGCTGTCTCATTCTGTGTGTTTGTGTAATATCGTCTTGTGTGCTCATGGTTTTATTGAGTCGTTTGTGATGAGTATGTGTGGTTGTTTTGTGTTTGACTCTGGGCCTGATCTACTAAGATAAAGCTTGCTAATTTTCATGCTCATGCAATAGATTGTACTTTTGGTTTGCATGCTTATTGCAAGGGATCAACGTGTGCAAACAGGAGTTTTTTAATCAGGCTTTCTGTGCAATACTGCACGAGTTCATAGAGGAACTAACCTGCCATGAGTACAAAATGAAATGTGATTTTGTGGAGTTGACGTACTATTGGAGGAAGTTATCAAACCGAGTCAAAACAATGGGCAAAATCAAAGCTGAGCTAAAAAAGACTGAGACAGGAACAACACAGAAATATCCCAGGATGAAGTCTTCAAATGAAGGTTGTTAGTGGAGGAAGTGTCTGTCACACAATAACATGCCTGCTTCCAAACACGTTAAAAACACACAAACATAAATGATGCTGAAGTTTTCAGACCTAAATCAGATTGTAGGTTATATGTTAATCTGTTGGTATAAACTCTGTGGAACATAGACCTGATGCTCTATCTTTATGAAGGAAAATGGGTTAAATGGATGCAGTGTGTTATTGTGTGTCTGTGTGACACAGTGACTTTGTGTTAATTTGTGAGTGATAATGATCTTTATACGACTGTTCGTATTGTCTCAATAACCTTCTGAGTTTTATCTTCACTTATCATTTGGTTCAGTGTATTTTTGTTGTCTTTTCAGCAGTTTTGTCTCTTAACTTTTTTCATCTCTTTTTACTATTTTTGTGATTTTTTTTATTTAGTTTTTTCAATCGTTATAGTCTTATGACAACACATGTCTATTATTATATATTTTGTTTCTCTGAGAGGATATTATTGATGCCTCTATTTTTATATTTTTTACAGTTGTTACTTGTATGTTTTTATTGATTGATTTTATGATGCACAGATGGGATGGCATTTGTCATTGTCTTGTTGTATCTGTTACAATGACAACAAAGCTATTCTATTCTATTCTATTCTATTCTATTCATGCCCAGCAAGAAGGTAAAAAATTATAAATTATGGTTTGTTAGGACTTCCCTGTTTTTACCACAGAGACGCATTTATTCTTATTTATTTGCATGTACTTCAGTGTTTCAGCCGTTGTTGTGTAAACAGATCATTTTCAGAATGTTGCGGTGTAAACGTGAAACTTTTCTGAAACAAAAACACAAAAACGGTGTGTTTTCACTGAAACGTTGTGTAAACGGTGTCATAAACATGTGAAGCGTTTGCATGGGGTTATCTGTTCAGAAAGCAGCGGGTGTAAATGAGTTCAGCTTTCAGCGGAGAGGCTGCTGTTACTGTGGCGGGAAACATTTCATCAACTTGCTCCACATGACTTTGATTTTTGAACTTTTTTATGATATTTACTGTGTTGTCCTGCAATCTTCTGAATCTCTTCATCTTGTTCCCACAGACTTGATTTTGTGACAGACCTTCTCCTGTACTGACTCTTCCTTTTTTTTCCAAATCCAGATGTATTTACAATTTTGTATGCTCTGATATGTTTGATAACTTCCTTCCTTCCAACACGTCCACCTCCAGGATTTCACATTTGATTTTATGCTTCCAGCAGGGCTGTGCTCTGTTTTCAGCAGATACGATGCAAAACCCTCGTTTCAACACTCCTGTTTGTGTGTGATGTCACTCATTGTGTGTTTCTGAGTTGATCTCCCACAAAAAGCACAAAAAGCAGATTAGCAGACTCTATACTATCAGTGTGTGTAAAGTGTGTGTACCAATTAAACCAGGCTACATAAAGGTTTATACTCACTGTTTATCTCTTCATCTTGGCACGCTAGTCATAATGTTATGGCTGATATTTGTGTTATCTGTGTTCTCTTGGGAATGAAATATGGGTCCATGAGAAGTCTAAATCATTGCGTCGTTTCAATTGAAATGAAAAGCAGAGTGAGAGTGTGGTTAAAGCACTCACACTGCCATCAGAGGTCACGGCGTCTTCCAGCCTGACGATGCTCTTCTCTCTTACTTCCTGCTTCCTCTTGCATTGCCATGTTGCTTTGTGCAGCAAACATGAGCTCAGTGTGTGTGAGCTGCTGCCTTTCAGCGAGGTTTGGAAGAATAAGGCTGCAAAGTGAAGACCACAAAAGGCCTTATCAGCACTTCTCTCCTCTTTTTTCCTGTCACCTCCCTCCCCACATCTCACCATCTCTCTGCAGTGTTAGCACAACAGCTTCAGAGGTTACCACTCAATTAAGGCTGGCTGTTCATTTACGGCCATGACAAAGACTACTGTCTCTCCTCCTCCCTCTCCCTCTTCCCTCCAACCAAACTTGTAATTACAGTGTTGGACAGCACGATCCACACTGACCCACTGTAAAATATGACCATCCATTTGGCCCTTATCCCTTCATCGCCATCCCTCCTCTTCCAATGGGGCCCGTGGATGCAGCTCAGCCCACAGCCTCTTCCAGCCACTGCCAGCCATTTCACCTCCACCCCCCTTCACCCCACCCCTCTCAACAGCCACGCTGCAAACCGTCAAGATGAGGAATATCACCCAGCACTATCTCCCTGTAATGAATTACTTTCACTTTTAACCCTGGACAGACATCCACTTGAACTTACCTCTGCAAATCATCTGTTTTTCTTTCTTTTTTTTTCTTTTCATCTACTCCCCCCATACGTTGATTATCACTCCACTTTAAAACCACATACACTAAATTAAAATATGAAGTCAGTCCATTCAGCAGCTGCTGCTGCAAGCATTTCTGTGATGGGATGATTGATAATAAACTGGAGGTGAATGTGAGGGGTCTCCACAGGGTTTACTGTCGGTAGAACGTACACTGCTTATATATGTAAAGGCAGCGTCAGTGAAATTCAGAAAGACGAGATGGCTTGTTAATGTAGCTACCTGGATTCAAACTGAATGATAGGGTGAATGTAATAAGCAGTTCATGTGCAGGCCAACCAACCTTAAAGCACAGCAAGCGCCGATGATATAGCAAACAACTGTTTTAGAACGATGCAGTGACTTATAGGGAAACAAAGGACATGAAAGATGATCACTAAAAAAAAACATGGTTTTACTGAGGTTTCAGTTATCAATGAACGAATGCAGATTGAAATTAACCTCTTTGTGCGTGCATGCGTGCGTGCGTGCGTGCGTGCGTGCGTGCGTGTAATAACTTGCTTGTACCTGTTTTCATACCTTTAGTAGGTCTGGGCCATGTATATCTTGTCAAGTAACAGATTACAGCTTGATATGGACCATCCATCCATCATCCTTCATCCATTATCCATCATCCATCCATTGTTCATCCATCTATCATCTATCCAACATCCATCATCCATCCACCCAACCATCCACCCGTCATCCATTCATCCATCCATCCATCCATCCATCCATCCATCCATCCATCCATCCATCCATCCATCCATCCATCCACCCATCCATCCATCCATCCATCCATCCATCCACCCATCCATTCATCCATCCATCCATCCATCCATCCATCCATCCACCCATCCATCCATCCATCCATCCAGTTCAGACCAGCTGAGATGGAATCTGTGCAGTGGACGTTGCAGTGGATGTTTAGAGCCTCCTGCTGTAGACTGTGACCTCAACATGGTGTAAACAGAGTTTAACCCTGTGTTGGGTGAGATAAGCTCCGCCCCCTGTAAGTTGCTATAGAAGATAGATGACAGAATGGATGGTGTGACCCTTTGCACTGTTTTCTTATTATCAACATGCTATCGTGGAAATAAAACCCACAAACTATATATTCCTCTCATCACTCATCTGCTTCATACCAGGTTTCTGCAGACATTTCACCAGTGGTTTTCTAGAGGAGGAAGTGTTATGGACTCCATAATGACCACTGGTGATATGTAGCACAGAGCAGTCACTTGTAGCTGTTAGTTTTGTCTTTAATGTGTCTCATAGAATAGAATAGAATAGAATAGAATAGAATAGAATAGAATAGAATAGAATAGAATAGAATAGAAGAGTTTTCGGGGAGGGGTCTTTCTATGAGTCTTTTTTCTTGACTTTACACTCGATGACTCTGTATTACCTGTTTGTGTCTGGCAGCCCTATGATTGGCTGGTAATGTGTCCTGTGTATGCTCTGCCTTGTTCTGAGATTGTGGAATAAAGAAGTAGAGAAATGGTGAAACGGATACATGATATCTCAACTCTAGAGCCAATATTTACACATTTTAAGCTTGAAAACCAATCACATAATTGCAATATGAAGTATATCATCACATTTTCTAATCCTTTGTGGAAACAGTCAGTTATAAAACCAGCGTAGAAACACAGACTAAGAGCCACAGAAAGAGACTGGACACTACAGTGACATTGACACTGCTCCTGTACAAAAAATCCTGAGAAGTTGAAGCACACATCTTACATCTTTCTATGTGGGATGCTACGAGCTGCTGGGATTTTTTCCTCTCTAGTGAGGCTGTGAGGTTGTTTCCAGAGGATCTCATGGGTACTAACGGGGGCTGAGGTCAGGGATCTCTGCAGCGAAGCTCCACACCAAACAGGAAGAAGCTTTTTTAAGGAGCTTGCTTTGTACACACTGTCAAGTCAAAACCCCGATGGGACAACTCTGAAATCACTCCAGGTTGTAGGGCATTATGGGTAAAAAGTAGGGATGCAACGATACCACTTTTTTAAAGGACGAGCATATATTAATGTATTAACCTTTAGCTACTTGCCAATACTGAGTACCTTTACTGAGTACTTATTAGATGCCATTAAGTCTAATCTACACTCCATGTGTAAACGATAAGTGAAGGTCATGCGTTGCCACAAACCACTTCCACACAACCTCTGTATCCACGCTACGTCACCCCGAACAGCCTTACAGCCTTCAGTATGCACAGTACAGTGTGTAGCGTGTAGCACGTAACACGTAGCATGTAGCATGGCTCGGATTAAAATGCTTCAGGATCCATTGAGCAGTTAAACTAACCAGCAACAACCATCTCTAGCAATTACGTTGCTGATGTTGTACAAACTATCCTTCTGCTCCTCTTGATATTTTGGCAGAACCTAATTTATAGTCTGCCTGTCCAAACCGCTGACGTCACTCATCCTCTCGTGTCCACCTGCTGCTGACGTTGCTGACAGATGATATTGTGTAATGCTCACTGGGTTGTATCAGCATTGGTGCATCCCTCAGTACAAGTGGACAAGATCGATATATTCTCCTTTTTTTAACTAAACATGCATACAGATATTGTAGTTTTTTTATTATTATTATGAATCGTTTCAGTAATACTTAGCTGTTTTAATTTATGTTTTTCATCATGGATCGTAGATTTAAAAAGACTGCATGAGAATAAGTGAGTGTTTCAGTGGGTGTGCTGGTCTCAGCCCGTCGGCACTGCGGTGGAGCAGCAGCACGACTGGTTGCAGAGCTGCATCGCTCGGGAAAGACCAAAACAGAGCCACCGCGCAGGGCTGAGGAGGACTGCTGCCGACGCAGCTGTCCACAGGGCACCAACTCCATATGCCCTAGCCAGTGGGGTAGTAGAGAACCTCCCAGGCCAGCTAATCAATCACAGAGGCCCCCCGTCCTGCAGAGGTCATCTCGGCTCCACAGGGCAGGGTGCAGAGCCCAGAGCACTCTGCCAATAATCGCTGTTTTAGCTGAGCCGCAGTGAATTCCAGCTCCACATCTCAACTTACAGGAGGTCGAAAGAAAGAGGGACAAAAGCTGCAAATGAGCACGTTGGAGACATGAGCACTGACCAATCGAATCTTCCAGACCTTTCAGAAACACAAATCATTTGATTTAAACATTTGCAGAAGTAGACATTTGAGCCCTGAACGCTGCCGCATGCAGCACTCCTCCAGGTGTGGTCATCAGTATAATTTAAAAACAATTAAGTCAAAGCAAGAAAAGAAAAAAAATGCTTTTCACATATGTACCTCAAAAAATGCACAGCACTTAAAACTCCACTGAATTAAAGACAAATCGAATATTTGGGGTGATTTAGTACCTTATAGATGTATGGTAAAAAAAATTTACAAACAAAAAACATTTATTTTGAACTGTAAATCTTTCACGTCAATTCATTCCGATTCCCTGTTTACATGACAATGTTTCAAGTGAAAAACCATTGTTTTTGCATTTTTATTCCATAAAAGTTTCACATTTACATAGCGACGTTCCGAAAAAGATGTCAGTTTCCACGGAAATGACAGAAACACTGAAAACTACATAGTTTTCATGCCAGACCACGTGTTGGCACTGTTGGTTGTTTTTGTAATGAAACCACACTCTGTATTTCCAATCCGATTTAAAGAATTCAAATTCATTCACATTGATCCCAATGTGCCCAGAGGTGTCCTGGCCAGCGGGCATACCGGGACAAATCCTGGTTGGCGTTTTGACTTCAAACAACCACTGTTGAACTGTTTTGCTGAATACTTGAATAACATCTCTTAATATTCCTCAGGTGAACTCAGGAATAAATTGTGATTAAATGATAAACAGACTTATGTTAAGACGCAAACATGAGCTTTACTTTGGTATATCTAATAATCACATCTCCTTCTCCTTCCTGTATTACTGATCAGTTTCTGATCAGTAATACAGGATGGGCATTCACCAACGTCCAAGTGGCCTAACATTAACATTAGCAATAACATTTCAAATTAGTGATGTGCGAATTTGAACGAATCATTCAAAACCCACGAGTCACTTTACTAAAAGGTGACTCACGAGTCATCACGTTCATTAACTCGTTCACTGGGTCATTCTTGTTATAGCCATCCATCTGCAAAGAGGAAAACAGAAATGTCACTGTGGTGCTGTGGCTACTCTAACTGCATCTAAATAAATATATCACATTACCCACTTTAGTCTGTGATAAAAGCAGCCGTGCTGCTACTGCTAATAACAGCTAAAAACAGCTACTAGCGCTAGAGTAGCCGTGCTGCTATTGCTAATTGCTGCTACCGGCTACTTAAGCTCATAGGCATTCAGTGCGCTTGCCCGATTCAGCTCACTTCAGTGGTTCAGCACTCATGCCCGACTCAGCTTGAAACTCGAAAGACTCGTTCACCTCTTCTGAATCGGTCAGTACGTAAAGTTGCTTAGTGAGCTGCTCCGTTCACCTGGTGGAGCTCCGCCCCTCCCTCACCAGAAAGTCTGCAGAAAGTTTCTGAGTGACAACGGAGTAAAAAACACATCATTTGTTTCACAAAGCTCGTAGAAATAAACACATGAATAAATGCAAAATAATGTTAAAATACGACTGTAGCCTGTATTGTGTTGGGTTTAATGCTGTCCCCTATAATTAGTTCCATCCTTTGAACGTCACGTTACTAATTAATACTAGTTTTTTTGCAATTTGTAAGAAGAAAATGTGATGTTTTCAGGAGAAAAAAAACATTTTAAACCATATATACATATGCAGTATATTTGCCATTCTGGATACCTGGTATTTATTTTATGTTTGATTTGTATTTATTTAACTTAGTTCCTGGTTCAAATTAACCTAAAAAATAACGCAAATAATGTAGAAAAAACACACCAGTTCCATTAAAAACAAGTGTGTACTTGTTGTTTATTTCCCTCACAAGTGTTTCAGCATCTTCCTATTGATACATGATGCTCCCCGTGCTTTGTGATGCAATCCAGCTGAGCGTCCAGGTCCGGGAACGGGTTGAAATGGTGCGCATGCGCAACTGACTCAAATGACTCATGAGTCAGACACCCAGTTCATTTGGATAAATGACTCAAAAAACATTGAGTCAGTTTAAGGAGTCGGGTTTCTCATCATTTTTCAAAACTGCATTATTCTATCATTATTCATTCATTTTTTCATTCATTTTCTTCCGCTTATCCGTTTCCGGGTCGCGGGGGTGACAGTCTGAGCACCATCACCCAGATCACAATGCACCGATTAAGAACCTTCCTGCAGGTGGTGAGCCCACATTCTATCATTACCTTCTTGATTATTTTCACACTAAGATCCACCATCAGATTCTGCGCTTCCAGTCAAGAAGCCCGTCAAGTGAGTTAACACCAAAATTAGCGATGAGCTTTGGCGCTAAACTAGCAGTAATTCGCCTGCTCACTTGTTTGCTTCACTCCCAGTCAGATTTAAGACCAACCGTCTTTGGCTGTTGAACACTGACTAGAGAGATGTCTCTAAGATTTGAGAGCAAAAGCACCAGTTGATCCAAATCCTGGACAGCAGCTAATTCTCCTCCGATCAGTTCACGTGGGTCACCAGGTTGCCACTCCTCCCAGTGTCATGTCCGTCTGGCTTCGGAGGTGTAATAGCCCAGCTAATCTCCCAATAATAGCAGCGGGACTAGAGACGTGTCATTGGACACCACAAGCCCACGCTCCTCCAAAATCAATATGGTTCACCCCTCGGGAGGATCCTGCTACCCAAGGGGGTGTCAATATTGTCGATTGGGTATTAAAGAGCATTTCATCAGCATATGTGACAGCAACAGAAAGAGAGAGAGACACAGGATGGGGTCATGGGGATGTCCACCCCCCCGGGTGACGTGACTATGGACAGACTCCATGACAGACGTGTTGTCACATATCACTGCAGTGTGTTGGTTTTAGCTTAAGTGGGATGAGAGGATGGATGATGGTGACAATTATCTTCCACTCCTTCATTTTTCTCCTTCGTGGAGTCGGATTCCAGCCTTGACAAGAACAAAGAACAATGCAGTAAGAGCATACTCGTTTTACTGAAAAAGTCAAAGGTTCTGTGACATCACGGCAGGATTCCTCTAAATCTGCTTCCAGGTGAAGGAAGCCTCCACTCACTCTTTTCAACATCTCCAGACTTACGTGAGTCCATGAAGGAAGCCTCCATCCATCTGCTGACTGAGCGGTCAAACTTCTTTAAACAATTAGTCAATTAGTCAATCCAGACACATTGGTTAGTGTATTTCACGAAAAACAATGTTGTGTGTTGGTGAAAACACATCATGGCTTAGCTGAGAATAATGTCCTGTGAGTTTTCTGAGAAGTGGATGTCATGTTTTATGGCCTCCTGATGATTTATCCATGTGACATCAGACAGTGGACTCCATGGACTAATTCCACTATAATCAGGATCTTGGCAAACCAATAAATGAACATACAGAAACAGAATGAGCTGCTCAATCACAGTCCTGTAGATGGATGGTCCTCTTCCCACTGTGTTGAGTTAGAGAAGGTACTTTTCCATTATTGCACCGGAATAACATGCTTGTATTTTTTACAGCCTTAGTTTTTGTCTTTTCCCACTGCTACACGAAGAACAGCTTAAAAAACAGCCGAAGTTAATTATAAATATCAACAATAATCCAATAAACCTGTGTTTTACAGTTAACGTTGTACACTGCACTAAAAATATCGGTTTCTTGTGTTCAAGGAGAGATGAAGTGGAGCCTCCATGGATTGAACCGGTTCATCAGACAGATGCTTGTTTGAACATTGATCTGAGGAATCTGAAAGCCAAGTCATTTTTCATGTCTCTCACACAACCCACCATCATGCTTGTTTCGTAGCAGGGTGCAGAATCCTGCTGGAAGATGGCACTACCACTAGAAAATACAGTTCCATAATGAGGACATGATCCGTCCGATGCTCTATGCCAAAGTGATAACCCCGTGCACAGCAGGCCAGAGGTTTCCCTCATCATCACACCGCCTCTGCTGGCTTGTCTTCTTCCTTTGCTCCAGAGTCCCAAACACCACAACCAGTGGTGTAACCTGCCTCCTGACACCTTTCTTGAAGAACCAGCAGTAACTACTGCAGGAGTTTGAGCGCCACTTGTCCCTTCTTGCACCACTCTGAGTACAAACACCAGAAACACCTTGCAAAAATGACAAAGAACTAATTGTTCCTGGGAAGTACCTGCTTTTTCTAGTTGATGAACTTAGAATTTGGTTTGAGTGAGAGTCGAGGACAAAGAGCTGAGAAAAGATTGAAGCTGTTGTTAAAACCAGATCACTGATGAAGGACTGAGAGCCGTTTGAGTAAAGCTCTGTGCTGTGCTCTGAGCTTTGTGGTATCAACAGTGAAACTGTGTGATATTATTGAATTATTGCCACGTGGTGCCAACAACTTGAAAAACAACCCTGCAACTGGCCGTCGTCCACTGTTGGTGAGCGTTGTGCTGCCGGTGCAACTTTTCCAACCACAAGAAGAGAGCAGGGTTTGTTCCAACCAACAGGAAAAGCCCTGCATCAGGATTTTGTTTGCCTCTCCCGGCCAAGGCCACAGGATCGGCTGAGTGCTCGCTGTGCCCGCTGCCTCTATGCCCTGCCGCCCTGCCGCCCTGCCGCCCCGCCGCCCCCCCGCCCTGCTACCACCATCTGTTCCCTGGCACTGCCCTCTGCCCCCCTCCATGCAGGGCAGGCCCAGAGTGCTGACACCCTCACACCACACACACAGGGGACGAAGGAAGAGTGTGTGTGTGTGTGTGTGTGTGTGTGTGTGTGTGTGTGTGTGTGTGTGTGTGTGTGTGTGTGTGTGTGTGTGGTGGGTGGGTGTGTGTGTGTCTGTGGCAGATGACAACAGATAACAGGTAAAAAGGGAAAGACAATTGAAATAAACTTTTTAACAGTAGCCAGGCTGAGGTGTGTGAGTCTTTGGGAAACAATCTGAAAAATGTTAATACTTTCATGCATACACGTGTTGACAATGTAATTCCTCTTTGTTTCTGATTATTTCAATGAGTTTTATAAATGCAATCTCTAATTTTGGGCCATTTACACAATTCAAATGAAGTCGGATCATTTTTGTGGTTTTGTTTCAGAAAAGTTTAGCATTTACATGGCAACGTTCTGAAAACAATGTCTGTTTCCATAGTAACACCAGTAACACTGAAAACGATTTTGTCTTCATGTTGGGCCACTAGTTTGTGCTGTTGTTAGTTTTAATAGTGAAAGCACACACACACAGCCGAGAACAATGGACTCGAAACATCAACACTGGGAGAACACGGACATTCTAGTAGACAGGCCACCAAGTTGGATGGTTATTACGGTGCCTGTCAAAATAAAAGCACCAAGTCCAGGAGAATATGGACTGGGAGTCATGACAACATGGAGAAAACACTGTTCTGATTGTCTCTACTCAGCATGTCCACAACTAACAGTTACTGCGGCCGCGGTGCACATGAGCAGTAGCAGCTTTTCCACCATCAACAAGATGACCAAGTCCGAGCATTTTCAGAAAGTCTAATTATCAAAACGTAGTTTACAGTGGCACTGAGTACCATTGTCATGTAAATGGGGCCCAAACGTGCAAAGAAAGTTAGGCAGTTTCACTTGAAATCATTGGAGTGTTGTTGGTGTATTTTCAGCAGTACTGACAACACATTTGATCAAAAGGCAATATGAAGCATGCAGCGCTGCAGGTTATACATATTCTGAATGGAGCAACACGCCCCAGCCTCTGCTATCAGTGTGTGGACTCCTTGATTGTTATTGATCATGTCGATGAGACTGCTTCATGGATATATTTGCTGTTGGAGTTTAAGACATTATTGTGTCTGAATTAAATGTTTTCCCAGTTTGACATGAAGAAGCTGCATTGTACTGGTAACAAGTTGTAATTATTGGACATAATCTATGCACCCATTTATCCACCTCAACCTCCTCTAAATCTGCTGACTTGTGGATATATTCCAGGTAAAATTAAAGTGACTACTACTGATTTCAATTCATGTGAAACGTGGTTGCACAGACACAATGTCAGTAGGAATGGTATGGTGGTACGATGCCAGTCCAGCAGAGGTTTTTCTATTGCAATGCTGCCTAAAAGAGCAGAACATGGTCAGTGTGCTCATGAATAATTAGTTTCTTCACTCATAAATATTTTGATTTTGCACAAAACAATCTGCTGGTGTTGCTATCTTTTGATTTCAGAGAAGTTAAATGTTGAAACACTGTAGTTTGCATGCCAGACCTCTAGTTGGTCCTGTGTTTTTGTAATGATACCACGCAGAGAGCAGTCTGATGTGAAGCTGTCAGCTCCTTTTCTCTGTCCTTCTTCATGGTATCGCTCCAATCAGCAGTGGCGACCGGTGGTAAATGACTTAGGAGGGCTTCTATATTATTCTTCAATTTCAGCCAGCGTTAATTTTAATACAGTGCATTTATAAACCACATTACAACAATCATGTATTTTTTTCGATGGAGAGAGCCCCAGTGATGAAAATTCTTCTACTTTTAAAAGAGTGAATAGAGCGATTATTACAAAGACACCTTTATCAACATACTTGTAAAAAAAGCTGGATTGAAGTGTTGGTGAGAATCTACCTGAGGTTGATTTAGTTTCACCAAACTCTTTAACTTTATAAGCCTCATAAAGACTTTCAAAATAATAAGCTTAGATTTTCAGTCAACAATCAATATAATCATATCTAAACATTTATAAACATTAACAAACATGGACACATTTCTGTTTGTGTGCATTTGAAAATAATGGAGAGCCATTGAACCTGACCTGTAGCTTTTCAGCCAAATTTCTCCTTTCAAACGATGAATGAGAAGAGATGTGACAGAGTATATAATAAGGGACTCGCTGCTCGTTATCTTCATCTCAACATCTCATAGAAACACGCGAGAACAACCAAAAGGAAGTCTATCCAATCACTGAGCAGGTCTGTGGACATCAACTGGTGCTGACTGGTTTAATTTTATGTCATTCGATTATATCAGTAATTAGTGGAACCACTACTCAACCCTGCCTCCTACACACACACATACACACACACACACACACACACACACACACACACACACACACACACACAATAAGGAGAGAGAAATCAAGAAATCTTCTCTTTTATTGTAAATGATCTATAGGAAATTAAGCATATTTATTTTGTTGGTACAAATATATTGGACATTGTTACAGTTTATCACTTTATTTATTTTTATAATTTTTCTCCTTCTGGGTCTGAAGGGGGGGGAAGGTGCCCTGGCGCCCTCTACTGGTGAGCTGCCACTGCCAGTCAGCTTGAAGAAATGTTGTCCACTTATGTAGATGATGGTTCAGTAAATGGTAGGACATGTTAACTTTGTCGAAAAGCTGTTAAACTCTGAATCCTCTGCTGTTGTTCCTCTACTCGGTAAAATTATGGACTGTTGCTGGAGTTAGGGTTGCCAACCGTCAATTCGAGTCGTCCCGTATTCGCAAACAAAAGTACACGTCCCGTATTGTGCTGAACAGGGACGCACTTTGTCCCGTATTACCGTGAGAATCAAAAATAGTCTGTAAAATGTCAATGGAATTTATGACCAGCAGGGCGCTTTATATCAAAACTTACGGTACACTTATTCCACCGCCTCTCCTGCTCTGTGACCAATGAGCTGACAGCATACTCACACACAAGTATGACAATACAGAATCCCGCTCATCTCATTGGTTGAGGTACAGTTGCTCACGAACAAGATACCAGAAGACAACAGACGAGCAGACAAAGCAGCATGGTGACAGACTCTGATTGTACACCTTTGACCACCAATGTTCCTCTGAAAAAACATAAAAAAGGCTGCAGGAATACAGGGAGGAATGAGAAGAAGTCAACATCTGGGAGGAAAAAGTGAGTAATAACCCTTATAAAGCCACTGCACTTTTTGATCCGCCTGCTCTCTGCATGTGGGAAGATTTCCTTCAATGACATGGAGAAGATCATTGATCAGCTTTGCCTGGTTGGTAGGTAAGAATGAAACAACTGCCAGGGTAGTGATAAACCATGTTTAATATTAGTGATAGTTAGAAACAAATTACTACAATTGATAGATCATATATACAAATAAATACATAATCATAAACTTACTTTACTGTATACACACAAATATGCATTCTTTTATTCAACATTTTACAAATTCAAACAGTTCATATACTTAATATATGGATGGATAAATAATAAAGTGAACTATACAGGTAGTCATAATACTATACAAAATTATAAATATAACCAATATGATTTTTCTCTTTTATTCACCACTGTAAATGACCAATGTGCCACTTATAACTCCGGTCAACTTCTAATCTCTATTGGTGGAATAAACATCTCTATGGATGAGTCTTCATGAGTGTGTGACTGCAAACAGCCTTCTGGAGAACCTCACTGCAGAACCTCACTACAGAGCGTCACTGCAGAACCTCACTGCAGAGCGTCACTACAGAGCGTCACTACAGAACCTCACTACAGTGCCTCACTGCAGTACCTCACTGCAGAATCTCACTACAGAGCGTCACTACAGAACCTCACTGCAGTACCTCACTACAGAACCTCACTACAGAACCTCACTACAATACCTCACCGCATAACCTCACTACAGTACCTCACTGCAGAACCTTACTGCAGAACCTCACTACAGTACCTCACTGCAGAACCTCACTGCAGAGCGTCACTATAGAGCGTCACTACAGAACCTCACTACAGTGCCTCACTGCAGTACCTCACTGCAGAACCTCACTGCAGAACCTCACTACAGAGCGTCACTACAGTACCTTACTGCAGAACCTCACTACAGTACCTCACTGCAGAACCTCACTACAGAGCGTCAGTACAGAACCTCACTACAGTGCCTCACTGCAGTACCTCACTGCAGAACCTCACTGCAGTACCTCACTACAGAAGCTCACTGTGTTTGTGGAGAGGATTTCTTCTTCCATGAAGAAGAAGTGGACTGATGTGTGTAACAAATGTTCTGCTGAATTAATTGGAAGTGAGCTCATTGTCAGCCTTAAATGATGAAATGTCTTGCTCAGAGTTTTACTCTGTAACACTGAAAGACAAACAACTCCTCACTGCAGCAAGAGCTCAACAGAAATACCAATGGAACAATATTCTGTCTTTACATGATGGAGCATTGAGCTTTTAGGTTCATGAGTTCAATCTTTTTTACTTCAACTGTAGCCTGCTGACATTCACTTGGATGAACAAATATTTTATGTTCAGAACTTTTCCACAGACTTTCTGTTTGCATTTTTCTTATTGCACTAAATGTGCATTATTACAGGAATGTTCTGCTTTCTATTGTTTTCAATTAAGTTATACGATGTTAAGTAAATTTTTATTTATTCTGTTGTAATTTAAGCCAGACGGAGTTTTGTTAAAGTATTTTGTATTTTTATTCTATGAAGCAAGACAGGTTTCTATTTAAGGAAAATACAGATTTTATTCTGTTGATTTTGGTATTTCGCAATAAAAATAAATGGCAAAATAATTTTTTTCAATGTGTGCATTTCACAAATAATATGCATCTACTAAAATTCATGGTCAAGTCACGGAAACACTAATTTATAATAGTGTAACAGTTACTTTTATTGGTCACATTAAAAACATTTATACTCAGAATCATTTATAGAAGCTCATCATCACAACCATGTCACTCCTTCACATTAGTTGTCATTCATATGGATCCTGCAGGTTTCTTCTTAAAGCTGACAAATTACACACACACACACACACACACACACACACAGCTCTGCCTCCACGTGGCATCGCAGTGGAAAGGGAAAAGGCCTGCAGTAAACCACAGGACACTCGTATGCATATCAGGACAGAGAGACTTGTTTACAAGCCTTTTCTTTGTGCGTTGACTTGAAGTGAATGTGAGTCCAAATGTGGAAAACTAAATCATGGACATTGACAAAGAGGCAAAGAAAGAGTGAAGTAGACAAAGGATCAACACAATGTGTGTGTGTATTTGTATGAGTGATTAGATGTGTGTGTAGGAAGCAGCTCTCTGCAGAATGGTGCTGATGGCAGTGAACTCATTTTCCTTTCCCCTGCTTCAACCCTTGACCTTTGACCTCCACGGTCAGGATCCCCCCCCCCCCGCAAGCCCTCACCATCCATCAGACTCCCTGTCCTGAACGTTGGGGAGAATCTTTTGTAACAGGCTCACCTCTCATCTCTCTCCTCTTTTGTTTTAACCTCTTTAGCCATCACCGTCGGTGATGGAGGTGAGGGAGGTGGGGGGGTTGGTTTATGGCCCTGGTGGGTTATGGGTACTGGTGGGAGGAGGCGGAGGAGGTGGGGCTACAAATCTCCGACTCACACCTAAAGCTGTCAGCAGTGCCCGGGGGCCCTCAGGCATCCGCCAGCACGGTCACCTTGGATTGGTGGACGAACTAGACAGAGATGCACACAAACACACACCTACACACTCACACACACACACACACACACACACACACACACACACACACACACACACACACACACACACACACACACACACACACACACACACACACACACACACACACACACACACACACACACAAAGACACACCATGACGAGATAGCAAACGGAGACCTGGCCATTGGTACGATCCTCCTCCGACACGCAAGCAAACACAATGACGGGCGAGCAAATAGCGGCTGTGGCTCCTCACATACAAACAGCTCTTCTTCCTTTCACCGACTCCATTAATATTCTAGAGGAGGGAGAGGGGCCAGCGCGTGTTTACACTGATTACTGCAGACTTCCTCTTTCTTTCTGCCCCCCACCCCCGTTACTGGGCGGTCTCCCCTGCTCTTCCAGCTGATAACCAGATCGCCATTACTGCAGTGGGTTTGTTAAAGAGAGCTTCTGTTACAGGTGCAGGCCAGACCCCCCCAACCGCCTCTCAACCCCCCAATGCCTCGCAGCGCCCTGCTGGGAAGCATCCGGCCCGGTGTCGGTCACCAGGGTGGAGTCTGCTAGCTGCAGGGGGGAGTAATGGTAGGAGGAAGGTGTCAGTGGGCCGGCCCGGTGGCCCCTCACAGTTTGTGGTCCCCCAACCCGCCCCCCCACACCTCCCAACCCCTCCTGCTCCTGGCAGCTGTGTGGGGAGCGCCTCCTTCACAGGCCCAACGGGGGGTGGACATGTGTCCTCATGTATGTTTGACCTGATTTTAGTTTTAGGTACACAAACATTTACTGCAAGCTGCTCGTCAGGCAAAAAACCAAAAAGACTTTTCATTAGAGGTGTTCGACCCACAGATTAAATCTGTTTGACCAAATGAAACCAAAGAGAATGACTTTATTCTCAGAAAATTCTTGAGGTTAATTAAATGTAACTGAGGTTGACTGTAATGCAACTAGTGTTTTTCTAGAAATACCCCATTACATCTGTGATGTCCCTCAGGTCAGCCAGGTCATTGTCTGCATGTATCCAAGTACCTTCATAGAAATGAAAAAACAGGAAGACCATATTTTAATTTAACAAAAAGAGGGATACTTGGCCTCAACGCACTTAAATAAAACTCAAAGATGCCATATAATTTAACACATTCAAAGTACTTCAGTTATATAACAAAATAATCTCTCTCTATAACCAGACATATTCAGAAAGGTTATTCAGAGGTCAATCATAATAATATATTCTGTGATATAACCTCTCTTGTCAAATCAATGGTACATAACATAACTTTAAAATCTCTAGAATGAAATATTTTTTTTCTGGACAGAAAATCAAAATACAGAAAGAGATCGGTTACATCTGGACAGGTGAGGAGAAGTTCAGCTGGGACCTACGACGACGCTGAATTTTTTTCTTATGAGGTAACTTTAAGGATTAACCCTGGGTTTTCTGTACTATAACGCTGGTTCAATTCTTACCGGGATGAATCACCGTGGTAACTGACTCTGAATGCTCCGGAGCAGGTTATGTTCTGGATAAGATCACAGTGAGTGTAAAGCTCCGCCTCCTGACCAATCAGATATCTTGGAAAATGACCTGTCCATTCTTAAATGATGGTGATTGGTGCGCGAGCTCAGCACTGAGCTGCAGTGGAGAAATTAGTTTAGAACAATCTTTTTGACATAAAATAAATCCTGGTCACTGAGACTTTGAAGGATGTTTTTGCTCTTGTTCTTCACTTGTTCCAAGTCTGTTTAGCTCCACAAGGGTTGATCTGGAAGAATGAGGTGAATGATTATGGTCACACTGACAGAACTGCAGAAACAAGAATTTATGAAACACAGAACTACTCACGCTGTCGCAGTGATGAATTAATATTCCAACACAAAACACTCACACGGAGGAAACTCCGAATCAAAATAACTGGATGTAAAATGTAAACTAAAAGAAGAGCAGTGAGGAAACTCTGCCAGAAACATTTCTGCTGTAATAAAGAGAAAGTGAGTGATCACAGTGCCATCGGTTTATATTGTCCCATGAATTAATCTGCTATAATCTCACCAAGTCAGGCATTAACAAGTCAGGAATGTTCTGGCTTTGGCTGCAGCAGCAGTGTTGCTTTTAGGCTGGTGGATGAGTTTTAATTCTTCATACTCTCAGACAATAACTGCTCCTTCAGTAATCTGTAAACTGCCAGTCCGGGACCCAAATGCACTCTCGAACACCAGAGATGAGCTCTATATGAGTATATTAAAAAGTCTCAGGCCATGTTTACACGTACCTAAATATCTGAAAAAGCGGTGATATTTCTCTGCGTTTGGGCTCATTGACACATAAACCAGCTACGACTCACCACAAACAATGATTCCTGAAAACTCCAGCCACACTGGAGATCTGGATAAAATCCATGTCTCTGTTTGCATCTAAAGGCAGGAGGATATTTTCGTCACAATTCGTGAAGTCCTGTCTTTTTTCCAGGATTCTGGTTGGCTATCATGGCTTCATGCTACACTGCCCCTACAGGTCTGGCATGCTCATAGCAGCTCTGAACCAGCTGTATATGTTGGTCAGTGTAAATGAAGATTTTTTTATTTTTTTTAAACTTAGAGAGGGAAATATTTTTTTTATTTTTTATTTTTTTTATAAACTGGGTACGCGTAAACGTGGCCTCAGAGAGGCAACAAACAAAGGTTTCCGAGGGGAGATTCAAGCAGAGGTCAAGAGAAAAGCAGAAGTCCAGAAAACAGAAACACAAGGAGGATTACAGAGACGCTGGATGTCCGACATGAAGTATGAAGACGATCTGGCACAGACACACTGGGAGATGGGGTTAATATACATGAGATGAGACACAGGTGGAACACATTGCGGTGATGATGTGAGGAGGAGAGTTAATTGGAAATGTGAGGGGAGACACACACGAATGTCAGACACACATACAATGTCACAAGGACACACATACACAAGACTGAGGCCCCGTTTACACGACAATGTTTCACGTGACAACACCTAATCCGTGAAAAAAAAGGAGTGTGTTTCCACTTAGTATGTCGGGCCACGGGAGGCTGATGTTGCTTGATTTTGTAATGAAACCACAGAGACGTGTGTGTGTGTGGAGAACAATATACTACAACCCCAATTCCGAAAAGTGTAAATTGTAAATAAAATCAAAATCCAATGACTTTGAAATCACACCAGCCAGTATCTTATTCACAATAGAACTGAGATAACATAGCAAATTTGGAAACTGAGAAATTTTACAATTTTGCGACAGGTCACAAAAAAGTTGGGACAGGAGCCTGATTACCATGGTGGAGTGGAGACACGTTTCTTGAGTTCAGCCACTGGAATTTGATCCCACTCTAGTTTGATACAGGCTTCCAGCTGCTGAGGAGTTTTGGGTCTCCTTTGATGAACTTTTCACTTAATTCTGCGCCAAATGTTCTCAATTGGTGAAGGATCAGGGCCCGGTTGTTCAAAACTGGGTTATCGATTAACTCGCCGTTAAATGCATTTAACCGACCGTCAACTTTAACAGCACTGCTATCTTGTTGTTCAAAACTTGGTTAATTTTAACCGGGTGTTATCTTGACGTTAAAGTTAACTCACCTCCGGCCTCCGCGAACTTTTTAACATTGTGGTTAACCCTCACCATGGCGTTCACTGGCAGCGCTGCGTTCATGATGCCAGTTCAACAAAGGAAGGATAGCGTGTACCGTGGACTTAACTTTGATATAAGTCAATACTTTAATGAAGAGTTACGTCTCTATGGAGCCCCGGAGTGGCCATAGAGAACAAAATAAACTATAACGTGTGAATGAGATCATCATTCGTAACCTCAAATTAATAACTCGAGACACCGAGTTACTATCTCCTTCCCTCGTATTCTATTTTTTCACCAATGTCACCTCCATACCGACTTATTTGTCGTTATGGAGCTTTGAGATCAAATGATACTGACCACATTAGATCTTGGTGTTTTCTAACTAAAGCATGTGAAATACAGACATGTTAAACTTACCTTGGTCGATAAAGAGAGGATCTAATTCTCAGCAGCTCCGAATCACATATACCCTCTTTACCATAAATAAATGAGGGAGGCTGGGGCTTATTTTTCAACATTTCGGCATTACATAGTGAATTTCTGCTCCTTTCACTTTATTTCTGGATGTGTCTGAATCAAATGCTTCAACATGAGGAAGAATGAAGGTGTAGAATGATAGAACGCAGCTCTACAACCGTCTCCAACAGCAACCTATGTAAACACACGCTGATCGACAATTAAAGTTCTCTTTCACATGAAGCCATTAAAAGTCTTATTTTATGGCTAAAGAAATCCAAGCTTTCATTTACTGTAGAATGTAGTTTGTTTAGTAGATACTGATGAACCAAAAGTATTGCTTTATTATAAGGAAGTGCTGTGGAGCGTCTCATAACGGAGCAACGCAGCCTCATGCAGACCTCTCCCTTCATGGCCACAAGTAAAGAATCTCGTGGCCAGAGATTAAATTATCTCGTTCCCTCGCTTTATTCATTTGAGGTAACGACTTATTATCTCATTCCCACGCATTATTATTAATATTTTTTCTCTATGGCCACTCAATCCACTTTCTATATCATTCTCTAGGGTCAAAATTTACAAAGGGATGAGGCACCATGATGCCTCCTCCAATCATCCCAGCTCAGTTTTCATGTTCCACTTCAATCATGTTACTCACCTGATGCCAGTCAACTTAATTACTTGCTAGATGTTCCTTCAGCTGATTTTCTTATATATTAACTGCTTTTTCAGCCCTTTTTTTTTGCCTGTGTCCAAACTTTTTTGAGACCTGTTGCAGCTTGAACATTAAAAAAAAAGCTCATTTTGTGGATAAAAATTTAATTGTCTCAGTTTCAACATTTGAAATGATATCTTTGTTATATTGTAAGTAACATGTTGGCTCATGTGATCTGAAAGGCATTGCATTTTGATTTTATTCACAATTTACACTTTGTCCCGACTATTTCAGAATTGGGGTTGTATTAACGTGAAAAAAATTAAGAGAATCCGACATTCTAGTGGACTGATGACGCACCGGGTGCTATCAGGGGTGAGTCTCAACTATCAAACTACTGATCTGGACGATAAAACTAGAATATGGACTGTGGGTAATACCACTCCAGTTCTGCCATGTTTGTTTACAGGCGCACAGAAGGAAGTATTTTCAACGGGGGGGGCGAGAGATGTGCGCATGCTCAGTAACAGGCTCCGTAGCCTCCAGCAGTCTCTGAAGGAGAGAATCGCCACTGTGAAAGTATCTTTCCACCCTGGGAGCCGGATTAAAAACTTTGCGGATACAGTGGATCCTCACACTGGTGTCATGTATACACATGATTTCTTTTTAACCCGGCCCCCCTGCCAGAGCTCCGCCATGCAGCTCAGGATCAGCCCACACAACGGCCTCAGCAAGAGTAGGAGCTGAAGCTGAAGGGGGGGGCTTAGGGGCTGAAGCTGAAGGGGGGGCTGAGGGGCTGAAGCTGAAGTGTGTGTGTGTGTGGGGGGGGGGGGGGGGGGGGGGGGCTGAAGAGGGGCAAATGTACAAATATTAGTTTGTAGGTTCCATCTTGTGGATGTAAGTGTGCCTGCTGCTGTCACATGTAGTTTAATTCAGGTCAAGACGTTACGGTCTGGGGGAAGCAGAGGTGTTTTTAACTCTGACTAATATCAGATCTGCTATTTGTTCATAAAACACATCTTTCCATTTACTGTGTGTGCTCACTTTGACCAGTGGAAATACAGCATCCAAACATTAGGTAAATTAGGTAAATACAAGCACAGCTTAAAATATTCACCACTGATGCACACTTTGATGAACTTCATAATCAATAAATCAGTCAATCAATCAATCAATCAATCAATAAATAAATAAATATGGTTTGATAATAGCCACATAGTATGCAATAGGCATCTATTATTGTTATTATTATTATTATTATTATTATTATTATTATTATTATTATTATTATTATTATTATTATTGTTGTTGTTGTTATTAATATTAATATTTACTGATTGAAACCGTTTTTCATTGTTTGTCTTTCTGTATTGGACCTTCAGGTGTGCCTGTTTTGCTGTATATTTGACACACTGATTCACAGCATTCATAACAGCGTCGTGAGACAGGTTAGTTTAACCCTACTGATGAGGTGTTCTTGCAAAAGTAATGATGAGTTTGTTCATCAACGGTTTTGAGATGGAAGTTCTTCAGCATAGTACCCGCCATCATCACAAAAAATAAATACATTTGTGAATTTGTATGTCAATTTGAAAAGTGTTTAAAACTAGATTAAAGAACAGCCTGTGTAAAAGTCCATGTTCATAATGCTTGTGGAGAGAAACAGTAATCATCTTCACTGAAGCTCCAGAAGCTCTTCTGTCCAGAAAGACTCGGCTGTGTGATTGTCGTCGCTCTTCTGCAGGCATCTTTCCAACATTGATCAGCATGAGACACCCACAAACTCTCCTTGCCGCTGAGACATCTCCACTCCTCCATATTTCCTACAATGTTTGACAGACCGCCAGCAAGACCGAGTCGCTGCTGGTGCACAGCGGCACAATACTGATGTGTCATCTAATTTCACATCACACTGTGCTACTACAGAAAGAGGAAGAACAGAGGAGAGGGTGCAAGGATTGAACGCTGTGGAAGGAACCCAGGAAGAATGAGAGCTGAGGAGGGGGGGGGGGGGGGGTGCCTGCAGAGGGCTGCTCGGCGGTGGGGGGCTGAGAGGGAAAGAAATCTCTGTCTCAGCAAAAGTTTTCATTAAAATTTTGAGACAAATGATCTCTGTGTCCTTCTCCTGAAGCTGCCTGGGGCGTCATGCTATTTCTATGCAAATAACAACCTCACGCCTTTGCTCCTATTATTTCTGCTGGAGCTGCTGCAACATGACCCAAGAGAGAAGGGGAGGGAGGAGAGAGACGGGGGGGGGGGGGGTATGTAGTGAGAAAGAGAAATAAGAAGGAAAATGCAGTAAAGGAGGAACAGGGAGAGAGAGGGAGCGACAGAGAGGAGGAGGGGGGGAGGAGTAGGAGTGTGTGTGTGTGTGTGTGTGTGTGTGTGTGTGTGTGTGTGTGTGTGTGTGTGTGTGTGTGTGTGTGTGTGTGTGTGTGTGTGTGTGTGTGCGTGCACGTGCGTGTGCGTGTGTGTGCGTGTGTGCGTGTGTGCGTGTGTGCGTGTGTGCGTGCATGCAATGGACTCACTGAGGTGTGAAAATATATAACACTAGGAAAGAGAGAACGGGGGAGAGAGGAAGAGATGAAGGGCTAAGAACAACACAAAGACACAGCCATAATTTGTTTGGAGGCTGCCTTTCTTGTAATATATGACACCCTCAGCATGGGTGCTTCTTCACCGCGCACTATTGTTTAACTGTATAGCACTTACAACACTATCAGGACCAGTCCATGGCACACACACACACACACACACACACACACACACACACACACACACACACACACACACACACACGCGCGCGCGCGCACACACACACACACACACACACACACACACACACACACACACACACACACACACACACACACACACACACACACACACACACACACACCTCAGGATTGCCGTCCTGTAACTGCAGCCTGCTGAAAATGTAACACACAGTGTGTATCCATGGTGGGATCCTGCATATGCAGACCGGTTAATGCCACACTTCCTCCGGTGTCGTCCCATGTACACGCTTCCCAGATATATATATGTATTCTCTTTGGACTTAGTTTTATTTTGACAGTCATCGTAATAACAATCCAACTTGGTAGTTTTATTTTGACTCACTGTAATAACAATCCCACTTGGTAGATTTATTTTGACAGTCACTGTAATAACAATCCAACTTGGTAGTTTTATTTTGACAGTCACCATAATAACAATCCAATTTGGTAGTTTTATTTTGACAGTCACCATAATAACAATCCAATTTGGTAGTTTTATTTTGACAGTCACCGTAATAGCAATCCAACTTGGTAGTTTTATTTTGACAGTCACCATAATAACAATCCAATTTGGTGGTCTGTCTACGAGAATGTCCACGTTCTTCCATTGTTAATGTTGTGTGTGTGTGTGTGCTTTCACTACTAAAACCAACAGCGCCCACTAATGGTCTAACATGAACGCTCCATCTTATTCAACTGTTTCTGCTGTTGCAGTGGAAACAGACATTGTTTTCAACACATTGCTGTGTAAACACAACGTAAACAACCTGCTAAAATCAAACATGCTGCGCTCAACCTTCTGCACTTATTTTTCCATGAAACTGTGACAGTCAAACATTTTCACTAAACATTGTTGAAACAACGATGGTAAAACTGGAATTAAATGTGAATAGAGAACATGAATATGGTACAATATTTACCATCAGAACTGAATTCACCCTTCAAAGTATACAGACTGAAAACATCAGTCAAATGCATTTAAACACAGGAAATGATTGCAAATAATCAACATATATAGATTGATGTATATCTCCTGTAGGGAGACACAGGGGAGGAATGTGGTGGAGTTACTCTCATGCAATATTTCCTCTCCAGTTGAAGTAACTTTACCTTTCCTCCAACATTAATTTGGCAACGTGGGGCCAACATTTCAACTCTTTCATCGTATGTGCACCTACTCCTATTGTGACTGTTCCCAAACAGAAATCTTCACTAACGAGACAAAGTGTACATGATTGGTTAGAAATATATGACTGGTGGTTAGAAATGGAGAGCGGAAACATCAGCTTCCATTATGTGTGTTTAAAAGACTGTTTCCTGATGAGAACACTCTGAGGAAGAGGCAACATTGTGGTGCTTCCCGTCTGCTTTATGGGATCCTGTAGTTTCAGTTTATTATCTTTTCTCATGATTTCAAAATCAGATATAATTCAAGCCAAGAGAAAAGATTTGAACTCAATGTGACAGTTTACACTGGTAAAGTTTTAATGTTTCAACATGTGGCAACATCAACCAGTTTAACTATTGACTTCATACTGAAACAAAAGAATCCTAATTTATTGATTATAATTTTTTGAAATCTTGCCCACTCCAAAGGTTGCTTTCTCTTCCATTGCCTCAAACTGTAAGAATGAATGTAACTGCAGCTTTACACTTAATATTTCTGAGCTAATAATGCATAGGCACTTTACACTGCACTAGTCATTCACTCCATACTCGATGGTGGTAAAATGCGTATGTAACCACAGGTGCCCTGGGGCAGACTGAAGGAAGTGAGCCCCTCCGACCACCACCACCACCACCACCAACCTCTCCCTCTGCATTCACCCAGACTTCCTGGTGTTCCTTCACTGTCCCCCACCCAGGTACTGACCAGGCCCTACCCTGCTTAGCATCTGAGATGTGACTGGATCGGGCATTCACAAGGCAGTATGGCTCATTTCATCAACACTTACCAGGAGGAAAGAATCTAAGGAACATTAAACTGAATTGTTGTTGCCCATTATGTCATTAAGTGTCACTTTCTCATAAATTTGAAATAAATTAAATTATGCATAAATAACGTGTGAACATGAAGCTTGTGAGTCTTCATGAATTATAAAGTGATCGGGCAGCATGGAGAGCCGCTGCAGTCAGGTAGCAGCACAGCTCCAGAAGTGGAGTGGAGGTTCGGCTGGCCGGTCTGGAGTGGAGGCCTCCCTGTCACGCAGCAGGTTGTCTTAATGTCACGGCTCATTAACGCATCAGATCATAAGATGGAAGCAGCCGAGCCCCGATCGGAGCCGGTCTGCACAATTATCTTCAAGATCTGGATCAACTTCCAGGAAAACTGTGTAACTACAAGGCTTCAAGTTTTTCTGAAAATTTTGATTTCCTTTTTTCAATTTAGTTAATTTGCTTAATTTATACATCAACTACTTTTTTGTTCAAAGCTTTTTTAAGTTGCAACATCTTAAACTTGTGGTGTGGTTGTTAAAACTGACATGAGAACCAGATAAAACTGACTTTTAATTCTGACTGGACATCATTTCTTAGCTTAAGTGACTATAAAAACCTCTGAACTGTTTCTGGCTCCATCTGCATTATCTCTGTGGGGGGGTTAAAGGTCAGCAGGTTTTTAATGTAATTTAATACTGGGATGCGAAAAGAAGCTGGAATTGGAGATGGTGTGATAAGAGCTGTAGTTACCTATCTTTAATGTAATTATATTCTTCCACAGTTACACATGGTGATTAGTGATAATTAGCCTGGAGCTGAGACATTACTGTGGACTCCAGTCTGTATGGTTTCAGTGGAGCAGGGCAGCTGCTGTGTTCGTCGTGGACCACCGCAGGACAACCTGTCTCTCTCGTCTATGTTTCATCAAAACAAAACATCTGAAATACGTCTTCACACAAGTTAATGCGCATCCAACATGTTGAGGTGAGTGGATGAACCTTTGCTTACATCCTGCGACAGCATTCACTTCTGTTCCAACATAAAAACATCAGTTCAAACAGCAGCTGTGTTTTCTCCTCCTGCAGTGGACAGAGTAACCGCTGTGTTTTCTCCTCCTGCAGTGGACAGACTAGCTGCTGTGTTTTCTCCTGCAGTGGACAGAGTAACTGCTGTGTTTTCTCCTCCTGCAGTGGACAGACTAGCTGCTGTGTTTTCTCCTCCTGCAGTGGACAGACTAACTGCTGTGTTTTCTCCTGCAGTGGACAGACTAGCTGCTGTGTTTTCTCCTCCTGCAGTGGACAGACTAACTGCTGTGTTTTCTCCTGCAGTGGACAGACTAGCTGCTGTGTTTTCTCCTCCTGCAGTGGACAGATTAACTGCTGTGTTTTCTCCTGCAGTGGAAAGACTAATTGCTGTGTTTTCTCCTGCAGTGGACAGAGTAACTGCTGTGTTTTCTCCTCCTGCAGTGGACAGACTAGCTGTTGTGTTTTCTCCTCCTGCAGTGGACAGAGTAACTGCTGTGTTTTCTCCTCCTGCAGTGGACAGACTAGCTGCTGTGTTTTCTCCTCCTGCAGTGGACAGACTAACCGCTGTGTTTTCTCCTCCTGCATTGGACAGAGTAACCGCTGTGTTTTCTCCTCCTGCAGTGGACAGACTAGCTGCTGTGTTTTCTCCTGCAGTGGACAGACTAACTGCTGTGTTTTCTCCTCCTGCAGTGGACAGACTAGCTGCTGTGTTTTCTCCTCCTGCAGTGGACAGGCTAACTGCTGTGTTTTCTCCTCCTGCAGTGGACAGACAGTGTTGAGTATATATACTGTAAACAGGACTGGGGTACCCGGCAGTGAGAAGCCCACCGCTACACATCAACCTGAGTATCACGAGCACAAGACGGAACCAAAGCTAAGCTACCTGCTGGCCTTCTTGTGTCAATGGAAGAAGAACAGTTGAAGAGCTGTGGATGATCTGAACCTGCACATGAACAGTTTCACTGATGATGAGTTAGTCACTGCTAATCAAAGTTCTTTACTTCTTTTACATCAAACTTTGGAGACTTGTTGAGGCAGTAGAAACCTGTCATCTGGTTAGTCCCATTGATCAGAACCAGAGTTCTGCCAGAGTCCGTATTCCCTGTGAAACTCACTTCTTTTCATTGACAAAATGTCTTGATATCTACAGTCAATACGCTCAAGATCTACAACACAACTCAGTCTCCATTCGAGTGGATTCATCAGTCTGGTCACACCTAAAGCCCATCGCTCCTTTGGTTGTTCCTCATTTCACTTTTCTGCTGCTAATGACTGAAATCATCTGCAACAAACCTTGAAACTCTACATTTATTCCACAAACACCTTAAAACTAATAATGAAGGATCACTGCACTCGATTTTAGCTTTTATCCTTTTGTTTCTTCTTAACATACATCCCTGACAACTCTGTAAATACTACTTTCTTTTTGTCTTTAAGGTTGTCCACTGTGTGTGTGTGTGTGTGTGTGTGTGTCTGTGTGTGTGTGTGTGTCTGTGTGTGTGCGTGTGTGTGTGCCTGTGTGTGTGTTTCTATGCTTGTCTTTGTGCTTCCTTGCTGCCTCTCGGCCGGCACGTCATTGTGAATGACAACTGGTTCTCAGTTGACCTACCTGGACAAATAAAGGCAAAATAAATAAATGAAAATAGTGATACTGTCAGTGTATCTGCATGTTAAAGCCTTCAAGTAGACTGTGAGTTTGCATGTTCTCTCTGGCTGCCGCCACTCCAGCTTCCAAACACATTCCTCCCCCACATACTGTAGATGTTTCCTGATTCAAGAGAATGAATTATGAGCTGGCTGATGCTGAGCCTCTTGTGTAAACATGTAGCTGCACATGTGAAGGAAACTACAATATCAGGTGTGCAAATTCCATTCGTATTCAAATAATCCTGCTTTTACTGCATTTCCATCACCAGATAATGTCAAATAATGAATATTGATAAATGGCAGAATGTGTGAAGACCACGGCAGCTGCTCACTTCCAGAGGTTGGACTATTTTATGGCTTTATTTCCTTTCAGTATGATATATATGGAACAACTCAGTGCTCACTATGCCTCATGTATGCACATGATTATTAGTGTTTGTCAGGTTTATTATACCACTTTGCCATTCCAGAGTTTTATTGCTCAATGACATTCTAGTAATGTAACCAGGATAGTAAAATAAGGTAAAACATACCAGTAAAAATCATGTAAGTAAGACATGATTCCTCCAAGTTTTAGTTGGAAAAACACATACATTCAAATTATGAAAACAACTGTAAGAATGTACATGGGGATGAAAACCTCTCAGCTTCGGATGGACTGATGCAACCGACCAGGATCCAGGGCGTGCAGGAGGTCGTAATCTCACAGGCCACAACGTTTAACATGCAGCTTTTTTCATCAACTAGACTACTGCTGCAATAGCATAGAATCGAATCGAATCGAATAGAATAGAATCGAATAGAATTGAATTGAATTGAATTGAGTTGAATCGAATCGAATTGAATTGAATTGAATCGAATCGAATCGAATCGAATCGAATCGAATCGAATCGAATAGAATAGAATAGAATCGAAATACTTGATTAATCCTAGAGTGAAACTCTTTAAATGTGTATGAATTCAAATTTGAAGACGAGGTTTCTGGCCTCAGGTCAGAGTTATTTTAATGGTAGAGTCCAGTTTAGGTTTGGAGCTGCAATATGTCAATAAGAAGGTTCTAAACAGACAAATCACATGTACTCTGACTGCTTCTCTTATAATAAACATCAACAACACTGTCATGTGCAGCAAAGTGGTTTCAGATGAACAGACTCACAATGAATATCAGACAATCCAGTTATATAAGATTCAAAAATGAAAACAAAGAACATCCTCAAACGGAGCCAAAATGACAAATGAATGAAGTTGAAGTTGAAGATGTTTGTGGATGTTTTAGTTGATCCAACACCCAACAGAGTGATGAAGTCCTCTGGTGTCATCAGAAGAGGATCTCCTTCATTCTAATGTGGCTGTACCACAGTTTAATATATCCAAACCTCGCTTACTGTAATATCGTCTGGGCTGCCACACATCCTCCTCTTCATCAAATACTTCTCATACAACAACAGCTTTCAAGAATTTAATTCATTAAGTCTTAACAAACGTGTATATTTATGTATAAATTCATTAAAAATGAACGAGAGCTTCCAGACACATTTGACAACTTTTGCTCTCGTCATCAGACGTTCACTCCGACCCGACGAGGAACCAAAAGACTTGCAGCTGCCGCTCTGTCGTTCCTCCAAACATCAACTTTCTATTCACTTTCATGGCCCAAACTCTGGAATTCTCTGGATCAGCCTCTTCCAATGCTTCCCTCTTTGAACGTCTTCAAGCTAAATGATTGAATCATCTGTTGTCCAAACGGGATCCCACTGATTCTATGTTGTGACTCTCTTTATTCACTCCTCTTTGTTTTCTGCTTGTTCTTCCTTCATTCTTTCTTATTTTTAATTCAATTATACAAATGTAGGGTTAAGTTTCATCTTCCTGTAATTCTGTTGTATACTTTCATTTTCAATAATAAAAAAGGGAGGTTGTTATTCCACTGACCCTGCTCTACATGTGGAGTGAACATCATCATACATCAGTGGCCTTCCATAGTGAAAACGCCTCGGATTCGCTCTAAAGCAGTCATATCATACAACTTGTCAACACTTTCACATGGTTCCTATTGGTCCAAAAACATTGTATTCAAAGTTTTTTGCCCCAAATCCAGCTTGTCCTTGATTTTCAGCCAGTTGAATATTCCATCATTCGAGCTGCATTCAGAATCTGCCGAGTTTCAGGGAGCTGGACTGGCTCCACCTCACATGCCCACCTTGGGAAGAGGACGAAGTGCTTCCTCTCCTTATGCCATGCGCTATTGTTTACATTCTATCTGTCACTAAGTTAAGGAGAAACGTGTTCAACCAAACCAGAATCTGACCCAGAAGGAGAAGCTCCTGAAGAAGCTCTGATTCTGCTGCTGCAGCAGGACATTTCAGAAGGTTAGTAAAACATATTGTGTGTCTGAATATGTTAATTAGTTTGGTCTTGTTGTTAATTACTACCAAAGTAGCTAATGCTAGCTCCTGCTAACTGTAGGGTAAATGTTACGGTTTTTCATATTAGACTGTATTTATTCAGTATATCATTACTCTGTAAGTGTTTAAAATCATATCAGTCATCTTTCTGAGTTGAAGCCCATACACATAGCTCAGACTCTGCAAAGCCTACATTTGATCTACAGTCTCTATCAGCACAACTTTGCAGACATGAACTGGACCTCACAATAAACAAATTAATAATAAAAAAAGAATAAACTGGCCTCGGCTGTTGCAAACCAACCAGCCTTGTTCTCCGAAAAGTAATATAAATATGAATGAGATCATTTTATGTACAGTCCCCACATTTGCAGTAGAGCCATGGATAGTTTGTACAGATCCATGCTTTATTAGAAGTTTTGTAGTGAATCCAGCATTAATCTGGTCGATGTTCCTCCGTCAAGCGCTGGGAGCGACATACAAAACTTTGGGAAGTCTTGTTGGTAGATTCCCATTAAAAATCTAATGAATCCACTGGGTCCTCACAGGCTCAGATGAAGGCAGTAAAAATCAACTCCTCTGCTCGTTGATACAAATAATAATAGTGCATCTGGCGTGTTTTGCTTGTATCTTCGCCGTGTTTGTTTACCTGCAGCGGTAGTGAGGTGAAAAAAAACGGAGCACAGGCGGAGCTGCCTGGTTGTGGTCGGTCAAAGGGAGGGTCTATCAGGATTGGGGTTGGCTAAAAAAAACCCTTGTGACGCTACACAGGGTTTGCTTTCCGATTCGCTCGTTAGAAAAAATTAAAGAAGCCAGAGAAAGAGACAACAGATTTTCTTCACTTCTGCAGTGTCATTCCCAGGTATGGGGACACATATTACTGTAGGAAAAAACCATTAGAAAGTGAGTTTTACATGATATGTCCCCTTTAAAATAAATCTTATTTTATTTTATTTTATTTATTTTATTTATTTTATTTATTTTATTTATTTTATTTATTTTATTTATTTTATTTATTTTATTTTATTTTGTTTTGTTTTGTTTTGTCACATATACGTACATACCAGTATGGCAGTGAAATGCAACAACTGTCCGCCAGCTTTGTGAACATGGAAACATGTCAAAATAGACAAAAGATATACAATACAAGAGAAAACCACAAACAATACAAATAAACATAAATAGGGGAAACTATAGTGGGGAAGACCGGGGATGGTTGTGACCAAGGGATAGTTGCAACGCTCCCAGTTTCACCAGTCAGAAACAAGCTGTGGCCTCAGGAGGGTTCAGCCCACATACAATATGGTACATATAGGGGTACATATACACTATGTCATAGGCAGTTTGCTCTGTTAGTAATTCATTACTTTTTTTTACCTAAAAACACACTGTTCAAAAGTGTTTTGTTGATTGTTCCATCTGCAAGTGTTCAAATGCTTTTTCAAATTCAGGCGACATAACACACACACACACACACACACACACACACACACACACACACACACACACACACACACACACACACACACACACACACACACACACACACACACACACACACACACACACACACACACTTCAGTTTATACTTCATTATTTTCATTTTATTTATTTAATGTTAAGTGTATATATTTTATTGTACCCTATTTATTTTTTATTGTATTTAACATAGATTTTTTTATTATTATTATTTTAATTATTATTTTTCTAGTCTAACAAGTTTTTGGTTCCTTCTTTCTTATTCATTAAAATGCATTGTTAGTGTGGCTCTTTTTTAAGCATGATAATTTTATTGTTGCATCCATCCTCAAGTACTGCTACAGCTTATTTTAATTTCCATTTTCAGAAACCGCTGGACTTCTTTTCCTCTCCAGCACAGTTTAGTTTCATCTTCCAGGCATTCTATTGTAAATTCTTATTTTGTGCAAAAAAGAAAAGGTTTATGAATGTATTATGATAAAAGGTCACATTTGGACAATAATGTGGTCATCACACCATAGCTGTGTGTGTGTGTGTGTGTGTGTGTGTGTGTGTGTGTGTGTGTGTGTGTGTGTGTGTGTGTGTGTGTGTGTGTGTGTGTGTGTGTGTGTGTGTGTGTGTGTGTGTGCAGGCACCATGCTGGCTGACTCACCTGCCGTCCTGCGGGGGGGGAACCAGCTAGCGGTGCTGCTAACCCAAACAGGTAGTGAACTGTGAAACAACTGCAGTCAAAACATCAAGCTGATTAAACGCTAATTACGTTGCTGCCATATGGCGCCGACTGACCTGAGCACAGCCCCGATCCCAAACACAGAAACAGATCTGTGTTTGTGTGCTGCTGAGAAAAAGCAGCAACAAATGAAATCACACACGCACACACACACACACACACACACACACACACACACACACACACACACACCTTCCTCCTTCTCAATCCATCTGTTTCACGTTTGCATTTCATGCCTGCCGGCGTTTTTTTGAAGTGGCAATACTTTGATGCAAACTGAGGGATACATTATCATTATTTCAATTTCCATGCTGAGCTAGGTGTGTGTGTGTGTGTGTGTGTGTGTGTGTGTGTGTGTGTGTGTGTGTGTGTGTGTGTGTGTGTGTGTGTGTGTGTGTGTGTGTGTGTGTGTGTGTGTGTGTGTGTGTGTGTGTGTGTGTGTGTGTGTGTGTGTGTGTGTGTGTGTGTGTGTGTGTGTGTGATAGAGATAGGAGACACAGGCGTGTACCAAAGCGTTCAGGCTTCATACTCCCGTGCCTGCGTGAAAATAAGGCACATAGCAGAAAACAAAGAGCTGCGGGAGGGTGTGAGGACGGGGGACAGAGAGGGGAGGACCAGAATGCAGATGGAAGGAACCACAGAGAAGGAGGAAGAGGAGGAGGAGGAGGAGGAGGAGGACGGAGATAGGGAGAGGCATGAGGGAGATAAAGCAGCAGCAGAGAGTGCATTGCATTCTGACATGGCTGTCTAAAGCATAAGCCTCTCCTGCAGCGATGTGCTTTGTGCCGGCTCCTCCACCTCTATCTCCCCTTCTATTTCACACACTCTCTCTCCCCACACCCGTCTGCCGCTTCCCTCTGTCTCTTCTTTCTCTTACTCCTCTCTCTGTCTTCGCTGGCCTGCACAATAATTCAAGGTGAGCAGCTGCCAGCACAACATCTTAAATCTGACTCAGTAGACGACTCCACGTTTCAGGGAGGGAACACAGATATTTAGACTCTTATTCTTTCAAGCTTGGAAGAATCATGAGGCTACTTAGCAGCAGCGTTTGAGATTTAGGAAGTTTCCCACCCAGATGCTTTTTAAAAAGCTTTTTTTAAGCTCTTTCTTAAAGTTCTTTCTTGCTGTAAAGCTGCTTTTCCTGAATGTTAACACACAGATATTCATTAGGTGGCTTCATCCACTGGTGTATTTACATGTTGAACAAATAATATATTTTTACTTTAGTGAAAATCCTAAATATCCCACAGTGAGTTTGGTTTGTCTGATAACAGTGTCAGACAGACGCTGATGAAAGATGGAAAACAGTTAACCCTGTCATTAGTATACAGTTACTGATTAAAGGAAACATGGTTTGTTATTGCTGGGCTGCTATCTGACCTCACATCTGTGGTAACGTCAAGAAAATATGTCTGTAGTACATGAAAAATCTAGTTGTTTAATATTAGAATCAGTTCACAAAGATACTAAAGGTAGATGGATGGATACAAGCAAAAACAAAAAATCCTTGTAAATATTGTATCTAAAGAAAGAAATCTATGATATTCTATGAAAATATATATACACAACATGAATAGTCTAAATCCAAGTATACACTCCCTTTTACCTATTTATACATACATTTTTTCATACATACACACATATAACGCATATATCTAACTCAACATGTCTGAAAATAGGAAGACGGAATATATAATGTAATGTAATGTAACTCTGTTTGGACATACATCCTGACTTTCATACACATAAGCTTGGACTTCTAGTACACCATCACAGATTATGTAAGTTAATGTCAAATACCAAGAGGTGTGTTGTTCCACGCTGTAACACTACTTGAGGATGGATGTAACAATTAAATTACTATGCTTAAAAATAACCGCACTAACGATGGACTTTAATGGATAAGAAAGAAGGAACCATAAACTTGTTACACTACAAAATTAATTATTCTGAAATATATAAAGTATAAGTTAAATACAATAAAAAATATATAGGCGACAATAAAATAAATACACATAACATAAAATAAAATAAAAAATAATAAAGTATAAACTGGTGTGTGTGTGTGTGTGCGTGCGTGCGTGCGTGCGTGCGTGCGTGCGTGCGTGCGTGCGTGCGTGCGTGCGCGCGCGCGCGTGTGTGTGTGTGTGTGTGTGTGTGTGTGTGTGTGTGTGTGTGTATTATATGGCCTGAAACAGGTTCTCATTCATTATTAATGAATTTATTCATAAATATAAACATTTGTTAAGACTTAATGAATAAAATTCTTAAAAAGCTGTTGTTGTATGAGAAGTGTTTGATGAAGAGGAGGATGTGAGGCAGCCCAGACAATATTACAGTAAGTGAGGTTTGGATATATTGTTGGATGTGGTTTCCTCGTGACCATCTCTCATCAACTAAAACATCCACAAACATCTTCAACTTCAATATTATTCATTTGTCATTTTGGCTCCTTTTGAGGAAATTCTTTGTTTTCATTTTTTTAATATATATCATATAACTGATCTTCAATGTGAGTCTGTTCATCTGAAACCATTTCACTGCACATAACATTGTTGTTGGTGTTTCTTATCAGAGAAGCATCAGTTAGGTGCTCACCGTTAGCGAGTCATTTTCAGGGTAAAAGTCTCAATGTCTTTAGCATCAAAAAAACGTCTCAATTTACATCTGTACGCAGGTGTAGTGGTTAGTACTCAGAGTATACTAGGTTTAATTCCAGGTCTGTGGACCTATTTGTTTATATGCTCTCCCTGTGTGTGTGTGTGTGTGTGTGTGTGTGTGTGTGTGTGTGTGTGTGTGTGTGTGTGTGTGTGTGTGTGTGTGTGTGTGTGTGTGTGTGTGTGTGTGTGTGTGTGTGTGAGTGGGGGGGAGGGGGGTTGAGGTTCCTCCTACAAGATCAAAACATGTGATTGAAGTTGATCATTGACTGTAAATTGTGTGGATGTATGGATGGATGGATGGAGGGATGGATGGGTTTATATTCTGAAAGTTCTGTTACAGTTTGCAGAATCAGTCTGTTTTGAGATGCTTTTATTTGGGAACTGGTGCTGTTTACAATTTGAAATTAGTGTGTATAGTACTGAATGAGCTCATACCATCAAAATGTTAACTCTTTAAATTCCAACAGGACCAACGGTAGTGAAAACTGAAGAGAGGAGGAGTCCAGCAGCTCTGCTCAGATGTCAGTTAACTTGTGATTCAAGGTGTGATTCAGCGTTTCACACCCTCAGACCTTTGACCAACTTGTACACCCAGTGTGGTGGTGTGGTGATGTGGTGGTGTGGTGATGTGGTGATGTGGTGATGTGGTGGTGTGGTGATGTGGTGGTGTGGTGGTGTGGTGATGTGGTGGTGTGGTGGTGTGGTGATGTGGTGGTGTGGTCAAGTAGTGATGTGGTGATGTGGTGAAGTGGTGAAGTGGTGATGTGGTGATTCATATCTTTTTGTTCTATGTGACTCTGCTTTGGTGCTTTTTGATATTTTCCCTTTCAAAAACATTAACATTAACATTAACATTAACATTAACTTTAACATTAACATTAACTTTAACATTAACATTAACATTAACATTAACATTAACATTAACATTAACATTAACTCCCTCGCAGGTGGACTTTGTGAGTGAAACCTGTTGGATATTGGTTTTGTCATCCCGACATCCAGTTCAGGTTCACCTCCACAAGTTTGTCTATTTCACTCAGACACTCAAATAGTCTTTAAGATACTCTTTAAAATACTTTTTAAAATACTCTTCAAGTGCAGCAGCTGCCAATTTCCCCGGAAATGAGAAGGTCCTTTGCTTCAGTGGGTAGATTTAAACAAAAGACGTGGAGTCGGGCCGTGATGTGCTGTTTTTTCTATCAGCCTGGAGGAGGAGGAAGAGGAGGAGAAAGAGAGAGCAGAAGGGGAGGAGTAGGAAGAGGAGGAGAAGGAGAGAGGAGGAGGAGAAATCGGAGAAGGTTGAGCTTCACATTCTGCAGGTTTTCAACGCAGCGTCTTCGTCCTGATTCACCGTCTGTTTTCTTCTAGAAATCATAAACTGACACCTTTTGTTCAATAAGGAATGAAGGAGGATATATATATATATATATATATATATATATATATATATATAAAGTGGAAAACAAGCTGATTTCTTGATTCGTCCTTCCTTTTGATTCTACAAGAAAAGAATTACCAGTATTCTGTTTCTATTTACAAATGGCACAACCGTAACTCTTCCTCTGATTCTGTATTAAAAAATAAGAGTTGTAATATTAGTGTTACATTTGAATGTCTGTAATGTTGAGTATTACCATGAAGCCTTTTAGCTTCTTCTTTTTGTCACCAACCAAAACATCAACGGAGGACATTGATCACAAACACACATATATGATGAATCCATTTGTTTTTTGAATAATTTATATTTAAAAACAAAAATGCTTAAAAACATTTCCATCACTTCTCATCAGATTTGCATTTAATGCAAATGAAAACTATATCTTTAATCTGCTGAACAGAAAACAGCAGGTCTTTACTGAATAAGTGTTTTTTATGCTATAAATTCAATTCAGAATTAAAAAAATGCAAAGCTACATGAAGTAATAGACGTTGCACTTTTTAAAACAGAACTAAATGTCATTTTATAATATATATACAGTATATATACAATACAAATAATCTACATTAGTTGACTACATTAGTTCCATCAAGGCTGATTTCCACAGCAAAATGTATGGAGCTACTTTTATTGATGTTTTCTATAGCAGACTGATGGTAAAACCTCTTTCATTGAGCAGAACAGAGATGTTAATTGGTAGCTTGAGTATATCAGTGGCCGAAATGTCCCTGTTGACAAAAGAATAATTATTTACATGAAAATAACTGTATGTAAATAAGTGAATCGGCTGCTTCCAGTCCTGTGCTGTGAGGTGTCGGGAGCGTTTATGAGTCTGGTTCCTTCCTGTTTCCAGACTGTGATGTTGCAGGCTGTCCTCCACACTGCTATTAAAACTTAGTCATTAACTAAACTGACTTCTATTAGTACCAGTCAAGTGCAAAGTCATATTCTTCTCTCAGAGGCCTTTGCCATCAACAACGGCCTGAAACATGACGGACGTCACAACCAGACGGAGAGCTGGAGTTTAAAGGAGCAATGTGAAGAAAGTCAGCAGAAACGACATGAATACAGCAATATGAGTCATTTTTTTCTCCAGCCCAGGCTGGAAGCATGATCCTATCGACGAGAGGAGCTGGTTTTATCTGCTACGATGTTCTGATAAGAGGAAAAACATCCCAACATTCACTCCAGACTATATAAACCTCATCCACGCAGTAAATTAAGTCCACACGTGTTTACACTGATAGATTTTTCTCCATTCAGCATGTTGAAGTGCGTTCAGTTTTACCCTCAAAACAAAATATCTCTAGAATATCGTTTAACTCTTGATTAAAAGACATACAGGAGATTTTAATAAGGCTGATATGTGACGTTTACGACACGCACACACAATTTATTTTTTTATAATTTCACTTACACAAACAGGGCCGGTGTAGTTTTACGTCATGCTTGGTCCAATCTATATACATATTCAGATTTATCAGAGTAATGTTGTGATTCCATGCTGCCTGCCGGGGCATGTCTCATGCCTTTGCATGATTACACACTCTGGTATTTTTTTCACAAAATCATATAGAAACACATTTTTCTGCTATTTGCCCTGCACAGGTGCCTCTCCGGACTTCAGCAGACAAACAGACCTACAGCACCAGTGAAGAAGAGCTGCAGCAGTCTGAGGGAGACTTCTGAAGAAAAAGAGGGACACCCATAGGTCCAGTGAGGGTACTGCAGCTCACTCCTGCCCCGCATGCAAGCAGCCACACAATCACACAACCAGAAAACAGTGCGACGGAAAAAACCCCCACCAAGTTTAGGTTTGATGCAAGCATAGCGAGTACGGTGCCAACTCCTGAAACTAACTCCATCATCATCATCATCACAACCTGGGACTGGCTGCAAACATATAGAGAGGAAACACACACACACACACACACACATACACACACACGCACGCTGCACTGACAGAATGACAGCTTGGCACAGGAGTAGGACAGTGCTTTTGTGTTTGTCTGCCCCTCGATATCAAACCATGTCAAACGTGGCCTTACACTAGTGACAAAGAAGCTGTCTGTCCATATGTTTCAGCATGATAGCGTACAATGTGTGCATGGAGCGGACGTCTCTCTCTCCCCCTCTCGCCCTCTCTCTGTGTTTCACATGCACACGGACACACACCGTGGAGGTAAACTCTTTGTCCAGAATTACAAGCCAAAACGCTCCCCTATTATAACACAAGCCGACTCGCCTGATTCTCCACTACATTATAAGTGTTAATTAATCCCAGCCAAACACAATGCATTCACAAATGGCTTCTATGTGTGATGTGGCCTGCCGAGTACAAGTAGATGCAGGATGAAATTCTGCTTTTTGGTCTTCATTTCCATGGCTGGTTGGGGGGAATTATACAGCAACACTGTGGCTCTTTTGTTAATAATGTTCAACTGGCTTTGTTGGAAGTAGACGCTGTACAGCGAGAGCGTTCACACTCATCAGTGCTGTTCGCTGTGTAATAGATGGCGTCGCTCATTACCTGTGTGCACTTCTCACATGCTGTCATGGAAATTACGTGCCAGCAAAGTTATGAATCAGCAAGTCATTAGTTTGAAATTCAAATCTATTTTCACACCATGTTGTGCTCATTTAGGACCACTGTTGTGCAACAGCTCTAATACTCCATAATAAAATGCAAACAAGCCTTCTAATGTTTCTTTCAGCTTCCATTTGATATGGGGATAGATAAATGGCATTATCAATTGTATAATCAAAGTAAATATTAAGGGGAAAATTGTTTCTTTCTTGTTAGGCTTCTAACAGCATGGATGCTAATTGCTGATTGATATAATGGTCTTACATGGATGCCTTCAAAGTGCTACTTGTTAGCTTGTAATCTACAGTTGTTGCAGTGATAAGGTAATGAGAGGAGCTTTGTTTCCATACAAGTGACTATTAGTTTGATGAAGACTTTGTCATTAGATAGTCACATTAATGCATGCTGCAGGCCTGCTCTGCTGCAGGGTTCTCAATGTGAGGGGTGCCGCCCTGCTGGGGGCACCAGAGAGCTTCAGGGCAAAAGTGGAGGCGGAAACTTTGAAAACATTTTCAATACTGGATTTGGTTAAATGGAGAGAAATTCTCAAAGCATGAACTAACCAACTGCTACATACTACATATGAAGACTCGTATCAGCAGGAGAAGATTTGCTGTATGAGAGTCGAGTTGGAGGAAGAGTGTGGTTTCATCCCAGCTGATGGTTGTTGGTTCTGTGCATGGCGCCGTCCTGACTGCTACACAACCACAAACAGTGGAACAGCTGCTGCTTTAGTTTTCTTCAAAATTTGAATTAAATTCAATAGTTTGTTTCAGTGTGGAACATGAGACTTACGTAATGTCGTGGAGGAAATGGATGTGTGTGATCTGGGAAACGTGAACTTGCAAGAAAGTGATTTCATTGTGTGGGTCACACACCACTGGGCTATAGACCATCCATCCATCCATCCATCCATCATCCACCCATCATCCATCCATCCATCCATCCATCCATCCATCCATCCATCCATCCATCCATCCATCCATCCATCCATCCATCATCCAGCCACCATCCAGCCATCATCCATCCATCCATACATCCATCATCCATCCATCATCCATCCATCATCCATCCATCCATCATCCATCCAACATCCATCCATCATCCAGCCATCATCCATCCATCATCCAGCCATCATCCAGCCATCATCCATCCATCATCCATCCACCATCCATCCATCCATCCATACATCATCCATCCATCCATCCATCCATCCATCCATCCATCCATCCATCCATCCATCCATCCATCCATCCATACATCCATACCTCCATCATCCATCATCCATCATCCATCATACATCCATCCATCCATCCATCCATCCATCCGTCCACCCATCATCCATCCATCCATCCATCCATCCATCAAGAGAGCAGTTTGTGATCAGCAGGTAATCAGAGTAATTGCCCTACAGATCACCTGGACGACTGTAAGAACTGTACAAACTGAAGAATTTCAATCCACAACAAGCAGCCAGATGGTATTTTGTGTTTTAAGTATGTTTCTGCTGCCGAGTGTGATCTTGCACAACAGTTCTCACGGTGTAAGACGCAGACTGACCGCTGGTTTAAAGAAGAAGGAGGGAGTCGAGCAACAGACGTCTGGTTGATTGAACTGACCTGCGTTTGTGTTGTTGTGTATAAACTGTGAAATCTTCACACGCCACTACATAACTACAAGTTATCTGTAGGTAGAAAACACTTCATCAACACATATAAACTAAGAAAAGGTTGATTTCTAAACTGAGTGTCAGTTTGAGCTGACGGAAGCTGGTGGTGAAGCTTGGCGTGTTTGGCTGGGAATGTGGTGAGTCGCTGAGGAAAGAAAGGAAGTGTTGTCACCAGTTTGAAGGATGTGAGGGTTTATTGAGATGGAAAATGGCTGCTGGTTAGTGTCCTGGGCTAAGTAAATGATATAAAAGCCAATCTCAGTGTCTTAATGGCCTTCATTCTTCTCAGAAGGGGTGAAGGTAATTATAAAGTTCATTACTGTAATGAGATAGGCAGCGTTTGAGAGAGAGCCATCAGTAACTGGGCCGAGGCACAGCGATACAACTGTTGATCAAGTCACTGGAACAGGACGTGAATGAGGTTAGGACAAGTTTTCATACTGTCATTTCTTACTAATGCTTTTTTTTCTCCTTTCTCTCTGACATGATGGATGATCATTTAAGTGGCTTTCAATTAATGCTTTTTAGTTTTCACGACATGGCTCTTACTGTATCCCTGAGAGTGTGGGGTGGCACCTCTTCAGTTATCTGTGTGATGTTTGCATTACATCAGGAGAGATTCATGTTAGCAACATGCATAAGCCTGCAGCCTCTATCAACGTTCTCTGATAACAGATTTACTTGGTACGTGTTGTGGTGGGTTGAAATGAAATGTTAAAGGAAAGAGGGTAGTAATATTAAGAATAGTAGTGCATGGGTTTCATATAGCGCTTTTCAGGACACTCAGACACTTTACATTGTATCATTCATTCCATACTCGATGGAGGTAAACTACGTATGTAGCCACAGCTGCCCTGGGGCAGACTGACGGAAGAAAGGTAGCCAATCTGCGCCATCGGCCCCTCTGACCACCACCAACCACTCACTCTGAGTTTGGGGCTCAGTGTCTTGCCAAAGGACACTTCGGCATGTAGGCTGGCAGAGATGGGAATTGAACCTGCAACCTTCCAATTGGGAGATGACCGCTCTAGCAACCGAGCCATGTCGCCAATTTGTAAATAAACATTTTTCTTATAGTTTTCTTATATTTTCAAAAATTGTGTAATCTAGTTTAAAAATAAAGTGTTGTCTGTAAATAAACTCCAGCCAGAAAAGCTGGAATTGCCCTGAAATTTGATGAAATAGCTAAAATTACTCAAATATGAATAATGAAATGGGGAAAATCCATGAAAAACAAATCTCTAAAAATACCTACAAGAGCTAAAAATGCATAAAAATATATCTAAATATGAGCTATGATATTTTATGAATCAACCTAAATATATGTTTGTCTAACCGTTTTTTTTTAGAGACGTTTTTTCTTCAATTCAGAGAATTTTAAATGTTTTGTGAAGAAGGCTCTTTGAAAGGTTGCAGAGTCCTGGTTCTGACACAGCTGGAGGTTTTTTGTTATCAGTGAATATTTCAACTGAAGTGAATGGATGAGCTGATCAGGACTCCAGACACCTCGAAGATAAATAGTCTGAAATATGGATTCTATTGTGTTAACATCCATATGAACAGATATAAATAAAAGTAATGTAAGTCAGGGTGGAATTGAAACAGGAACTCAGTATGCACCGTCTCCCGTCATTTGTTCCAGGAAAACAACCAAATTATCAGCTTGCTGCACGTACGTCTAGGAAGTTCTGCAAATTCTCTGGGAATGCTCCAACGCGTCATTACTCTTCAAACTCATTACATTAATGAACTTAATTCAGCCCTTAACTAAACCACATTTACTTGCAGGACTAATGAATACAACCATCTTATCCTGATAATTTAAAACCAATTTGTGAAAAACTGAATAATGGCGAATCCTTAAAACTTTCAAAGTGTTTGTGTCGTTTCAGTTACAGGTTTATTATTGTGTTTTGAGACGATTAAAAAAGACATTTAGTCAGTCAGCTGTGCAAACATCCACAGTGGAGTTGGTGACCAACTGACGGATCCACTGGCGGCAGATTTCACAGTCGTTTGCTGTTCAGTGGCTGTTAATTTGAGCCTTATAGAAAATCTTCATTATGTTTTCTCCACTAAAAACAGAAAAAAATATATATGTGCCATCCTACAGATTCCACTTCCGGTGAGTTTTATAGTCACAACATCAGCATGAAGCACAGAGTTCCCTGCAAACGTTCACCCTCTCATCACATTTAGATCCTGTCATATTGAGGATGTTCCTGAGGGAACTGCTCTGGAAGCTCAGGTAAAGTTTTACTGTGCAGATAAAGAGGACAGAATGAAGACAGACTCGGGTGGCTCCCTCTCCCTCTCTCCCTTAACAAAAGAACATAAAGCTGAAATAATGGTTCATTTTGACTGTGACTCAGCCTGTATAAAATTTGCCTGATTTCCACTGTGAATTACGCCAGCTTCTGTTGGCTGATTTATCGAATAGGAGGGTTACATTTATAATATAGCAGAAGAAATTATTGCCCGGTGTTAATATTGGAGATTTGATTGAAACGGATACTGGGCCGTTGAAAATTGGACAGTAAATCACTATGTTCCAGGCTGGCTCGCTATTCTGAGAGGCTCGCACAGATATTGACAGATAATGGAGGTTTTTTTTCTTCTTCTTCTTCTCTTGGTTTGATTGGTCATTACAGGACCTTATTTTCTTTTTCCATGATAGTATGTTCATGTATGGTTTTGACAGATGCTGTATTTACTGTGTGTATTCTGTTTACACTGTAAAAACTGTGAGACCAATTGTTTTTAGGTTAGACTTGAATGTTTTTTGGTGCGGAGACCTTTTTAAGTAATCTGAAGTGCAACTTTCTGACATAATCCACAGACCTGATCTCCATCTGCACCAAGTTTTCACTTTCCTTTGAGTTTCCTCCGGCAGTCCAGAAACATGCAAGATTAATGGGTGACACTATAGATGTGAATGTGTGTGTGGTAGTCTGTCCCTATGTTTGTCCTGCGATAGACTTGGGACCTGTCCAGGTGTATCCTGTCCTCACCTCTCCAGGTGTATCCTGTCCTTACTTGTCCAGGTGTATCCTGTCCTTACTTGTCCAGGTGTATCCTGTCCTCACCTGTCCAGGTGTATCCTGTCCTTACTTGTCCAGGTGTATCCTGTCCTTACTTGTCCAGGTGTATCCTGTCCTTACTTGTCCAGGTGTATCCTAATATAAGTGTTATAGAAGATGGTTGGCGTTTATAAGCTGCAGTTTGAATTTTCTGCGAGGACATTCTGACGTTGGACGGCCCAGTTTTTATGCAAAAGGCAATAATAAATATGCATTGTGTTGCATTTGTGGAATTCATTGTTAATGTGTGTGTGCTCTCCCAACACGTGGTGGTGCCTGCAGAAAAAAATAATCACCATTTACTGTATGCTTGTTTAGAACTGATTACATTTTCCATATCCAAACAATCCTCCTCATTTTGTATCTGCTAATATGCATGCACTCTCCAACTATTGCTTACGAGATGCATATTTACCGTGTCAATAAACCCATTACAATAGATTTTAATTGCCTGATGGAGATAGAGGGGAAGGAGGGAGGAGTGGAGAGGACAGGCCATGGTTGCATGGAGACCATTAATTGCCAATGACTCTGACTATGTCCTCCCTCTCCTCGACTCTCCTGACACCGGCCAATCAATACTCCGTGTTGGCTGATTATAGCGGGAACGCCCCGGCTTTCACAGAGGTCTGAGCCTCGTCCAGATCAATGGCTTCAGAGGGGCAGCTGTCTGCACGACATGAGGGCGCTCAAAGGGACTATAATGGGCTTTTATGAACATGATGGAGGGAAAAATAGCTCGGCCTTTCAAAACATGAACAGACATAACTGAGTTTTATTATCTCTGCATAATTCTGTCCACGCAGCTCAGAAGTGCGAATCTTACATGTTCACACACGCCGGGTCAACATGAAGAGGGAAAGTGTTCAATCAGCAAGAAGTCAAATTTCCATCCAAAGTTTGGAGGTGCTTCTCCACACTTCCTCCTTTTTTTCCAATTCTCCACTCCCTGCTTCCGACAATGTAAGTGCTGTAAGTGGTAAAACAAATTGCCTCTGAGAGGAACATTTCCGGTTGTTTTTGCATTTTGCCAGAAAGATATTTATTCCAATTTCCTGCTCTTTTTAAATGAACTCTAGTCTTGTCTGAACACACATCAGAAACAGTGAACAGTGCAAAATACTGTATTTAAAGGCACCGTGCCAGCTGCAGTGAACATCTGAGGGAGGCGGGACGGATGACCCGAGGGGGAGAAAAGTCATCAAAATGAGTCTATATCCAATTAACCAAAACACGGATTAGAGAGAAGAATTCAGAAACATCTGAGAATTTTAAGGCAGAGGACCGAAATCTAAGTGGGATTTGGTGTCTGTGATGTGCAGCTCAGCTGAAGGTGTAGAAAGAAACACTGTTAATCTCATCCAGCTTCAAAATCTGTTCACAAAATAAATCGCTGCTCTTTGGAACATGTTTCAGTGTCACAGAAGAAATAAACCAAACTCTGGTGTTGACTGAACAAATGAATAAAGGCTGGTTGAAAATTTGTAGTCCAATTCTGAATGAAAATATGAGATTTGATGTTTAATTACCTGAAGAATATCCTTAAAACACTTGAGAAAAAGGTCAGTATTTACATGTGACTAAAACCAAGTTTACAAGACAATGTTTAAAGTGAAAATGCATTGTTCTTCTGTTTTTCTTTCAGAAAGTTTTATGTTAACACAATAATAATCTGAAATCAATGTCCGTTTCCACGGCAACAGCAGAAACATTGAAAATGTAGTTTTTCATGTTGGCACACATGCAGCAGAGAACAATGGGCTTTAAACACACTGGGAGAACACAGACATTCTAGTGGACAGACCACCAAGTTGGATTGTTATTACAATGGTTGTCAAAATAAAACTACCAAGTTGGATAGTTATTACAATGATTGTCAAAATAAAACTACCAAGTTGGATTGTTATTACAATGACTGTCAAAATAAAACTACCAAGTTGGATTGTTATTACAATGACTGTCAAAATAAAACCACCAAGTTGGATTGTTATTACAATGACTGTCAAAATAAAACTACCATGTTGGATTGTTATTAGGGTGACTGTCAAAATAAAACTACCAAGTTGGATTGTTATTACAATGACTGTCAAAATAAAACTACCAAGTTTGCTTGTTACTACGTTGACTGTCAAAATAAAACCACCAAGTTGGGTTGTTATTACAGTGACTGTCAAAATAAAACTACCAAGTTGGGTTGTTATTACAGTGACTGTCAAAATAAAACTACCAAGTTGGGTTGTTATTACAGTGACTGTCAAAATAAAACTACCAAGTCCAGGAGAATATGGACTGGGAGTCATGGCACGATGGAGGAAACATGTTTCCCTGAAGCAGCACACTGTATGAGTAATTCTGTCTTTATGCTGTGAAACAGACTTTTACAATGACGTCTTTTGAAACAAGGTAAACAAGTATTCATTAGCAACTTTCCATTCATCACGTCACAAACATCATACCTTCCTCTCCTTTATTAGATTGCTCTCGGTCACATCCAGTCCACTTTCTCACATACAGTATGTAATTAGTTAATCCTAACCATGTTTTTGTCTTTTATTTCTGTTAATGGAGATCGAATGGTAAGACCTAAATGGTGAACTGTTTGCCAAGGCAGGTTTAAACTGTTCCCAGTCTCTGTTGAGAAATTGCAAATGTGCAAGATTGCAAAAGTGAGATTAAGATTTGAGGAGAAGTCCTGAGAGAGAATGTTTATGTCTGTTAATCAAGATCTAACTGGTAAGCTGTTTGCTGAGGGAGGTTTAAGTTTCTGTTCACACTGGGCGACAGAAGACGGCGGCAATTTGTTCAGACAGTGAGGTCTCGATAAAAGGGGAGGGGACTGCAGCCCCGCCTCTCTCTGTAAAGGGGGAGGGGACTGCAGCCCAGCCTCTCTGTAAAGGGGGAGGGGACTGTAGCCCCACCTCTCTCCGTAAAGAGGGAGGGGACTGCAGCCCCGCCTCTCTGTAAAGGGGGAGGGGACTGTAGCCCCGCCTCTCTCTGTAAAGAGGGAGGGGACTGCAGCCCCGACTCTCTGTAAAGGGGGAGGGGACTGTAGCCCCGCCTCTCTCTGTAAAGGGGGAGGGGACTGTAGCCCCCCCTCTCTCTGTAGAGTCTCTCAACGTGTCTATGCTGAATCAGTGAGGAACTTCCTGTCACATTGGCGCCGTAAAATTGATTGAATGATCTTCGTGGTCCCAAAGTGACCGTCTGGTCAGTGGTTGCAGGAAACACTCAGTAAAATACTTAAAGATCTGAAGATTAAGATTCTTCATTATGTGTTTAATCTATTATTTTCATTTCTTTTACAGCTTTACTGTATTTGTCTCATTGATATCTTCTTTATTTATTTGTAAAGCTGTGAATTGCTATGTGTTTGAATAGTGCTCTATAGATAAAATTGCTTTGCCTTGCCTTGCATCCTGGAATCCATTCCACTTTTTCACCGGTAGATCGTCTTTGTCATTGAAACTCAAAAAGCTGAGCTGAGTTACTTATTGTAAAGTTGGTAGTGAGCTCAGCTGGTGCTTGAGCTTCAGTTTTGGTCGATTTAATCCTGTGCAGTGTCAGTGTTTGGTTGCATAGCGTTAATGTTGGCTGGCATGAGAAGGACAGTGAGTGGAGAGAAAATGGGGAATGAGAGACTGTTTTACTTTTGTTCTGTAGAAAGTCTTCTGACCAAAGAGACTCAGAAACAGAAGTTAGAATCGAAGACTCAGTCTTGATCTGATCTGAGGTCAATCTATTATAAACAGAGTTCACAGCTGTCGAAATGGAAAACTACTCCACTTGTGGATGCTATGATATGAATCTGTCATTCAGCAAAGTGTCTTGTCAAAATAAAACTACACTACGTAAGAGACTTCATTACTCTGAGGTCTAATTTACAAAAGAAATTGCTGATTTCATTAAAGCATGAATATTTCATTGTTTATTTGTATTTTATTTGTAATTACATTTCCATTACATATTTTTTACCTGTCACATATACATACATAAATCTATTTCTATATAATATTTGTGCTTTTTAAGTAGAGTTATTTGTGTATTATTGATATTGGTGATATTCAGAATACTTTTTCTTTCTCAAATTTTACATTTTATGACATCATGTTTACAAATTTACTCAAGCTCAGCTTTTTGGACATTTTTTGAAAGATTTCCGTATTTGTTAACAAAGGACTTGTATTTTTATACTTGACTATTTTTAATGATCTATCCACATTTTTCTTTTGATTTGATAAAGGAAGACAACCACAGTGATGCTACTTAAAGATCCTGATCGTCCATGGTTCCGATGAACTGCAGCCAGTGTTGGTTTCTGTTCTTCTTGAGGGAGAGGAGATATTGACGGGACGCAGCAACACTGCCAAGGCTTGCACATCACTTCTAACCTCAACCCAGCAGTCCCATCATCTCTGCGCTACACCTTTGATGTCTTCCAGAAACGCTTCCTTGAGCTGGATGGGTTGAAACTCTCCCCAGAAGAACAAACATTGAAGCTGAAGTTGCAGGTGCTTTCTTGGATGCTGACACACCCCAACTCACAACATAGATGACTGCCAAGATGTTCACTTTAATGTCATGTGACTGTCCATGTGAAGCTGTCATTCATTGCTGATAGAGGAATTAAATTTTCATTGCCATTGTTCTAAAATAAGGTACGACTCAATGCACCTTCACTTACCTTTTTTCAGAGAAATGTTGATAAATAACTGAATTGTTCTTTAGTTATGGAATTTCTTACTTTTATTTGGTGACATCAAATAACACATAATCACATAATTAAAGTAGATGGTATACCTTCATACAACTTAGTACTGTATATACAAATACACATGGAAAAAAACTATTAAATTCACAGAATTCACTAATGCAAACACTGCAGACATGTACAATTTACTTAATGCTATGTTCTTATTTTTTATGTCAATAAAATCAGCATTTTACTTAATTTGTATAAATAAATAGAACATCAGTATAATTCAGTAGAACTTACTCATTGCTTTCACAATATTCACATATAGTCACAATAGTACATTTCACTTGATTCTGGGAAGTTACTGTTATTTGAAATAAATCTTCTTTAAAAATTGTGTTTTTTTAAAAGTAAATCTCAAAGTAATTAATTTTTTTCAGTGCAGCGATTCCACAGTCTACACGGAGACTGAGCTAAGCGTTTCCAAAAAGTTGTTTTCAGTGGCTCCGATCCCCGTTGTCATGTGAACGGGGCCTTAATAAATCACAGGTAAGAGATGTCAGGGTCCGTGGAGAACCCAGAAGCAGGCAACGAACTGGCATTTGCAGGTTTTATTGAGCAGTCAGGGCAGACAACTTTACATATGGTCTTCAAAGAGGCAGTCCAAGTTCAGGAAGGGGTCAGTACACGGGCAAATCCAAAGCACGAAGAAGAACACGAGGACAGGGCTGGGGTCATGAAGTAGAACAATGACGATCGAGCACAGAGACATGAAGGAGCAGGGTTTAAATACATGAGGAGAGGGACGTCACAGGTGAGACACATCAAGCTGATTACACACACACAGGCAGAGGAGGCGTACACAGGAAGGCCAAGTGACAGACGGAGACAGACGGAGGACTACACAACCAAGCAGGAAGTGAACACAGAGTGAGAGACACAGACTTGACACACACACACACACAAAGACACAGACACAGACCCTTACAAGAGAGAAGTGTATTGCTTATACGTTATTCTTCCTCCTTCTGTCACTTAGAATATTCAGATTTCTGCTATTAAATCTGACATATGAAGCTGGACCCTTTTCTGCCATGAGTTTGCATGATTCCCCTGAGCTACTGAGGGTTTTTCATACATTATGTCAGGATTTCGCATGATTATGTTCTCTGTAATAGTGGGGTATGTGATCTTCCATCATGTAATACTACTTCTATTAGTAATAATAATCATCATCATAACTCAACAAAATGTGATAAATCTTTTTTCATTATGTGAAAGCATTCACATTTTGTTGTCATATAAGGCATTTTGTATAATGAACATGATATGTAATCATAGTTCTTGCATTTTGAAATATATTGTTAGTTACGCCATGCAGACTGCAGCACACACACACACACACACACACACACACACACACACACACACACACACACAGTAATTACGCTATTAGGCTTTTTGAAAAACCACAATATTTCATCATCTATTACAAAATACAGGAAATATTATCTCATCTTGGGTCCAGGTGGTTTATTATAGGATGCAGCAGATTATTGTAAATTGCTGACGTTATCACTGAATGTGAAAATCTTTAAAAAATGTTGCTCTTTTTGTATCTGATATGGATGCATGAATACCATTTTAAACATGAAACAAATCTGAACTAAATTACTCACTAAACTCTGTTTCACTCCCCAACATTCACAACACAAGATTGTAAATGTTAAATGTAAATTTCGCAGACAAGGTTTACATTTCTTTAGATTTTTTCGTTTCTTTTCTTTTTTTTTTTTACAGCTGTGGAGGAACGCTAAAGGCATAATGTCTTGTAAACAGACATAAACTGGACTGATACTTTCCTCTTCATGTGGACTTTTGCCACAGGCTCAGTTTGTGACAAGAGCAGCTTCTTTTGTCACCTTAAGAAGGTACCAGAAGGCAGGAGGACGTGAGACAGGCAGCACGAGGGCGAGCCTGAAGAAGACTCACACAAACACTCCCAGCCTGCGCGCTCGCTCGCTTGTGTGTTTCCCACATGGCAAAGGGTAGGCTTCCAAACTGTAAGAGGATTAGTGACTTGAAAAAGGTAGCCGTCATTTAATTGAAGGCTTACCAGCAGCCAGAAAAAGGCTAGCAGTCAAAGTGAAGGTATAACCCAGCCCAGAACATCCTGTTGAGAACACATTTGCCAAAGTCCATGTGTTTCCCTCCGCCTGCCTCACCCGCCTTCCTCTCAACCTCAGAGCCACGCATCACACTTTATCACTGAGCCTCAGCTTCTCAAAGACATTTACACGTTTTGCAATTTTTAATCTCTTCAGCTTGTGAAGAAAGGTGCCTTCAGTTCGTATTATTCAAATGCTGTGATCTCTGGAAACTGCTCGGACCCTGAATCCCCCCGGCTCTGCCAGGAGGCAGCCGGAGCCATGTCCAGGGTTTATGATACATGAGGAGCTCCGTCAGGCTTTCACCACCTTTACTAGAATTCAGCTTGTGTGTCAGTGGAGACTGAACATTGCTGTGTGTTAACTCTGGACCATCAGATTCAGTGCAATGCCTGTGTACAGTGTGCAGCACAAACCACAAAAACCTTTTTTTATCAAATAGTTTACAGCAGTTCTGATGTTTAAAATCTGGATTATAAAACACCATTGAAATATTCAACCATGGTTTTTAGGTAGTTATGGAATCTATGTATTAAGTGAAATTGTGCCATATTTTGACCAATTTTTGTGACATATTTTCCTGTTTCTTCCCAAGAATTGATTATTATAAATGAACAATTTTCTGTTCAAGATTAATCATTTTGGGCCACAAGCTTTGCGATGCAAAAAAAAAGCTAATCAACAGCTAAACAGCAGCTGTGAATAGCTTGGAGTGAGAACAAAATTTAGAAATATACTTTAAATAATGTCCAAACAACCAACTTGTGATGTTTAAAGTAAAAATATCTACAAAAGTGAAGATTACATAATGATTTGGAAGTTATAAAACACCTGATGTAATTAAAAGACAAGTTAACAGAAAAACATTCAACTGTTCAGCTATGAACTCATGTAGCCTGTCCAGACTGGGGTCACCGGGGTCGTGCCCCGAGGCCAGGCCTGCAGTGTTTGGACTGGTTTGGAGTACCTGGTGGACAGGTATGGTCCTCATGATCTGTCAACCAGCAGGATGGACCCGCAGAGTCCAAACTGAGGGAGAATGTGTCATTGTCATGGTATCATCGACCGCTGATCGCCCTGATCTACCTTTTCTTTTAACTATTTTTTTTTTGTAGCACTTTGAGATTGTTTAAATGTAAAGTGTATTACAAATGCAATGTATTATTATTATTATAACGGACCCATCTGAAGAACTGTCACGTTGGCATGGCTCAAATACATTTCTGTGTAGTTTGATTGTTTTCCCTGCATGCATGTGTCACTTCATTAGACTAATCGTGTTTCTGAATTCCTCTTAAAAACAAGGATCTGCTGGAGATGTTTTGCTGTTGTTGTTTTTTCGTTTTGTTGCATTGCTTTTGTAATATAAGTGCATGAGCACAGAGAAAAGCCTGACGTGAGCCTGCCAGCTGCTGTTCTCCGTCTTTCTTCATGTTGAAGGTCCACTCAGTATCTGTAGGAAGAAATGTTCTCCACGTATGCAGATGATGGTGTAGTAAATGATAGGAAAGGTTCTGAAATGTCAAACTCTGAATCTTCCCTTGCTATTGCTCATCTACTCACACATTGATTGTATTGATTGTAAAACTAGTGTGTATGCATCCTGCCATGCATCCTGCCCCCCAGCAGACATAGAAGATTTTGATTCTTGCTTTTATAACCTGCAGGATGAATTAGTGCAACATGTTTCTTATTCTCTCCTTAAAAACATCACACCACTACTACAAAATCAGCTCCTTGTGCTACAGGCACCAGAAGAAGAGTCCACATCACAACAAATTGAAGTCACTGCATCAGCTTCCTGTACATTTTAGATTTGAAGGGTTTTTTTTATTTTGTTTTTAAATGCTCTGCATTTATGAGATTTTTCTATATGAGCCTGTCAGAGCTCTCAGCTCTTTGTTTTCTGTTTATTTTCTTAATTGAATTTTTAAATAACAAAAACATAACAAACAAAACATAACAAACATAGAGACACAAAAAATAACGACAATAAGAAGGCAATGGTAGACTGCACAAACAAACTCATCAGAGTCCAAGTATTGATGAGACATGGCAAAAATACAAAAGAAAAATGGAGGTAGGGAGATCAATCCACAATTACAGGAGCAGGGAGGATCTCCATCCATCCATCCATCCATCCATCCATCCATCCATCCATCCATCCATCCATCCATCTTCTATCCAGCTTATCCTATTCAGGGTCACGGGGTGCTGGAGCCGATCCCAGCTCACTATGGGCAAGGGCAGGATTCACCTGGACAGGTCACCAGTCTGTCACAGGGCAAACACACACATAGACACACACTCACATTCACACCTTGGGGCAGTTTAGTGTCACTAATTAACCTCACATGCATGTTTTTGGACTGTGGGAAGAAACGGGAGAGCCTGGAGGAAACCCAGGCACGCAGGAGAACATGCAATCTCCCAACAGAAAGGCCGCGGGCCGAATTGGAACAGCGAACAGTCAGCTTTACCTGTACAGTCAGGCAGGCCGGTTCAGCCAGGGACGGGAAAGGACCAGGGACAGGTAAGAACCAGGGACAAAGAAGAACCAGAGACAGGTACGAACCAGGGACAGGTACAAACCAGGGACAACCTTCATTACATGGTTATGAAGAAAGGATCTGAACAGATCAAACAACAACAAACACAAGAGAGGTCAGATTAGCCCCTCTTTTCTCTGGGCCCCCCCTCATTTGACCCCGCCTGAACTTAACTTTTAGTGTGTTCACAACTTCAGCGCACGCACACACACACACACACACACACACACACACACACACACACACACACACACACACGTATATCTATATCTATCTATATATAGATATAGATAGATATAGATAGATATATATATGTTAAATTCAATCATAATTAGAATTTTCTGCCAAAGGTAGAACATTTCTATGTATAAGGAATATACACAGAAATGGCAGAAACACTGAAAACAATGTATTTAGCTTGCCAGCTCACTAGTTGGTGTTGTTTTTAGTTTGAGTACTGAAAGCACACACATATGCAGCAGAGAACAATGAGCTCTCAACATTAACAATGGGAGAACACGGACGTTCTAGTGGACAGACGGTTATTACGGTGACTATCAAAATAAAACTACCATGTTGGATTGTTATTACAGTGACAAAATAAAACTACTAAGTCCCAGGAGAATATGGACTGGGAGTCATGACACCACGGCGGAAACTTTGTTCTGATTGGCCAGCTACTGAGCATGTGCAGAACTATGGGGGTGGAGTGCATGACCAGTAACAGCGTTTCTGCTGTCTTTAGGGAGATGGAGCCCAAGCGTTTTCAGAAAGTTTCTCCTCGGGAGCTGTTTCCAAAAATGCTCCGAGCTCCATTGTTGTGTAAACCGATCCCAGAACGCAGCAAAAGTTTTGTGTTTTTACTTGAATTTGTTGCCATAGTGAGGGCATGCTGGGAAAGGCTGATGATTTCAACTCCCACCTCTAAGAGAATTTCTCCCGTGTACCAGAGGAGGATGGACACATGGACCTGTTCAAGACGGCTGGATGGAGTGACAATCAAAACAACAATGTGCCAGCGAGCACATAGAAGTTGAGCTGATAATCATGTTGGTACACAGTGGTGTAAACATTTGCCAGAGAGTCAGAAGGATGCCTGTAAATAGATACTGTAGTAATTTATCATCTGCATGTGTAAACAGACAATCATGGGCACTGTGAGGCTTCCCAGCCTTATAGGGTTGGATTGTGTCAGCCAGGGGCAGAAATCCTATTAAACCTCCTTAACGCCAATAGTTTAGTGTTTTACAGCTACAGGAGATCCTGGCTGCCTTCACCATGGAGGGCAAAGTGGATTATGTGTAGAGTCAATCACTCTGCCTCATTCATGTTTATTCTTGCCAAATTAAGCAAAATGAGCAAGGTTGTTAGTGAGCGGTTTACTCTTAGCTCATACAAATAACCAAAATCTTTTATTCCAGGAATCACAGAATGTTTGTATGATCACATTCAGTCTCTGTCTAATACAGAGCCGGCTCTAAACTCATAGGAGGGCTCTCTCATGGCAGGTTCATAATGCACTGCAGGGCTGAAGGTGTTTGAAATACACCGTCATCATGATTTAAGTACCATTTCCTTTTTTAAGGGGTACTTATTGGGGAAAAAAGGTTTGACTCCTACTCCATGTCTAAAGAGATAAAATGAAAACTAAGTGAAATTTGAGCAAACTGGTTCTCCATCAGTTATAATCCACATAATGTAACTGTCACTTCATCAAACGCCTCTATCAGTAAACACTGGATAATACGTAATTAATATAAAACATGTCAGGTAATCATTTAGGAGCTTGATGATTTATTCATGACATTTTATTCACATCTAGTATTGGACATATTTTATAATTCTAACTGGTTTTAATTGATAAATGGGTCAATAAATAGACTTACATGTATTTATACAACAAAAGCCTGTTTGTGATGTGTAGTCTTTGCTTATATCTACACTTTCATCCCACACTTTTGAATCTGAAACTTTCCTCTGTTTCACCCACACATCTATTAGATTCAAACATTAGCTTAGCCACAGGAACTTAAAGGCCCAACGTCCACTTTGTCCACAATTGAACACGGTAAAAGTGTGTTGGTATAGTCATCAATAATCTGGACTTCATGAGCTCTACTTTTGTGTTTCTGTCAACGCAATACTTATTCCGAAAGCTGATAAGAGGAACAAAAACTTTACTAGGGACACAGGACTTATTTCTCTCAACCGGCAACCAGAGGAATCCTACAAACAGTCCGGCGAAAGAATGTCAGCCAGCTGCAAGGACTGTGAGAAACTGGCTGATAAGGTGAAGCAGCTTGAACAGAAGATTGAATCGCTGCGTGAAATACGTGAAAGTGAGGACTTCATTGACTCTCCGGTAGCTAGTGTACATGGAGGAAATATCACTGAACAGTCACAGATTGTACTGCATGGGAACACATCTGATGCTGACCACCGCATCATGGACTTGGCTACAACAATTCCCTGGATTTGTCCCAATTTGACCGAAATAGCTGCTGAGGCTCCAAAGTTCAATAATTCCAATGTTTCTTACTGGAACAGCATCGGAGCCAGACCTAAGGCACCGACCCCAGCCTGGACCTGGTCTGATGTTTTGCCTAACAGAGGTAAGTCCAGTAAGAAAACAACCTAGAGGTCTCCTACACTCACTCCTCCAGCTGAAATTCCTCTGCAGAACAGGTATGATCCCTGACTCCGAGTGAAATGTGTGATAACACGGACCAGACAGGACTCGGGGATGCTCATCACTCAACAAGCAGGAAACACAAACAGGTTCACAGAAATAACCCCAAAACCACAACTAAACCAAAAGTGAGGAGAAACTTAAGAAACTCATCAAGTTCCTTTTCAAGTCTTGACCAGCTGGACACTCTATTGATTGGGGACTCAATCACCTGGCAAGTCAGAATGCGAAAGACTGAAAATCTCACTGTGGCCGACACAACAGTGCAGGAGCTGACAGCGATGTTACCCACTGTTTTGTCTACACATCCCAGCCACATCAACATCGTCATCCATGCAGGCTCCTTCAACATACTGCGGAGTAAGACTGGTTCTGAGGTCGTGAAAAAGGACTTTTCACTACTAATGGAGACTCTGAAGGAGTCCGACCCCCAACAGGTTTTCATTTCCGGCCCCATTCCAACCCTGGGAAATGGAATTGAATCTTAGCCTTGAATACGTGGCTGACTTCAACATGCTTTTATAAAGTTCATTGACAACTTCAACCTGTTCTGAAACTGTAAGGGCCGCTTCAAACCCGATGGGGTTCATCCGAATATCACTGGATCCAGACTGCTCAGTGCCAACATACGTCCCGCCCTTGGGATAAAACACTCAAACAGGAGCATGACGATAACCACCAAGGACACTGGCACTAACAGAGACTCAGGATCCACCGTTCCCCTCTCTGGTGTTCCTGCGCCCCAGATCAACCAGGGAACCAGAAGGACCTCTCTGCCCCAGTCCAGGTCCCAGCAACCCCCCCCCCCCCCCCCCCCCCCTTCCTGAATCACATCTCTATGAGAGAGACCCCATGCTGCTTTGTTTAACATGCCGATCAGCATGGTCAAAAGCCTCTCAGTAAGAACAATCATACAGTTACTATCTAATCTGACAACAGTTGTGAGTCAGCCTCAGTGTGAACCCAGTGGGTTTCGTGACACATTACAATTTGGTTTACTTAATGTTAGGTCTCTGTCAGGCAATTCACTTTTAATTAATGATCTTATTACTGAGGAAAAAATTGATTTCATGTTTTTAACAGAAACTTGGTTCAATGAAAACAACAGTGCAGCAGCTCTTATTGAATCAGCTCCTCCACCCTTCAGTTTTATCAGTGAGGTCAGTGTTGAAGAAAGGAGGTGGAGGAGCACCTCCACCCTTCAGCAGTGCCTCCACCCTTCAATTTTATTAGCGAGGTCACAGTGTTGAAGAAAGGAGGTGGAGTAGCTTCTTTGTATAATAATATGTATCAATGCAAACAGCTATCGTATGGAAGGTTTGACTCTTTTGAGCATGTTGCTCTTCAGGTGAACTCTTCCTGTCGGGCAATATTAGTAACCATCTACAGACCACCCAAATACAATGCAAACTTCTTTCGTGACTTTAGCAAATTGCTGTCTGCTGGATGACTCTGTTGTGGTAATTGGTTCATTTTAATATTAATTTTGATAATCCTGAAGATAACAGTGCTGATGAACATCTGAACATCCTCAAAGATGTAAACCTAAGCCCCATGTTCATTATGACATCTCCAAAGAAACGCTTTGCATGTATAACCTAGAATTAAAAAGGGCTAGACAATCTTTCTCCTCTGAGATCATCAACAAACACAGTAATAATGCTCGTACTTTGTTTAGAGTCATCGACAGACTGACCAATCCCTCACCATCAGTACCTACTGAACTTTTATCTGATGCATCTTATAATGATTTTCATCCTATTTCCCCCATAAAATTACACAGATCAGGCTGAGAGTCAGTCAGTCAACCTCGGGCATTACGACTGGAACCCCTGAGCCTCCACACAAAGATGTTCTGTCTAATCTGGCAGATTTTCACCTGTTAGACTGAGCAGCACTAACCCACATCGTTCAACACCTCAAACCCACAACGTGCAGCCTCAACACTTTACCCACAAAGTTTTCTAAA
>NC_137627.1:27172627-27275127 GCF_963383615.2 Lipophrys pholis | reverse complement strand
CAAGAGGAGCTGTGTGTGTCAGAAGTTTGGAGTTGGTTTAGTTTCGATTTGCCTCTTTGGGTGGACCCAAGGTGGCAAGCTTGACCGCCATAGTGTGTTTTTCCTCCACCGTCACTCAGAAACTTTCTGAGCGCAGCACAGCTGTAGACTTTCAGGTAAGGGAGAGGCGGAGCTCCACCAGGTAAGCGGAGCAGCTCACTGAACGACTGCTACATACTGACGATTCAGAGGTGAACGACTCTTTTCAGTTTCAAGCTGAATCGGGCATGAGTGCTGAACCACTTAAGTGAGCTAATTGGGGCGCACTGACCGCCTCATATGAGCTGAAGGAGCCAGTAGCTACTTTTAGCTGCTATTAGCATTAGCAGCTATTAGCAGTAGCAGCACAGCTTCTCTTCCCACAGGATTAAAGTGAGTAATGTGATATATTTCTACAGATGCAGTGAGACAAGCTGCAGCACAACAGCGACATTTCTGTTTTCCTCTCTGCAGCTAGTCGGCTCTTGTAAGAATAAGTTATTCTTGAGTTAATGAACGTCATGACTCGTGAGATGACTTTCAGTAAAGTGACTCACGGATTTTGAACAATTTGTTCAAACTCAAACATCACTAGTTTTAACATGATTTCTACAGAGGTTTTACGTTTTGTTTGGGCTGAAACATTGAGTCCCATTTGGAAACCCTGATGCTGACCAGGGTGGCATCCATATTTACTTCAGTAAACAGTGTGCTTGGCGTGATGTCACACCTCCTGTTCCCTCTGGGGTCCGATAACATTCACGGTGCAGTGTGATGGATGTCGTGTTTAAAATCTAGCGTGAATTAACCCACAAAGAAATTGGATCTCAGCAAGAAAATTTGAATTCAGCATCAAGATCTGCAGTGTGAATGCAGCCTCAGGCTCACACAAAAAACATCAGACCAAACAGGAACCCTGATACTGGGTCACTGGAATACTTGGAAATGGTCTGTACACAGTCAATATGGCACCAAACCATCAACAATAATGTTCTTACTGATTTGAGTAGTTTTATTTACTTTATTTACTTTTGTTGGGTAGTGTGTTTAACTCCTAACCTCCATCCAGATGCACTCCAGGCAGCCCTTGTGTGTGTTTATGGGATGTATTATTGAAAAAGCTGCAGAGGATCTCTGGGGTGCAGCCTGTGATGGAGGCTTTATAGTCTATCCATCCAATCAAACGAACTTGTTGTCCCACAAAGCCATGGCACTGTACACTGTACAGTATTTCACTGCTGCTAATTAGCTCACAATGCATTCAATATTAAAGGCTCCCTTAAGTACTATTCAAGCCCATTTTCCCAGCCAGAATGAGTAGTAAGCCGAGTCATTAGCCCCGGCCTGCTTGCCATTGGTTTCAAATGTAAGAGGCAGCGGGAGGCCTCGTCAGTTTAATTCCACAGCATTATCAAAATTGTTTTCACAACATTGATCAGATTATGACCCAGTGGGGGCCCCTTACAGCAGGGTACGCACTGCTCCGTCCCCCGGGTGGAGTTCATATTTACTTGTTGAATCCTGCAGGCGACACCAAACAATCCATACATTATTCAACAAAGATGTCTAATCATCTGTGATCAGCTCATTTATTGTCCTTTTTCTCCTCATGTTCACACTGACATGACAGTTCCATTTTCATGTGCTCATAAATAAAAACCCAAGCAGTCATTACTCTGTAAAACCTTTCATTACAACAAAGAAGAGCAACAAACATGTTTTTTTTTCATTGTCGAGATCAGTTGAAACACACATCACATGATTGAAAGAATGTATATCTAATATCGATTTGTGTACCTTTCTTTAACTTTACATTCAGAATTACTAAAGTTACCATCATGAATGTTGTCTTCTGGTTCTTGTGGGTAAAATTCTATTTCTATTCAGCTTTGTTTGGTTTATAAAAAAATAACATTTTGATTAACCTTAATGACCAAAAGAGACTTTTCTTTTACTATTTTCCACCAAATAAAATTCTTCTGGAGCCATAAAATATGTTTAAGCTTTTTAAAAAGTTTTGTATGAAATTTTCAGAAAAAGAAAAATGTAGACTCTTTAATAAATAGTTAGCTAGTTAGCTACCTCTTTTAAACACTCAAGCTGTTTATCGTATTATTATTATTATTATTATTATTATTATTATTATTATTATTATTATTATTATTGTTGTTGTTGTTGTTGTTGTTGTTGTTGTTGTTGATGGTATTGATGTTGTTATTGTTATTATTATTATTATTACTATTATTATTATTATTATTATTATTATTAGTTTAATCTTATTTTTGACATTTTGGTTGTTCTTGCTGCTTTAGTACGCCTTATTTAATTGTTTGAACTATTTTATATTTTTCATTTTTATATATATGACAGACCAGGGATGCAGACGTTATTTCAGGATTCACTTTGAAGCTAAACTGTGAGGATGAAGTTCTGAACACATGCATGTTGAAAAGACAGAGAAGATGCAAACTGAGAAACGACAGGCCACCACAGAAGAAGACAGATCATTTCACATAACATCTCCAGGAAAGTTATGGAACTGAATGCATTATTTAATTCCACATAATTCAAAGGTCAAAAAGAAACCACAACAGGAGATCAGTTTTTTAAGTACTTTTGAAATCACTTTTTTTTTTTTTTTCGACAGATAGTGATTATTTTTTATTTTTTTGTAAAAGTTCTTTATTAAATTGAATTTATTTTTTCTTTAACGATTTGTGCTCTGTCTCTGTTCTCTCCCGTTCCTCTGTATCTGGTTCTGCAGGTTTCTCCTCCTCTGTATCTGGTTCAGCATGTTTCTCCTCCTCTAAGTCTGGTTCTGCAGGTTTCTCCTCCTCTGTATCTGGTTCAGCAGGTTTCTCCTCCTCTGGGTCTTGTTCTGCAGGTTTCTCCTCCTCTGAGTCTGGTTCTGCAGGTTTCTTCCTGTTAAAAGGGAGTTTTCCTGTCCTCTGTCTCCTCTTCTTGTTCAGTTGTTGCTTTTTCTATGTAAAAGTTCCTTGAAATGACAAGTTGAATCTGTTGCTAAAGAAGAAAAACTAAATTGAACTGAACTCTCTGTCACTGTGGTCATAATACTGTACTTTGATATGACACCACTTCTCTGACGTGAATTTGGACTGAGATCAGTTAGAAATGTGTTAAAAGGACCTTTAATGCTATGAGAGCTGAACCTACCGGTGGAGTGTTTCTAAGTGATCATGAAGGGATGAGTCCAGTGGGACTCATGAGGGTGATTGTGTGCTGTGGAGCAGGAACAATGTCCTCTCCTCTTTCAGCTTTGCCTTTCTTGGCGCGAGCCGGCGCTCTTGACCTGAGTCCAGCACATGACGTCAGCTATCACCTCCCCACTGTCACACTGAGGAAGACCTTCCAGAACGGTCCAGAACTAGTGACTCAATCCTTCTGTTAAACTGAAATGTGTACAAGTCAAGACAGACTGAAATGTGGACATGGTTTCTCTGGTGGACAGCTTGACACCCAGGCCTGACCGTTGGTTCGATTCCTGTTTCCATCCCACCTCCACTGACCCACATGTTCACTGACAATGGAACTGGACTCCACTGCTGTGGCGCATTTTCAGCAGCCTCCATATTCACCCATACACACACACACACACCACACACACACACACACACACACACACACACACACACACACACACACACACACACACACACACACACACACACACACACACACACACACACACACACACACACACACACACACACACACACACACACACGACTACAAATACACTCCAACATGTCCAAAACAGTTGAGACAGAAGCAAACAAACAAACAAATAAACAATTTAATGTTTATTAGTAGTATCGTGGTGGGAAGGCCCATTTTCATGTCTCTTTCATGAAGCATTTTGTGTTTGTAAACAAACCAGACGGGAGGTTTGTTTGCTATGATCATGTGGGGCAGTGTTCACCTCGCTGAGTGCCAGTGTTTGTAATTACATGGCTGTGATTGGCAGAAATGGAGCCAGATCCTGCACATTTGTATATTTGGTGGTTGAGGGCTGTGATGGGACAAGGTGTGAAAGATGGTCCCAGCCGGTTTGTTGTTGTAATTTAACACCTTCTCCGGTGTCCTCGCCGCCGTGATGAGGCTCAGCCAGCATGGGCAGGATGTGCAGACGAGGTTAGGCCAGTAAATTAGGCTGCAAACATCCACACACACCGTCTGGATGCTGTGAACAGTGCATTCTGGGTGTGAGAGAGGCTTGTCGTCCTGACAGGAGAAACTTGAGCTTCACGTTAGCAGCTTACTTGTGTAACTATTATTTATCATGAGATGCAGACATTCAGGTAATTAGGCGAGAGTGAAGTTTAACTGAATGTCACAACAAGCTGCTTCTTATTCTGTTGTCTTACTTTTCAGAGCAGAAGGATGAACAAAGAACAAAAACCTGTGAGTCTGTTCCTTTTGAAGAGAGCAGATTCTTTGAAACATCTGAGATAATATTACTTCATTATCCTTTAGTCTTCCATTTTGCTTCATGTTTTTTTCTCCTGCTCGTTGCCATTGTGATGTCTACCTGTTTTTCTTCTGTTTAATCTCTCCCAGCGGCACTCCTTGGATGGTGAAATGATTGAAGCTGATGGATTATGACCTGGCTGCTGACAGCAATGAAAGACAAGGTGTTTTAATGTTGATGTTCATTTCTCAGGGCCTCTCCTGTCACTGCATACCCAATTCAAGAAGAAAACTATCATTATGAACGCAGTCCATATTAGTTTATGTAAAGTTTAAGGATAGGACAGTCATGCCATGACTTGTTGTACAGTACGGAGGGACGTACACTAACAACCAGCTCGCTGTTTCCATTTTCCACATCATGCAGACTTCACTTCAAGCATGTCTGGATTTCTTTTATTTGGTGTATTTCAGGGTATACATTGATATACATTATAAACCCACTTGTTTTCTTTTCCAAATCCCTCATGATGCATCATTCAGCAGTATCTAGGAGCCATGTTGCCTATTTTTTTCCCAAAGGTACTTTGCCTCTAATTGGCTCTTGCTCATTGCATTCACTGATCTGATTGTTTAATGCCTGTGTTTACCGTGCAGCATGAGAACTGACGAGCCAATCAGAGGCAGAGTAGGATGGATCATTACGAGGCAAGTATTGCTAACTGCTAAATTATACTGAAATTATGTGAAAATGAGCAAATACGATGAACACATTTTCATTGAATAGTCTTACATGCCACTGTCTGTAGAAAATGTTGATTCTCGGCAGTTTCAAAAGGAGACGAAACTCCAGGGTTGACCCACTCCCTCTTCTCCTGGGAGCAGGTCACCACTGTGTTTCAGATATTCACATGGACCAAAATTACCATATGTGTCGTAACCTGTCGAAGAGGGGGTCTTGACTGGGCCCTCTTTAATCTGGTGGAGGTCATGTTTTTGCAATTTGGAAAGAAACCAGAGAACACATATGCATACACAGGGAACACATGCAAACTCTTCTCCTCCAACTCTTCCAACCAGGGCTATCCGTACTGTGATATAACATGGGTTTTTTGTTTTTTGTGCTGACGTACCAAAGCAATACAAACACAGACTAAAACTCATTGATGCAATTCCTCCTGAATCTATTATAAATGGCAGAAAAACAACCAACCTGCCAGAGCATTTCTCTCCAGGCTGAGGAGGTCAGACAGTTTTCACAGGATTTTTGCCGCCTTCAGCATGTTTTCATTAGTTTTTCATGCTGATGGTATGGGAAGAGTTAACTAGTGAAGCATGATATTTCATGGCAACACGGACCTGAGCCTAGTTCAGGCCAGAGAGGCAGAGAGAGAGGAGCTGAGGAGCTGAGAGGCAGAGAGGCTGAGACGCTGAGTGGCTGAGAGGCAGAGAGGCTGAGACGCTGAGTGGCTGAGAGGCAGAGAGGCTGAGACGCTGAGTGGCTGAGAGGCAGAGAGGCTGAGACGCTGAGTGGCTGAGAGGCCGAGAGGCCGAGAGGAAGAGAGGCTGAGACGCTGAGTGGCTGAGAGGCCGAGAGGCCGAGAGGAAGAGAGGCTGAGACGCTGAGTGGCTGAGTAGCTGAGAGGCCGAGAGGCAGAGAGACAAAGAGACAGAGACGCTGAGAGGCTGAGAGGCAGAGAGGCAAAGGCTGAATCGTACGGTGGAGCCTCTGTCGACTTCTCAGATGTTCGCTATGCACGAAGAGTGTCCACGCTGATCTCTGGCCTCTGACACCACCAGAGTCACACCTGGACAGTCACACTGTTTACATGACAATGATTTGAAGTGAAAACAAAAAACTTTTGTTATATTTAGTTGTGTCCATGACAACCGTGCTCTGAGCCACTGAAAACACTTTTTTTTTTTAACTGCTCCCTCAGTGGAACCTTTTTAAAATGCTCCAAAAACAATTTGTTGTTGTGTAAATGGGTCCTGAATTCTTTCACAGATTTTATCCTACAGTCTGGGGTCATTTTGTGTGTGTGTGTGTGTGTGTGTGTGTGTGTGTGTGTGTGTGTGTGTGTGTGTGTGTGTGTGTGTGTGTGTGTGTGTGTGTGTGTTGGGGGGGGGGGGGGGGGGGCTGAGGAGGGGGAGGCACCATGATTCCTGTTCATGCAGAGGTTTTATTTCCCTTTGCCACTGAAGGCAACACCCTCACTAACCACCAGACTCATCACCGTTAGCGGTTCCCAACATGAGGCTGCAGAATGAGCTTCATGGGCATCATTAACCAACTAACCTGAAAATATGAATATGTAAATATGACAACATTAAAATTAATTATTGCATTTACATCGGAATGTTGGAAAAGATTTTGACCCACATTTGTGAGGTGCTACCGATGTATTTGTTACACATCATGAATAGAAAGCAGTGATTCCACACACACTTTGAGCCTTGCTGCAGCCGCTCTTTGTGCGCTGAACTAACCCGTCAGCATCAACATCTGAATCTCACCCAATACAGCCTGAACTCTATTTTATTTACAAGTCTGTATTCTTCACCACGCTCTCCAGTCTTTCCACCTTTCTTGCTCTCGCTCTATGAGCTGTTCTCCCCTCTCCGAGCTGTCGCTCCAGTGTCTCCTTCAGGCTGCTGCTTTGCATGCTCAGCGACAGCCGATCGATATCCCGCCCTCTGTGTCTGTGAGCCAGACGTCAGCGATGAAATAACAACCGCTCGGCCTATTTGTATAGAGCAGTCTCTCAACTCGTTCAAGGTACTCAGGAAACTCAATGCAAAACAATCATTTACAACAACACAGTGAGCAGAGAGCAGCGAAGGTGGTGCAGCTCATTCATGTGAGAGCAGGCGTCTGACTGGTCTCCGAGACAAAACGAGAATCAGCCATTAAAATGGATTAATTCAGCATAGCGTTCCTGCCCATATCGTAGAAAACGGTGCATGTTGCAGCTGTGACACGCAGAGACTCTCCTGGGAGAGACGAGGGGCCCGGCGGGACGGCGTCAGTGTTCCAGCTCTCATTCTGATAATACAGCAACATACTTCTGATAATACGGCCCAGATGCCAGAGCTCCAAACACAGGTGCTCAGTGGGCTGGTGTTAATTGCTGCTAATTGGTGTAGCAACACATCAACGTGTGTGTGTGTGTGTGTGTGTGTGTGTGTGTGTGTGTGTGTGTGTGTGTGTGTGTGTGTGTGTGTGTGTGTGTGTGTGTGTGTGTGTGTGTGTGTGTGTGTGTGTGTGTGTGTGTGTGTGTGTGTGTGTGTGTGCGGACTATAGGATTATCCAGGAGCAGACTGTTTCCACAACTTCATGATGTACATGGAAAATGACAAGTTAACACATCTGGAACATCTCAAATGTGTTCTTTATATAATTCCGTTTTGTGTATTTAGTTGGAAAACAAAAACACAAACATACACTCGGGGTTGAAAACAATGGATTACACTTCCGTGTTCTTCGCTCAACACATCCCGGCGTCTTTCACAACCCCGCCTACATTCTAACCGTACTGTCTGTGGTGTTACCGCGCAACAGAGTTAGGCCTGGGTGCGCTTTGCTGCACCGTACCCTCCCGCTCCACCCTGCCCCTCTCTAGCATGTACTACGCAATGGAACCCCGGCATAACAAGGGTACTCAACCGACTAACACTATTACACCTGTGGTTTTATTGGATACAGGATTTTATATATTTTGATTGTCATCATTATATTTAGATTATGCTCTATAACGTCTCTAACCTTGGAAGTAAATTTCTCTGCAGACTCCCACTAGAACCCATAAGAATAAGAAGAAATGTTGGGTTGTGACGTCAGCCAGCTGCCAAAAATAAAAATCTTGTTGGGCAGGAGAGTTCATACTCTGCGAAGAAGCTGTCAAACTCGCAGGCTGAATTTGGCTGAACCGTTTCAGTGATAAAAGAGAAAGTGTACATCCAAGCTGCCATGTTGGTCATGCTACACGCTAAGAGCTTTGGAGCTCATACAGTAGCGAGGCTACATGCTAAACATGATTAAAATATGACTGATACAGTCATTAGCGAGCTGGAACAGTGCGTAAATACAAATCCCAATGTTGCAGACTTGCAGTGGAATACACTTTGGCCCAGACTTAAGTATCTGGCCGAAGAAAATGACGTCATTCGTTCTGCAAGACCCTGGAGTGTCCGAACCTTTACACATCTGAGAAAACAAACTGAAGCAATAACAGGCAAAGTGAGATTCTAATGGTTATTCAGTGAACAAACTCAACAAGAATAAAATACAGAACATTTGTATTTCCACAGAATAATGTCCTGATTAATTGTTATTAAGGGGCTGTGCCATGGAAACACACCAATAAACGAGCAGCAGCCTGGACTGGTGACACAAAGCAGCTTTTATTCACAGATTCTTGTTGTTGATGCTAAATTGTGAGCATACCATCTGCAACCTCAGCAGAAATGGAGATCCTACATTTTTATGGCAGTGAACTTTCTGTGGGTCCATTCCCACTTTAGCCTGACGCGTGTCCCTGTCTGACAGGTGTCTACATGGTTTTCTGCTGTTGTGAGTGATTGTCGGATCAGGAGGAAGGTAGATAAACAATATCATAAAAATACTGCGTGAGTAGATCTGGCTCCGAGTAGCTGGATCCAGCTGAAAGTCACTAGTGTGTGGTGGGTTTCAATTTGTTCAACCAAATTCCAGACTCCTTCATGACCAGATCTCTACAAAGGCATTCAAGGACATTTAAACTTGTTCAATGTTGCAAAAGATTAAACCTTCATGAACCTGAACCCTCAAAGAACCTCATCGCCATTGTTGCTGCAGCCTCAAATAATGGGACCAGTTCCTAAAAAATACATCTGAAAGTACAGGGTTTAATGGATGGATGGATGAATGGATGGATGGATGGATGGATGGATGGATGGATGGATGGATGGATGGATGGATGGATGGATGGATGGATGGATGGATGGATGGATGGATGGATGGATGGATGGATGTTACATAAACCATACATTGCGATGCAATCAAATTACAGAGATTCAAGTCTGCTGAAAAGATAAAAGTTAACATCCATTGTGAAGTAAGTAAAATACTGCCCGGCTGCCCGGCTGCCCGGCTGCCCGGCTGCCCGGCTGCCCGGCTGCCCAACTGCCCGGCTGCCCGGCTGCCCGGCTGCCCGGCTGCCCGGCTGCCCGGCTGCCCGGCTGCCCGGCTGCCCGGCTGCCCGGCTGCCCGGCTGCCCGGCTGCCCGGCTGCCCGGCTGCCCGGCTGCCCGGCTGCCCGGCTGCCCGGCTGCCCGGCTGCCCGGCTGCGGCATATGACTCCTTGAAAGAGCTTGAAGGGGTCTCGGAGACAGAGCAAAGCAAGAGCAACAGAGGAACAGGAGAAGAGAGAGTAGCGCAAGAGATAGGGGAGTGGGAGGAGAAGGAGGAGGAGGAGGAGGGGAGCCGGACAAGATGAAAGAAACAGCTGTATACAAATGACAGGCTTCCACACTGCAGCACCACCACCACTACATCCTCCCCACCTGCGGTGATGTTGCCCTGTGCGGTCATCGAGCAGCTTCAAAGAGCCAGGCAGGCGAGGCGAGGCGAGGCGAGGCGAGGCGAGGCGAGGCGAGGCGAGGCGAGCGGCCCGAATCCTCAAAGAGACAGCGTCCTCCTCCTCCTCCTCCTCCTCCTCTTCCTACGCTAGCACCACGGCCTCTGACACACAAACACAATCTGCCTCGACCACACACACACACACACACACACACACACGCACGTAAAGAGCAGGCAAAGGAATGGAGGAGGAGGATGAAGTGACTTTATCATGGCTCTGTACTCAGTAAAAGTGACAGGCTGTGTTCGGGGGAGCCAGCAGGTGTACGCTGTATACTTTCTCTCACATTTCACTTCATAGTATTCCTGCAGACTGTGAACATATCGGGAGCTTCATGTGATTAGGTTCGACCATAGAACATAAATTTGTTTCTTTTAAACACAATCGTGTTTGTCAGCTGAGAAAAAGCTTCTGGATTCTCTGATGTTTCTCAAACTACATACATTATCAATACTTTTTCCCTGATCTGCTCAGTATAGACTACATGTTCACACCCCCACTAGGTTTGCATTAATTAATGAGAATAATTTATATAATGTCAGCCTGTTTTACCTGCTTTACTCTTGCTTTATTTAATGCTCTTATTGTGGACTGCAGTGGGAGATCAAACACTTTGGCAAGGGTACATTGGAACATGTGAAATATAACCACAATATGAATGTAGGGCAGATTTGCAAAACTTGCAGAATTACTGCTTTGCACGAATGTGAAGATATACTGTGAGGCGCATTGAACTACAACACAAGTTTAGCTGGGTTCATGCATCTTGAAATATGTTATTTGTAGAAAGAGAATTGTACAACCTGTGAAACTGAATGGCAGCAAATTCTGCTCCAGAGTTTTAAAATATATATTTCTAGATAAAAGTAATAATGAATGTTCATTAATGAAATTTCAGACGTTTAGTGGGACACAATATTTCTTTAAGATTTTATTAATACACCCAATTGCTTCTTTGTATGAGCAAAGTGTTGTTTTTCAAACCTAAACGAAAATTTGCCTTGTAAAACTGGATTGACACTCATAATGCAAGGACTCTTGATATACATCCTATTCTACAATTTCCATCAAATAGACCTATCGTCGCTCTTTCAGTCCGACACACAGTCAAACATCCCCTTTCAACCCAATATACACCTTTAAAAATGTTTCCATGATATTTCCTGGTATTATGTTCCTTAAGATCAAGGTATTTCCTTTAAGGCTGTGGCTTTATTGTGTTTAACTGCAATAATTATTTACAAAAAAAGAAAGAAAAAAAGTCCAAAAAATTATTGCATTTATTAGTGTTTAGCAGTTCACATGGATCAACGGCAAGCAGCAGAGTAGCAGTGTGAACGGAGCTAAGCTAACAATAGTAGCTGATGAATGTGAGGATGAAACTGGAAAGTTTCTGTTTAAAAGCTGAAAATACGAGCATGGCTCTGTGCAAAATCCGAAAAAATGATCCATCCATCCATCCATCCATCCATTTTCTTCCGCTTATCCGGGGCCGGGTCGCGGGGGCAGCAGTCTAAGCAAGGATGCCCAGACTTCTCTCGCCCCAGACACTCCTTCCAGCTCTTCCGGTGGGACACCAAGGCGTTCCCAGGCCAGCCGAGAGACATAGTCTCTCCAGCGTGTCCTAGGTCTGCCCCGAGGCCTCCTAAATTATTTACACATCAAGGAATTCACTTTCTTTGTATCAAATCAATGCTAACATGTAGCCATGGGCTAACATGTAGCCACCAGCACACTAAAAGCCCAAATAAATACAGATGATTTAATTGTGAAAACGTGTGAGTCTATTGATTCATCAAGCTACCAAAATCACTTTGAATAAAAAAAAAGTTTAACCATTAACCATCAGTCATTTTGGACGTAAGGCTGTCGAGACAGGATTACATGGACTTTTGACAATTATTTTCAAAAACATGGACATAAAGGAGAATAGAGCACAAGATGGGAACCTTTTCTTTTGTCTCCACTTGTGACCGTCAGTCGTCATCTGTAGATTCAGGCAGAAGCAGCCACTCTGAGAGCTGCCTTTGGCTCCATGTGACAGACAAGAAAAGAGACAGATGAGAACCAAATGCCAATTTGGCTGTGAAACTAACAAACCTGAATCCACTCCTGCGGCCCGTCCCCTCCACCGTACCTAACTATCTTGATCAGGACTGACGGGACCTGAGAGCAGGCCAGGGCCGTCGGCACACACACATTATTGATATGGATGCCGCTCTCTCAAGAAAAACGCAGCATGCTCATCAAGAAAACTCTTGTTTCTCTTGTCTTTTTTTTCTCTGCTTTAAGATTCCTCATATCAGTCCTCATATCTGGAGCCCATTCTGTCTTTTTGGGGGCTTTCAGCCCCGCCACCTGAACCTGCTCCGTCTGGATGATGGAGGAGGAAGTGGTTTGATTTAAAAAGTGTCATCACTGAGGAGACAAGCTGGCTCAATGAGCTCATACCGCCACCTTCAAACACACACACACATGCACACACATGAACAGCAGCCCCTCGCTCGCTCAGTCCCACCCCCTCATTGGCCGGTGCTGCTAAATAAGCTGGGGTGTGTGAGAATCTCATTACCGCAACACAAAGCAGAATTTCCTCTGAGGATTGGTGTGTGTGTGTGTGTGTGTGTGTGTGTGTGTGTGTGTGTGTGTGTGTGTGTGTGTGTGTGTGTGTGTGTGTGTGTGTGTGTGTGTGTGTGTGTGTGTGTGTGTGTGTGTGTGTGTGTGTGTGTGTGTCAGAGAAGCAGTGTGAGACAGTGTTTGTGTATGCAAAAGTGAAATAGAGCGAAAGTGTGCATGTACGGGCATGGCTATCTCCAAGCATATGTGTGTGTGTGTGTGTGTGTGTGTGTGTGTGTGTGTGTGTGTGTGTGTGTGTGTGTGTGTGTGTGTGTGTGTGTGTGTGTCCGAGCTCAATCAGCAGCAGGCTGATGGGGAGGGAGAGTGAGGCAGCTGGGGCCTCCTGCCCAGGCCTTCAATTTCCCTCCCAGTCCAGCCACTGGAGTGTGTAATTACTATGGGGCCGGCCTGGGGGCTGGCATGGAAGTGCAAACACACACACATGCACACACGCACACACATGCACACTCACACTCACCATCTCTCAGTATCCACCCTACCGCAACCACTACCACCACGCCCGTGTCACACACCTCCCACAAAATAGCCCTCCACACACACACACACACACACACACACACACACACACACACACACACGCACACACAGTTAAGGAGCCCGTTCTACCCACCCCACCCCCCACCCCCCACCGCTGGCCTGTAGTTCATCCTGATGCCCCGCGTTGCCCCAGGGTGGCTGAGCATCTCTGATCCGCGACTCAGAGCACACTATGAAATCCCTCTCAGCTCTCACTTCACAGACACGCTCAGACTTCCCACTCCTCCACCGTGACACACGGTATAGATTTCATATTAATCTGCACTATATTTCTCCCTGTGATTTGCTGCCAAGTCGAGTGTGTTTGCTGACATTCAGGTGCTGTTTTTAAAGATTTCTTCCAGCGTGAATGTTCCCTCATGATTAGTTTGAGAAAAGTGACGAATAGCAGCTCAACAACAAAATACCGTTTATACACACATATAGAATGATGAGATGAGCAAAACCTCAGAGGGACTGAATATTCTGTGCTAAGTTTGCAGGTGATTAGTTAAACACTATACGAATCATGAGACACAGAAATATCTTGGTTTGAGTTGTAGTGTCAGCTAGCGCACTGGAAGGAGCATGTCCATGGTGTCGTTACTCTTGGCTCCTGTTTACATGACAGAGCTTTGGGGTGAAAACAGAGCTCTGTTTGTTGAGTTTGTTCACTCAACAATGACTTGAGTTTCTGAAAACATTTGAAAAGGACTTCCAGAGTACATCATGTTGGAAACGTGTCCATCCAAACGGAGAAAAAAACCCACTGAACTGTTCACGTGGTTGTGTCCTCTGTATGCTGTTTCATTACAAAAATACACCTACTCGTGGCCCGGCTCACAAACTACAGTGTTTTCAGTGTTTCTCGTGGTTATGCAGATTAAGCATGTGTAACTTTTCTGAAAGGAAAACTGACAACAAAGTTTCCAGCAGCTGATTAACGGAGGAGACAGACCATACTCACCAAAGATTTAACCACAGTCCAGGTTGACATGTCAATTCAATGCAGATCACATGTTAATAGCAAGTAAAAAGGTTGATCCTGGTGTAAATATTGGCTCGGATTGCTGTGCACAACACTAATGCTGAACAAACCCATTCACAATATTCGATGTGTTTCAAGATTTCCGCTGGAACATGCTGCTTGTAGCAGAGAGATCACATGGATCAGATGTTCTTACAGAATCATACAAAGACACAACCAAGTCCCTTCTCAAGTTCCAGGCTCATGGATGAGATTTCCACAATTTTTGGGAGAAAGTAAATCCTGTACAATAAACTTTTACATATTGTTATTTCTACAGTATTTGATATTCTATATATTTTTTATATATCTGGTAATGTCCATATGTATTTAGTATCGTATCCTATGGCGTTGTTTCTCTTTGTTTACCATTCTGTTAATGGTAAACAAATTGAACAAGTGCATGTAAATACATTTTCAGAATTACTTTTGATGAAAAGCTCAGTTGGAAGCCTCGTGAAGTGAGGGAAGGTCTGTGAAAAGCTCCAGACGCGTCTGTACAACTTGTTGGGCGACTTTAATCCTTCCAGGAAAACATTCTCCGATTTCCTGCACGGCATCAGCCTCAACCTACATGGTGACCAGCCCAACATCCAGGCATACTGTGTATTACTCATACATTTACTGTGATTATTGTAGACCTGTACATTTGTATATACTGTATATCTACTGTGATATGCACTAAAGACTGCTGCATAATGAAATATAGATCTGATGATTTTGTGTCAAATATACTTTGAAATCCTCCAAATCAATAATGCTGAAAAAATTATTCATGGCCGAGATGCACAGAACCACATGGACGAGTGGTCCAGGGCTGCAGTTTTGTGGATGAGTTGCCCGTGCGCACGCACGCACGCACGCACGCACGCACACACACACACACACAAACACAGAGAGAGAGAGAGAGAGTAAGAGAAAGAGAGAGAGAGAAAGAGAGAGAGAGAGAGAGAGAGAGAGTCAGAGTAGGATCATGTGAAATCATTCAGACTTTACAAAGTTTCATATTCAGCATGATTTTGTGATTAAACGTTCATTTCAAGTACTGAGAACACACTATATTCATTTATATTGATCACCACTGTTCACTGTACAGCTCCTGATTCCTCCAACAAGTGAGGCGTAGCAATGATTCCATGAATTTAAATATTGAAATGAAACAGTCGTCTTTACAAGCGACTGTACGGACGGTTGAAATAATTCAGAAATTTAAAGACTTTAGAGTCAAAATGAAAAAAATTTTTTTACTTTGACTTTATAGATTAATGTAAAAATAAAAAACTATTTGACATTGTTTTTTTTGGGGGGGGGGGGGGATTCTAATTGTCATGTAAGGAAATTGACCTAATTAATGTGAGTGAGAGGTGCAGAAACCATTTTAAAGTGAGGATTGTGAGAAGCTTTGAGCGCTGTGCTGCCTCCATTCTCACTGTGAGCTGTTTCATTGGTGACGAGTGTGAAGCTGCAGTTTCTAAATCTGTGGGTGGGATGTGTGCACTTGTTTCAACAGCCTCAAAACAACAGGCGGACTTGAGAGAAGCTCCTTGATGTAAGCACTTTTTAATGGGACACACACTTACAACGCAGACCTGACAGTATCTAGCAGAGACGTGTGTGTGAGTGTGTGTGTGTGTGTGTGTGTGTGTGTGTGTGTGTGTGTGTGTGTGTGTGTGTGTGTGTGTGTGTGTGTGTGTGTGTGTGTGTGTGTGCGTGCGTGCGTGCGCCCGTGCACGCGTGCGTGCGCGAGTGTTGTCGCCCTTGTCCTCCTCCGCGCTGCAGGAACACACACACGCACACCGGTGGGCTCTGGGACAGGCAGACAATTAAACAGGTCAGCATGTGGTAACCTCGGACGGCCTGCAGGGGGGCGGTAGACACACAGTTGGAGGTAGCAGGACAGGCGAGAACAGCAACACCTCCATCGGACGGACACACACACACACACACACACACACACACACACACACACACACACACACACACACACACACACACACACACACACACATGGATGTATGTAGCCAGCAGGAGAGGAGGATGATTAAGAAGTTAGAGTGGAGGAGAAGGAGTTCTTCTGGACACTGACCTCGACTCTGAACCTCTGAAAGTACACAAGGAGTGAATCACACCTCAGTGCAGCAATGGAACGGAGCACAAAGACGGCACATCACAGGAAATCACTTCATGTCTGTTACTGGGTCATCTTCTGATCATATAGTTTGTGGGTTCGAGTCCCCGTCCGTCTCTGTCCTCGAACAAACCATTGAACCCTGACCTGGTCCCTGTGTGTGTCTGTGTGTGTGTGTGTGTGTGTGTGTGTGTGTCTGTGTGGGTGTGTGTGTGTGTGTGTGTACATGCGTGTGTGCTTGCGTGTATGTGTGTGTGTGTGTGTGTGTGTGTGTGTGTGTGTGTGTGTGTGTGTGTGTGTGTGTGTGTGTGTGTGTGTGTGTGTGTGTGTGTGTGTGTGTGTGTGTGTGTGTCTGTGTGTTAAAATAAATCCATGATTTAACAGCCAAATGAAGCAGTTACACCGGCCTAAACCGTGTTCAGTTGGTTTTTAAAGTAACACAACAGGAACACACAATAAAAAACTGTATTTCAGTGATTTTCATTGCTCTCATCATTCTGCCCCTTACGCTCTGGCTCTGTTGCGCATCCTGCAGAGTAATATTTTACATCTTTTCCATTATCCCCTGTTCTACGGCCTGTATTTTTTACTGCAGAGATGTTACAACAATTAAGAAAACAGGTGCCTCACAGTGTCTGAACAAACTTCAGCTGTGGCTCCTCTCCGATAGAAGCAGATTAAAGCCTTTCTCTGTGTTTGCGTGGTAACTGATTGCCAAGGCAATGCTATTCTTGTTTGCTATTGCAGCCGAGGCGGAATTACCTCGATTTTGTACAAAATAGTCAATTAAATTAACTGTGAAAGGCTATTTATTTTAACCCGGGGATACATTTTTTTCTCTCTCTCTTTTCCTCTCCTCTTGTAGATGTGTTTGTGTGTGTGTGTGTGTGTGTGTGTGTGTGTGTGTGTGTGTGTGTGTGTGTGTGTGTGTGTGTGTGCGCGTGTGTGTGTGGGGGGGGGGGGGGGGGGGATGGGAGTGGTGGGGCAGAGGAGGATAAACTGGCAGGAGAACAAAGAGGAGAGGATTCAGAGGGAGCTTCAGGGCTGGAGTCACACTGCCATCGGGTGGTGGAAAGAAAACACTGCACACACACACACACACACACACACACACACACACACACACACACACACACACACACACACACCGCTTCGTCTCTGTACAAAACCATTCTCCCACTGGGAGTCCACTCACTGTTCGGAGCTTCAGATTGAAGACTCTGGTTTCCTCATTTCTTACGTTGATTTGATATCTGACAGCCGCTCATCAGAATGACAGGTGGCCTCTAAACCCCAACACATTCATTCACCTTTATTTATAAAGCACATTTAAGACACCTTAGTGGACCAAGTGTTGTGCATGACTATATAATTGCACAGTTCACAGTTATGTACAATAGATAAAAGATATAGATAAGACAATGAATCGAACATTTCTCAAGGGTTGTATTGCTGTGATAGAAAGCTTTTATCCATTAAACCATCCATCTTCTGGAGCTGACCCCGAAAGTCAGGTTCGCCTGGACAGGTGGGCAGTCCCTCACAGGACACACAAATACTTTACACACAGTCACACACACAGGATGATTACTGTCTCCAACTAACCTCACACACTATGGGAGGAAACACACACTCACAGACAGGGAGAACATGCAAACCCTGTACACTCAGTCATTACAGTCATTTCCTTCGCCGACAAAAGTTGGTCGACGCTATGTTTTCATCTGCGCTTATTTATTTTTTTATTTATTGGTTTGTACGTATGTATGTATTTATGAATAAAACCCCAAAACTGCGAAAAACTGTCCAATACAAAGCGGATGAGAGAGGCACCTTGTGGAGGAACTCAAAGGAGATCAGCGTCTGTTGCCATGGAGACGCTCCCTGCTCAGTGTTTCACACAGTGATGTAGCTACCTCACCTACCTAGTTAGCATCGATATGAGCTAATGGCTAACATGCTAGCGATGCTAACTTGGTTCCACAAACAAACGTGGCATTGGTGAAGGTTCTGTGCTCTACCGAGTGTAGTTCTAGTTATTTTATTCAATTCACCTGTAACATGTTTTTCTTCATTTCTCAACACCTGTCACACATTCCAGCACATTCAAATTGTGTTCAACGATTCCCTTGTTGGCTTATTTTTATCCAGTTCTTCTCAATAGACATTTGGTTTTAATGCTGCAGCAGGAACTGGAGTTTTCTTAAAGGAGGTAGAGAAGTGGCCATCTTTCAACTGGTAGGGTTCATTTTTGTGGATGGTTGGAAGAATGGCTGGATGGCTGGATGGATGGATGGATGGCTGGATGGCTGGATGGATGGATGGATGGATGGATGGATGGATGGATGGATGGCTGGATGGATGGATGGATGGATGGATGGATGGAGTTATATGGCTGGTTAAGATTAGGTTTCATGCAAATATCATTCAGCTACGTAGAAAACTGAAGTTCCATAGCCGAGTCTTTCGCCTGACATGACACTGATGCTGCAGATTATAAAACTAAAACTTTTGATTTTAAATGATTTTTCATGTGTCATCAGTATGATTGTTCCTGTATTAATGGAAACTGTTAAAGAGATATTGACTGTTGATGAAACTTACATGTTAAAATAAACTTCTGTGTGAGTTTTGTTGATTTCAGTCATAAATAAGGAAAGAAAATGTTAAAACCAGCAGGACAATCTGGAGTTTGGACAGTCAGGTAAGTGGTCTTTAGTCCCTCTGGATCCATCAAGCTTCACATGACTAAATATGAATGAACATGTCTATGTTGTTTCCAGTTTTATTGCACAGCAGTAAATCTGTGGAAAGGACTCTGAGTTTGCAGTTTGAGTTTGACAATGTGACACAAACAAAACATAGTTCAATGATTTCTCAACCAAAATATGCCACATTTATTTTGTTAACGGATTTTAGTTTCCATATCGACCACTGATCAAAAAACAAAGACGCTTCAGAGAAAATAGAAAACTAACTGAACGGGAGAAACGGGCTCACTTTCACTGTCATCTGTTCACCTTTATGGTTGATATGTGAACTAGAGAATAAAACAGAAAAAATACTGTTAAATTAACTACAATTCTGAAACACTACTAACATATAACTAAATAGTGTAAGAACAGCTAAAAGGCTTTAATGACTAAAACCACTAAAATAGATAAAATGGTTATAAAAGCTGAAACACGTGAACAATGCTAATCTCTGCTGAAGCAGCAAAAATAGCTAAAAGCACCAAAATGGCTAAAACACAATAAAAGTAATAAAACACATTCCTTATAGTTGTTATCTTAACTGCAAATTAAACTAGTGTTTGTGCATGTAGCAAAAGTGAATTTATAAGCTGTTTGTTTCTTCATTTGTGAATTTGCGCATGTTTTGTGGCCCCAGACTCATTTTATTAGGTGGAAATGTGTCATAAACTTGTTAAAAGTCTCTTTGGGTTGTAAAAGCAACAGAACACTAGCTTTAATGAGAACAAGTTACAGAACTGTTTCAAGTAAAAACACAAAAGTTTCAATGCATTTTGGGTGTCGATATGACAGCGGTGCTCAGAGCCTGAAAACTCTTTGAGAACACTCCAACTCTATCATCATTTAAATAGGTGAAAACAATACTTTCTGGAAATGTTGCTACTGCACATGAATACCATGGTCGTAGTGACTAATAGTTCTGCACATGCTCAGTAGAGCCAATCAGAACAAAGTTTCCTCTGTGGTGCCATGACTCCCAGTCCAGTGTCTCCTGGACTTGGTACTTTTATTTTCACAGTCGCCGTAATAACAATCCAATTTGGTAGTTTTATTTTGACAGTCACCATAATAACAATCCAACTTGGCAGTTTTATTTTGACAGTCACTATAATAACAATCCAACTTGGTAGTTATATTTTGACAGTCACCATAATAACAATCCAACTTGGTACTTTTATTTTGACAGTCACCATAATAACAATCCAACTTGGTACTTTTATTTTGACAGTCACCGTAATAACAATCCAACTTGGTAGTCTGTCCACTAGAATGTCCATGTTCTCCCAGTGTTAAAGATTAGAGCTCATTGTTCTCTGTATGCATGTGTGTGTGGCTTCATTACTAAAACTAACAACAGCACTAACTAGTGGACCAACATGGAAACTACATCATTTTCAGCATTTCTGCTGTTTCTGTGTAAACGGACATCATTTTCAGAATGTTGTTGTGTAAACATTAAAGTTTTTTGAAACAAAAATGTAAAAACTATGCGATTTCAGATGTCGTGTAAACGGGGACTAAATTGACATTCTGAAGGATTCCACATGTCAACAATCCATCTTGGCAGTTTTATTTTGACAGTCACCGTTATAACAATCCAACTTGTTGGTCTGTCCACTAGAACGTCCATGTTCTTTCATTGTTTATGTTTAGAGCTCATTGTTCTCAGCGTACGTAAGTGTGGTTTCATTACAGAAACCATCAACAGCACCTACTAGTGGCCCAACAAAAAATGTCCATCGGTTTCAATGTTTCTCTTTAAGTTTCCATGGAAGTGGACATTGTTTTTGTTGGACAACTTTTCTGCAACGATGCAATGTGTTTTCACTTGAAACGTTGGGGTGTAAACGGGACCTTAATGACAGGAGGCTCTGGGACAAACTGCAGTCAAAAACAAAGTATCAATTCTCGCTGTGACACTTTGACATTGAGCAGAAATTAACCAACCTGAGGTGATGCTCAGATCTAAAAAGTTCCCATAAGGAAGGTTACAGGCTCAGAGTCTCATCAGTTTACATGCTACTCACCCAAAACAATGTGTGGATCTCCTTATAATGGCAACGTACTGGTGAACAAAAGGTGATGGTGTCCTCACCAACATCACAGTGACAAAGAAACTTAATATTGAGGAATAAAAGACATCCAACGCAATGATGGTGATCCGTCCAGCTCAGCATGAGGACATTTATCTCCTGACAGACACATCTTAACACCATGTGACATTCAGAGGAAAACTAATGTGCAAGAAAACACGGTGCAGCAGCAGCAGAAATAAAAAGGATTGCACACACGCATGCGTACACCGGTGTCTGGTTAAATGAGGCATGTGATACACTGTAGTGGAATGTGTATGACAGTAAGACAGAGAATAATTGTGACTGTGAGATAGAGCAAATGATGTGCTGGAGGGGAAGTAAACAATGCCAGTTCCTGTGATAGACTGCACAACACTTTCCGTCTCATTGACTTTGAATAATTTTTCACATCAAATGAAAAGTAATTACATCACAACGACTCATGCTGAATGGTTTCCTCAGTGTGTGTGTGTGTGTGTGTGTGTGTGTGTGTGTGTGTGCAGATGAGCAGTCTTGGTGTTGGTCAGTGATTAAATTGAGCCGTTCAGGATGTCAGAGCTGAGGTGATGTGAGGCTGCTTGTTGCTTCACGTATTGTTGAGACTTATTGTCACACTGATTACTGTTTGGTCTCCTGCTGCATACAAACCGCACTCTGTTTAAAATCATGTCCACCAAACTCCACAGCCAAAGTTGGACCCCATCTTCTACCTGAGGGAATATCTTTTAGGCCCAAATAGATACAATGAATTTTACTTAATCATTGTGAACTGAAAGTTTCCTCAGCTGTCTGTGGCTGCTAACACTTTACACATTCTGGTAAAGAGATCAATACAGTTTGGAATGAGGGAGAGATGTTTCTGTGATTGCTGGTCGGGATACACCAACTGTATTGGGTTTCGATGTTGCACAGACTAGTTCTACTCGTCAAAGCTCCCCGAGCATAGATAGACACCACACACTGCCCTCTGTGGACTGCAGACTGTCAGACTGTTGGAGGTGTGTGTAGAGACTGTGTAGAGGTGGTTTACAGCAACACATAGCTTTCACATATTTTTGTGTGCATGGAGCATGAAATAACCTTTGGCTGGTAATTTAAGTATTTTTAGATGCTAAAATTGTCAAACGATGTGCCTGGGCACATGCAGCAGCAATACTAGGTATCCTGAAGTCATGGAGACAAGAACTGAGCAGGGATACAGGAATACAAGTTCTATCATTTTAAAAGCAGTTGATGAAAATTATATCACAAATATTGTATAAAGTTGTAAAAATAAAACGTTGACATTGATGTGATTGGTAGTGGACAAAAGTCATTGATGGAACAGTAAACCCACTAACCTATATCTGTAATTTGTCTCTAAACTGGTTCATTTCCATGTGAAGTGACAATAGCCAAGATAATTCCATTGTACAAATCCGGAGACAAACAGCAACTTACCAGCAACAGGCCTGTGTCACAACTCTCACTGTTCTCAAAGATAGTGAAAATGTTTTTCATTGTGAGACCATATGACTTAATAGACGAGCATAAACTGTGGATGGACAGTCAATATGGCGGCAGGAAAACAGATCTACATCCATAGCTCAATTGATGGAGTAAATAACTACCTGCATTGACAATACAAAATGTGCAGTATGAGTATTTATTGAGTTAAAAAAAAATCACACCATAAATCACAACATACTACATCTGCTACATATGGTACATTCATCCCCTCGAGACTAACTGTTTACGTGCCATGGACCTGCCCCCGAGTGTCCTTCCTGGTGGACTCCTCCTTGGCAACACCAGCACCCCCTACTGTCCTTTTCTGTCACCTACATCCTCATCTGTGTTCTCAAAACAAAACTTTCTTCTTGCTGCACCCTCACCTTCTAACAACCAAACCCTTCATGTGGAGATTGTGTCTGTTCCACCACCATTTTATCTAAAACAAGATGAATCCCACAGGAGAGGAGGTAATCATAGGAATCTGATAAAAATCAAAACTACCTCCATAGGTAAACAAAATCCCACAACAATCAGATGTGGACTGTTAAATATTTGTTCTTTATCGTCTAAATCTTTACTTGTAAGTGATTTGATAATAGATCACACATTTGATTTATTTACCCTCAGTGAAACCTGGTTAAAAAGAGATGAATATCTCAGCCTAAATGAAGCAACTCCCACCACTCATGTTAACCATCACATCCCTCGAGAAACTGGACGAGGAGGAGGAGTAGCATTTATCTATAACTCTAGTCTTCATATTGATCCCAGAACTAAAACTAACTAGAAGTCGTTTGAAAGTCTCACTCTGAATCTCATGCACTCTGACCGGAAAACACAGCAGCAGTTCTACTTGTCGTAGTGTACTGTCCTTCTGGACCATACTCTGAATTTCTGTCTGAATTCTCAGACTTTCTCTCTACTTTAGTACTGAGTTGAGACAAAGATATTATAGCGGGTGACTTTAACATTCATGTAAATGTTGACAATGATAGCCTTAACATTGCATTTAGCTCATTACTGGACACAATTGGATTTTCACAGAAGGTGAATGAACCCACTCGTTATCTTAATCACACGCTTGATCTTGTCCTCACTTATGGTATTGACATTGATCAATTAATAGTTCTTCCCCACAACCCTGTTGTCGGATCACTTCCTGATATCATTTGAATTTACATTAACTGGATTTATAGCCCCGGAAAATAAATTGAAATATAACATATATCTATCAGACAATGCTGTAGCCAAATTCAGGGAAATACTCCCAATCAATACTGACTCCAGTTCCATCCATGGATCCAGCAGTAAACAGCATTAGCCCTACTCAGGCTGACTTGGTTGTAGATGGAACAGCAGCCTTACTTCGCTCCACACTGGATTCCATTGCTCCCTTAAAGATAAAAGCAACAACTCAGAGGAGGATAGCTATATGGTACAATGATAATTTGCCAACTTTAAAGAAATCAGCATGAAAATTAGAGAAGAAATAGTACTGAACTCAGTTAGAAGTATTTTGAACAGCCTGGAGAGATAGTTTGTTAATCTACAAAAAATCCCTTCGCAAAACCCGAAATACCTACTTTTCCTCCTTAATAGAAGAAAGCAAGAACAATCCTAGATTTCTTTTCAGTACTAGAGCAAGGCTGACAAAAAGTCATAGCTCTGTAGAACCTCATATCCCTTTAACTTTGAGCAGTAATGACTTCGTAAACTTCTTTAATGACAAAATTCTAAGTATAAGGGATCAAATTAAAGAATCACTACTCAGTGATCGATCAACCACATCTTCAGACTTGTTAGTGGAGCTGGATTTCCAGTCATCCAGCTTCCACCCCAAAGAGGTCCTTGAGTTATCCTCAATCGTGGCTTCATCTAAACCAACAACTTGCCTGCTAGATCTAATCCCCACGAAACTGTCTAAAGATATTTTCCCCTGATTAGTACATCAATACTAGATCAGATCAGAATATCTTTAATAACAGGTTATGTACCACAAGCCTTTAAGGTTTCAGTTGTTAAACCTCTTCTTAAAAAACCTATCCTTGACCCAGGTGTCTTAGCAAGTTACAGGCCAATATCCAACCATCCTTTTATTTCTAAAATCCTAGAAAAAGTGATTGCAAGTCAGTTATGTGACCAATTAAGCAAAAATGACTTATTTCAGTCTTTCCAGTCAGGTTCTAGAGCTCATCATAGCACAGAGACAGCTCTGGTCAAAGTTACTGGTCCTATTAGATCTCAGTGTTACATTTGATACTATTGATCATAACATCCTATTACAGAGACTGTAACACATCATCGGGCTTAAAGGTACAGCACTAAATTGGTTTCGATCATATTTATCAGACAGGTTCCACTTCGTTCATGTTCACCATAACTCTTCAGTCTAGACTGAAATTAAACATGGAGTTCCACAGGGTTCTGTCTTAGGCCCTATACTTTTCAATTTATACATGCTTCAAGTAGGGAATATAATTAAAAAACACTCGACGAACTTCCATTGTTATGCAGATGACACACAAATCTATTTATCTATGAAACCAGACGATAATAACCAACTTTCTAAACTAGAAGCTTGTCTTGAAGACATAAATGATTGGATGAGCCATAATTTTCTGCTTCTGAACTCAGATAAAACTGAAATTATTATATTTGGCCCAAAACATCTGAGAGAGAAATTATCTAAAGATATAGTAACACTCGATGGTATTACTTTGTCCTCCAGTACCACTGTGAGGAACCTAGGAGTTTTGTTTTTTTACCAGGATTTATCCTTTAGCTCCCACATTAAACATCTGCAGGACTGCCTTTTTTCACCTATGTAATATTTCCAAAATTAGAAACATGCTGACTCAGAGTGATGCTGAAAAACTATTCCATGCATTTGTTACTTCGAGAGTAGACTATTGTAACTCCCTATTATCAGGGTGTCCAAATAACTGCTTAAAAAGTCTTCAACTAATTCAAAATGCTGCAGCGAGAGTCCTAACAAGAACCAGCATCAGAGATCACATCACTCCAATACTAACCTCTCTTCATTGGCTCCCTGTTAGATTTAGAATAGAATTTAAAATCCTTGTTTTAACATATAAAGCTCTTGACAACCAGGCTCCATCATATCTTAAAGAACTGTTAGTCCCATATCTCCCCAGAAGAACACTTGGTTCTCAGAGTGTTAGCTTACTGGAGGTTCCTAGATTTTCTAAATTTAGAACGGGAGGTAGAGCTTTCGGCTTTCAGGCTCCTTTTATGTGGAACCAGATCCCAGTTTCAGTTAGGGAGGCTGAAACAGTCTCTACTTTTAAGGCGAGACTCAAGACTTATCCATATACTAAAGCTTACAGTTAGGGCTGTTTCAACCACCACTACCACCACCACCTCTCTCTTGACCTCTCTCTCTACCTCCCCTACCCGAACCAGAGTGGGTTTCAAAAGTTTGTATCTCCCCTTCAATCTATCTCTCTGTCTATTCTATCCTTTTCTCTCCTCTGTCCCCTCACCGCAATCGGTCAGCAGAAAGCCGCCACCTCTGAGTCTGGTTCTGCAAAGGTTTCTTCCTGTTAGAGGGAGTTTTTCCTTTCCACAGTTGCAAACAAACCTGCTTGCTCATGTGGATTTGTTGGGTTGTTGTCCTTTCTCTGTTAAAAGCACCTAGAAATGACTGTGTTGTGTTTGGTGCTATATAGATAAAGTTGAATTGAATACTACTTAAGAAAGTGGAAAAGCTTGGTATGAGAGGATTGGCATTGAAATGGCTCAACACTTACTGTATATACAAAATTGACAACAGTTTGTAGAAATAGCGGAATACAAGTGCTTGGACATAAACCGTGGAGTCCCACAGGGGTCAATGTTGGGATCAAAACTTTTCATACTGTACACAAATGACCTGTGTGAAGGCTTTTCAGATGATCCAAACATTTTTTGTTCTGGAGAAAATTTACAGCAGCCTTTGGAAGTAGATACAGCAGAAATGAAAAAATTAAAATGTGGTTTGACTAAACTAAATTGTCCTTAAATTTGAACAAAAGTAATCTTATGTTATTTACCAACTGCAGAAGAAGGGAGAAAGTGGAAATTCTGGTGACTAATGTTGAAATTAAGTAAGTCTGTGAAATCAAGTTTTAAGGCATCACAATAGATGGTACATCATCCTGGAAACCACACATAACATATCTCCGTAGAAAACTGACAAGAAACATTGGAGTTCTAGGAAAAGCTCAATGCATCCTGGATCCAAAAACAATGTACACTCTGTACTGTTGTCTGATCTTACCACATTATGTTATTGTGTAGGAATGGGGAAACACTTATATAAACAAACCTACAACTGTTATGCCGTCTCCCCCGAAGAACCCCCAATGTAGATTGTTTAAAACGTGGGATACCATGAACACATAAACATCCTGTTTAAATGTCACATGCTCTGAAATTATATGACCTGGTGAAATCCAAAATTGCACACATTATGTGCAATAAATAATTTACTTTCTGTGACCATATAAAACTTGTTCACTAACAGAGAGGGGCGTTACCATCTGGGAGGGGATGCCAAAATGAAACAAGGTTTTTGCCCCACTCGAAAAAGCATGTGCATAACTACTTGTTGGATGACTTTGTGGCATATACAGTTTAAGGATGAAATTATCATTAAAGCTGCAAGCAGCGTTGAATGGGTCCTCGCACCCCCACGCAACACCTCACTTCCTGTTTCCAGCAGGTGGCGCTATGCCCGAACAATGTAACCGTCTTATAGCTGTGATCAGATGTGGATTCTCATGCAATGTGTAAAGTTTCAGCAAGAACAGAGAATGCATGTCTCACTTCCTGTTTCCAGTAGATGGCGCTATGCCCCAAAATTGTGTCTCTTGACAGTGATCAGATGGGCACTCTCTTGCTGTGTGTATGCTAATTCGTGTGTATGCTAATTAGTGCGGATGCTAACATGAGTAGGTATATTAATTAGCATGGATGCTAACATTAGCAAGTATGCTAATTAGCAGTAATTAGAGCCTGTGCTAATGTCAGTCCGTTTGCTAATCAACGATATGATCAAGTTTGAGGTCAACCTGATCATGTACTGGTGCTTTGCGTTGCACTTCCTGTTTCATGGCGTTCTCAACCATCCCAACGCCCTCAATCGGCGTTCAGACTGAGAGTCATCATATGGTTGTGTTGAGGACCGGACTGTGATGCAATTTGTGAACTTTGACCGCGTTGTAGCTGTTTATCCTGCACTTTGTGTTTCGTGACAAAGATCAAGCTTTGCATTGTGGTTGTGGCCACACCCCCATACTTTTGTGAGAGATTTTGATAACTTTGGCCTGACCCTTTTCTATCACCACACCAATTTTCAGATTCATTGAAATTACCGTCTCAGACTCGGTTGCTCTCAAACATTCCATGGTATTTACACACACTTCCTGTTTCCAGCAGGTGGCGCTATGGCAGATGGTCGTTATCTTCATCTGGTTGTGATGAGGGTCAGACTCTGATGACCACATGCGCTTTCCTGTGCCCCGAGCTGAATGTAGCTGGGGATGACGTCACACCAGTCTGTCATAAAGAGCGGCTGATTGACGGGTCGAGTCGTGGGAGTTGGAAAAGCTAGGACAGAGACGCAAAATGGAGAGAGAGAGAGAGATTAACTAATTCAGTAAAGTCACTTAATACAACACCTTTTGAGAGGAGAACATATCAGGAGAAGATCAACGTCAAAGAGCGTGGACCTGATCAGCCGGACATTGCAATCCAGCAGCAGTCAAAAGACAGAGACAGAGGGAGACAGTCCAGCCGGTCCTTTTCCAGGACCTGGTTTAGCAACAAAGCTTGGCTAACTGAATGTAGTGAAGCTCCTGCTTTATTCTGCTTTCCCTGCCTCCTTTTTCAAACGTCAGGATCCCGCCCCGGCATGGATTGATACAGCTATTACTGATTTGAAACACTTTTCAGAAAAGACAAGGAAGCATGCACAAACTGCAATCCACATGCAAAATGCACTCCGACTTGCCATGTTTGGAAAAATAAACATTTCATGTCAGCTTGACGAAGGCGACAGAATAGGGATCTGGAAGCACAATGAGGAGGTTAACAGAAAGAGGCACATCCTATCTAAAATTATAGACTGTCAAGTTCTGGGGTGCATTTGAACTTGCCCTGCGTGGCCATGATGAAAATGAGAGTTCAGAAAATCCAGGTGTTTTTAGAGGATTGGTGAATTTTGTAGCATTGCTGGATACAGTACTACATGAGCACCTGCAGACTGCCACTGTGTTTAAGGGAACATCTACGACTGTACAGAATGAACTCCTTGACAGCATGCTGTCAGTTTTTGAGAGAGAGCATCATTGAAGAAATCCGGAGTGCAGACTTTGTCTCCATCCAGGCTGATGAAACAATGAACATTTCCACTCGGTGTTAGCTGGTGCTTGTGATCCGCTACATTGACAAAGCCCATGATGTTCAAGAGAGGTTTTTTGGGTTCATGTCTCTCCAAAGTGCCACAGCTGATTCTATTGCCACAGCACTTCTGGATAGGTAGAGCTCCATTCTTCCTGATGACCAGAAGAGCAAGCTCATCTCCCAAACATATGATGGTGCAAGTGTCATTAGAGGAACCACAGGTGGTGTGCAGAAAAAGGTCCAGGATGTCTATGTAAATACACACGATGTCCACTGCTATGCTCACCAGCGTAACCTTATAATGCAACAGGTGACTTCCCATATCCCAAAAGTGAGGAATTATTTTCTCAGACCTTGCTGGATTCTCTGGCTTTTTTTCAAGATCTCCAAAGAGAACCAGTGTGCTTGACCGAGTGGCGGCCCACAGACTCCCAAGAGCAAGCACAGTGAGGTGGAACTTCAACAGCCAAGCTGTGAACATTGTTTTTGAGCACAAAGAAGACCTGCTCCAGTGTTTTGAAATCATCAGGGACTCAGGAGACTTTGATCCTACCACCGTTAGAGAAACTGGAAGGCTTGTGAGGCTACTGGAGGATGTTCCACCTCATCATGCCTCTCCAGCCAGCTCCAGAAGCGGACCATCGACTCAGTGTTTGTTCAGGGAATCATGCAGTAGTTCACAGACAACATAAAAAAGATCAGGTACATTTATTTGTATGTTGTGTTGTTTAATATTACTGACATTGTGTTAATCTCCATGACGCTTAAACAACTTAACATTTCTTGTTATTCTATCTGGTAACTAAAGCTTCACTTTTCTCTTCTGGTTCTGGTCAGAGATTCCCTCCCTCATCTCTGTGGAGAACACAGGCAGTGTATCTCAGCTGGCCAAGAAACGCCGCACACTGGGCCCAGGTGATCTTCAGAGGGTAGCTACAGAGGTGAGATAGAAGCTAAATGTGTGGTGTAAGTCTTTTACAATGTTTTAATCATAGTATAGTAAACTATATTGTGAGAAAGTGGGGAACCCACCTTAGAATGGGCCTATGTAATATATCAGTCTTCTTTATAGAGGTGCTATTTTACTTTGCATGGTTGCTATTGAATGAACACATATAAAACGAACACATATATTCATACAATGAATTGTATTTATATATAATTACTAAGTCATATAAATCGGAAAGCTGATTTACAGCCATCTCCTTGTTGTATTAAATTGATGCACACATTTTTCAGGTTTGTGACATTATCTTGGGTCATGCAAGAGACAGATTTGTCTTCACAAAGCATCTGATCAGTGCTACACTGCTGCAGGCAGACAGATTCCAGCACTACCAGAGCCAGTTCCCCGAAGCAGCACTGGACACCACTGTGGAGGTTTACCCACTGCTGAACAAGAACAAGTTGAAAACTGCAGTGGTGCTGTGGCTCTGTACCAGCTCTTCATAGGGAACAATCTTCATGACACATTCTCAGAGACTGTGGCTTTGCTGAATATCCTCCTCACAACTCCTGTGACCACAGCTGAATCTAAGAGGTGCTTCTCAACACTGAAGAGAATCAAAACCTTCCTCAGGAACACAATGTCACAGGATCGTCTCAATGCACTGGCCATGCTGCCTACGAAGAAGAACCTTGTTAAAACCATCCCTGACTTTATCCATAGAGTTATTGAACAATGTTCTTCTCTCAAAGAAAGAAGGGTAAAATGTATGTACCAAAAATAGAACATGACATTATAATCTGACCCAGCATGGATCAATACAGGTATTATTATTATTATTATTATTATATCAAATGTATGTACCAAAAATAGAACCGTACATGATATTGTAATCTGACCCAGCATGGATCAATACAGGTATTATTATTATTATTATTATTATATCAAATGTATGTACCAAAAAATAGAACCGTACATGACATTATAATACAGCTTTTGTTGTTTTAATTTATTTAAATACACTGGTGTGATTCCTTAACACGTGTTTGCTCGCTTTTTGGTAAATGTATTGCTCGGTCCCTAAATATGTCACTTTTTGTAATGAATCTGAATCATTTCTGAATTGAATTACTGAAATACTTTTCAATTCTGTAATTTATTGAGCTGTACCTGTAGAACCTTGAGGTGGAAATATTAGACATTCGTGAGTGGATAACTGCAGAAAACATGCACTTGTTTGTTTACATTTCATTTACACAAATATGGTGTTTCAAGTAAATTTCTTAGGAGAAACCAGCACAATGTATAAACTGAAAAATAAGCTTTAAGAAGCGTTAGGAATTGTAGGAGGAGACAAGCCAACACAGCACCCTAAGAATAATAAGAATAAAGATTTGAATAAATGTGAGAAAGTATATAAGACATAAGAAACATGTAATTTAAAACAGTTGAGAAATAAACATGTTCATGTTTAGTATGTGACAAGGAGAATGCGTCTCGTAGCGGAGCGCCCCCTGCAGCCCCATGCAGACCTCAGTCTGCAGTCAGAACGCCATACAAGACCTGGAAGTGAAGTTAGTTACAATGACGTTACCATGAAAAGCCTGAAAAAAAACTGCTTCTGAATTCTATATCTCATGCAGCTGACAGCGCACTGCAGCGACGGAGCTCTGCAGCTCGAGAGCCACAGCTACGCGATCGCGGATTAAATTATCTCGTTCCCTCGTATTATTAACTTCAGGGAGCGACTTAATAGATCGTTCCCACGCGTTATTTAAATGATTTTCTCTATAATGACTCCGGGGCTCCATCTTCACTGTAGTTTTCAGAATGCTGGTTCAGAATCTCTTCCGCCATGTAGGTAGCCATAACTCCGCTTCTTCTTCTTCTTCTTCTTCTTCTTCTTCTTCTTCTTCTTCTTCTTCTTCTTCTTCTTCTTCTTCTTCTTCTTCTTCTTCTTCTTCTTCTTCTTCTTCCTCCTCCTCCTCCTCCTCCTCCTCCTCCTCCTCCTCCTCCTCCTCCTCCTCCTTCTTCTTCTTCTTCTTCTTCTTCTTCGTTGTATTTTAACGGTTGCAGTACCACCCCCTATTGTTCCAGAGTATGATCAGAGAGGAACTAGATCCTATTGATTAACCTCATTTGGACGAGGAATGTGATTAGAGGTTTTGGACAATGGACAAGACTATTAATTGTAAATTGGTGAACTCCTTCCTTTCTCAGTTCAGCTTCCAGAACTGTCCTTTCTTCATTATACCTTGGACAATTTAATAAAACATGTACCACTGTCTCTTCAGTATGACATTGTTCACATAGACCTGTCTCGTGTTTCCCTATTAAATGTAGTGTACTGTTTAAATTTGTGTGCCCCAACATAATTCTATTTCAGACTGTTTGTTCTTTTCTAGACTTTCCTAATTTAAGAACTGGTGATTGTACAGTGTTCATTAGTTTAAATAAAAACCTTCCCTGCGTTTCTATCTGCCCTGCCACTCTTCCATGATAGATTTCCCCTCGTTTTTCCCAAGTGGCAGCTTAACATCAATATTGCTTCTTTCCAAAGTTTGTTCAATTCATTTCAACTTTATTTATATAGCACCAAATACAACACAGTCATTTCTAGGTGCTTTTAACATAGAAAAACCCAACGAATCCCTTCTCCTCCCACTTCAATTACAAAAAAGATTCTCTTGAAATTTTATCATTAATGTAATCACTCTTTTGATATAAATGTATTCACTCAAAAGAGTATTGTGACTAAACGTGTGCCCTAGATAATATCGATTCATAATACTATTTTGAGCTTGTCATATATAAATGACATGTTTACAAATGTATTGTCAGATTTGACATAAGCATGTGCACATGTGCACTGTTGGCCTAGAGACTAGGAAACATTCCTGTCATGAAAGAGGTTTGGGTTTGATCCCAGGAGGTTTCACTCCCCCCATTGTGTCACGTCATCTAGAGGTTTTGACGTTTATATGATGTCCAGACAGGGTGTCCATGTAATGTCCAGGAAAGGTTTGGTTGGTAGAGTGGTCGTCTCCTAATCGGTAGATTGCAGGTTCAAATCCTATCTCCACCTGCCCGGGTGCCGAAGTGTCCTTGGGCAAGACACTGAACCCCAAACCACTCCCATTGGAGTGGCAGTGCCCTGCAGCCTCCATTAGTCTGGGTGAATGTGATGAACAATTCACATACACCTATAACATGAGGCCATAATTAGGCCGACCCCGACGGGCCAGAGGCCAGAGTACGAAGCCCCGATCAATACTGCTTGCAGCTTTTCTTAGGGACCGAGCCCGAGAGGCCAGGACCCTTTTGGATATCATGCGTTTCTTATTATTTTTTCTTTCACTGCTAAAAATTCGGCGAATAGCCCAAATGTGACCCACTTAACACCCTCAAAAACTCACCAAATTTGGCACACTCATCAAGACTGCCAATAGAATTAAGGACATGTAAAAATTATGTCCTTAATTCTATTTTCAGGTGCATAACATTTAAAGGGGCCAGAGGCCATGATTGAGCCAGAGGCCGTGATTGGGCCGACCCCGACGGACCAGGGGGCGAGGTCCTGGCCACTGCTGCTTGCGGCTTTAATTGTAATTGAAGCCATTATTTAAATTGAAACGAAAACACCTGGAATATTTCACTTTGTGTCATGAATCCACGATACAAGAGCTTTCATTTCTGAAAAGAACTACTAAAAAATTTCCATTTTAATCATATAATATATTGAACTGTACCCGTAGTGTTACAAGCATAATCAGATATTTTAATGATGGGGTTTAGTTACATATATAAATGTTCACCTCGAGTCATTCATCTCTATTAACCACAGCAGTGTGACACATGACAGCTGGTTTTCTTGTGCTTCAGTTTAGATTTTAATGAAAGTCATCTAATGTCCCACAAAAGACCATAATGTTAATACACTGTTACCATAAATACACTTCAGAAATGAATACAGGTTCAAAATATAACTATTTACATTTTGCATAGTGTTTAAATCAACACATTACATGCATTCCTGCATGTAGACATGGAAATAAAACCTGTCCACTTTCTCTTAAATGAAATGTAACATGTCCGTGTCTCTGTAAATTCTTTGAATTAGTACGTCTTCCTCAGCTGAGATAACAAAATCACACCAATTCATTCCTGTTATGAGCACCTTGCCCTTGTGCTTGTGCATAATAAGTATGCACTTGTTTTAGTTCTGGTTTGCCTGAACTGATTTGAAGATATAGACAGACAACATAACCACTTGGACACTTCATTTCCAGTAAACCAAACTGAAATGGCTCTGAAGGGTCAAAAATTAACCCATCTGGAGATGCCCCCAACAGGGGGGCATCAGGGTGGATTACAAATCCACAGAGGTTACGGTTGACCCTCTTCATCTGGCAATATTTCCAGATGTCATCTGCTTTCATTTCAAGCCCCCTCTTCATCGCTGCAGTCCATCGAGTCCCCTGCAGAATCCGCTCAGCTAGACTGTCTTCAGGACTCTCTGGCCTGACAGATCTCCTGAACCGCAAGGCAGCCAGTCTGGGCCTCCGTAACTGATGCCATTCGCCACATGAACTTTGTGCTCTGGTAGCACACTCAAATTTGTGCACCATGTCCCAAGTGACCTCAAGACTTTTAAGGTGTAGCTGTTGTTGTTCACTACAGACAAACATGCAACTGGATGGCTGCAGGCAGTAGTTCTTAAGAGGGAGAAATGGAGGTGGTGGGGCATCATGGAAGAACAGCTCTCTCTTCACCGTTGTTGGTTGCTGGTTGCTGGTAGGACAACGGACTTCCAGCTTGAACCAAGCCAAGGGCAGAGTCTGCCAGAGGAACTTCACAGCTGATGCCTATGCTGCAGATCATTGGCGCCTCAGCCTCATACGCCTCTGTCACCAAGGGATGTTACAATTCATAATTATCATACCATAGACATTGTGGTGTGTTGACTAGCAAACATGCTAATGTGTGAGAAACAAACTAGCGAGCATGCTAATGTGTGGTTTATTGACTAGCTAACATGCTATTGTGTACAACATAAACAAGTTAACATGCTAATGTGTGGTTTGTTGACTAGCTAACATGCTAATGTGTGCAACATAAACATGCTAACATGCTAATGTGTGGTTTGTTGACTAGCTAACATGCTATCGTGAGTGACATAAACAAGCTAACATGTTAATATGGTGTTTGTGGAGTAGCCAATATGCTAACCTGTGGTTTGTGGCCTAGCTAACATGCTAATGTCCGGTTTGTGGACAAGCTAATGTGCAGTTTATGAACTAATTATCATCCTAACATGCAGTTTGTCGACTTGCTAACATGCTAAAGTGCCGTTTGTGGTCTTGCTAATATCCTAACATGTCAAAGCCCCAAAGTTCTTCAAAATGAAAGTCTTTGTTTTTTATAATTACAATGTAAAACTTCAAATTGGATATTAAGTGTTTAGCTAGGACAGAGGTGTGCTGGCTTTCAAAATAAAAGCCCCCTATATTAAGTCCTTGTTTATTAATTACAAGAAAAACCTCAAAAATGTATCTTTAGGGATTAGTTAAATTAGAGCTTTGATTTTTTATTATTCACAATAAGTTGCATTAAATTTTCTGGGATGAGTTATCATCATCCAAGGATGGTTTCATTAAATATGGGAAGTGAAAAGGTTTTAATCTAATTGATGTCAAACCAACACCACAATGTTCAGTTTTGATTCCCTATCCTCTGACATGCCACACGATGCAGTGACATCATTAACCTGGTTAGTGGTCGGGTCAAAGTTCGGGGGGTTCACACTGAAATTGTAAGATGCGTATACATTAGTGTTAAACAGTGATAACATGAAGCAATTCAAACGACCATAACAAATAATGGAATGAGTGATGTGGTGGATTAAGCTGTAATGCATTGGTTTCCATGGGGAAAGTATGATATGATTATGTTTCCATATATCTTTCTGTTTCTGTTCATATAGGTTCATGTTTCATGTCACATACGTCTATGTTTCTACGTTTAAACTTCTATGGTGTTTTAAACGTGACGCGACGTTCGCTCCTCCCTCTCTGCCCGCTGATTGGACTGCCTCTGTGTTTCCTGTAATCTGATTGGCTCTCAGTTACACAACACGGTTCCGCAGACCCCGTGTGTGTTTTGACGTTGTTTTGTTGAGAGCAGTCCACACACATATCAGACCTCCGGAGACAGTCCACTGCTTCGGTTCGTATTATTTACTCCTCCATCTTCATGTCTGTTACAAACAACACGCCTCTCATGCTTCTGACTGTCAGCTGTGACGGTATTCAGACTCCTGGGAGATTTGTTACAACTGATGCTAGCTGGCTAAGTTAGCTGCTGTATCTCCTCCGAGTCCAGCGTTATCTGTGTGTGTCTGTCTGTCTCTGTCTCTGTCTCTGTCTCTGTCTCTGTCTCTGTCTTTGTCTTTGTCTTCGTCTCTGTCCCTTTCACTGTCCCTGTCCCTGTCTCTGTCTCTATCTCTCACTGTGTGTGTGTGTGAGAATGGTCTCAGTGGTCCTGGTGGTCTCAGTGTTGATAAGGATGATAAGATGCTAACCTCCCACTCAACCTCTGCTCGGGTCTCAGTGGTTTTCTGACGTATTGATTGTCTGAGAGGATCATTAGAAGAGTCTGTGTCTGTGTCTGTGTCTGTGGTACCTTCAGTGTTGATCCTGGACTATGACGCTGGTTCACGTCTTACTGGTGAATCACCATGGCAATCTGCTGAACCTCTGACCTGCTCCGGACAAGGTTAGGTTCTGGACCAGAGATCAACCAGTATAAAAGCTCCGCCTCCTGACCAATCGGGTCACTTGGAAGATGACGTGCATATTAATTGTCTGGTTACATGGAGCCACTAGAAACGTAACTTTCTGAAATAACTTCCATGGTCAAAGTTTTTGCTTTGACTCAGTCTCCATGAAAACTGGCTAAAACACTTTCTGTAATTGTTGGGCTCCGTCTTTGTGTAGGCAGTTAAAAGCTGCTGCTGGACCTGATCTTGGTCCTGCTCACCACATATGTAGTAACTAGTAGTTCTGCACATGCTCAATAGAGCCAATCAGCACAAAGTTTCCTCTGTGGTGTCATAACTTCCAGTCCGTATTGTCCTGGGACTTGGGACCTTTTATTTTGACAGCCACCATAATAACAATCAATCTTGGTACTTTTATTTTGACAGTCACTGTAATAACAATCCAACTTTGTCGTTTTATTTTGAAAGTCACCATAATAACAATCCAACTTGGTGGTCTGTCCACTAGAATGTCCGTGTTCTCCCATTGTTAATGTTTAGAGCTCATTGTTCTCTGCTGCATGTGTGTGTGTGTGCTTTCAGTACTAAAACTAACAACAGCACCAACTAGTGGACCAACATGAAAACTACTTTGATTTCAGTGTTCCTGCAGTTGCTGTGTAAATAGTCAATGTCATGTAAACCTGAAACCTTTCTTAAACACAAATGCAAAAACAAGCAGCAGGTTGTCGTTCAAAGTAAATTAGTGAAACTTTCATTTTTTTCCTGGTTAATTTTTAATCCAGTTTCTTTTTTAACCTAGAGAAGAATTTGGAAACTCAGCAGTTATTATCTGCATTAAAAATCAGTGATGAAACAATGCAGTGGGATGTATTTTATTTTTCAGTTGCCCAACTGTCCATTTGTCAATAGACTGTAAGGGCAGTTATCCTTGAGCTTGAGAAAGCAGAATGAAGGGTTTCTGTCCTCAAACACAGTTTGGTGCTGCAGAGGCGAGTCCGTCCTGACCCAAACCTTCCTGCTGTGTTTGCAGGTTATAAAGGAAGGATCGGAGGAAACATGGCGTCCGACTCTCCCCGCAGGCCGAGCCGCTGTGCTGGAGGCGTTCTGGTGCGAGCTCAAGCTGCTACGTAAGGACACACATCTATCTCCGAAGTCCTGACAGGATGGACCCGGTGCTGGACGGACCCGGTCCTGATCCAGATTCCTGCCTCCCGGATTGGGATCCATTTCAGACCATTTTCATGAGTTGCTTCTTCATTCCGTGTTGCTTATCCACGAGGTTATAGATTCATACCTGAAGGTTGGGATGTCTGGATTTGTCCTGAATCGGTTAAATATCAATACATTTCAGGAAGGACTTCAATCATTACAGCAGAGTTTGTATTGGGATACAGTTTTTAAATGTATTGGGCTGTACGTCTTTGTATGCATGGAAACGCACAGCGTCTGAAAACAGCCTGCTTGTTGGACGTGTGACTTGTGGGCCTCGAAGCGTGTCCAGATAGACTCATCACTTGATCAATAACTCCATAACTGTCTTGCCTGCACCTGATTGGACAAACGCGTCCTATCGGCAGCTGTCTGCTCCTGGAGTTCAAACCAGGCCAAGATGGCAGCTCGCTCACCAACGTTCTCATTTATCTCTAGAATAGTTCAGTGGAAAGTATTTCTATCAAGCTTTGAGAGAGAATTGAGCGGCAGGTGACTGACGATCCCGAGTGAAGGAGTTTCGTCAACCGCAGGAGACGTGAATGTTCAGAGAGCTTCACTTCTGGCTGATATTCCTGAGGAAAAACATGGAACACAATCTGCACTCATCTTATTTATAGTGATAACAATAATAAAATACATGTATTTAAAGAAAATGAATTTATTCGTAATTTACTATATTTATGAACACTTTCATGTTTTGCAAGAAAATTATTTAAAAAAAAAAAAGTTATATATATCAAACAACCTCAAAAATTTAATAGGACTACGTTGTTTGTAAGAGAAGAGCATGAGAAGAAAATATGTTTTTTCAACTTTTCTCGAACAATTGAAATAAAACAACCCGCAAAATGTTTACTTCAACTAGTTTTCTTAAATCAGGAGTTGATTTGAATTGAATCGTGTGTTGAATGTATCCTTACATCCCTACCTCTGGTATGACTAAAGATTTGTGTTTGACTTATAGAAAGCTCATTTATTTTCCTTTTGCCACATCTGTAAAGGGATAAACCAATGAAAAATGTATTAAATCTTCTCCGCCAGCGGAAAAGTAACTGAGGAATAATCTAGCCAATACAAATATATCGACATTAAAACCACCTTTGTGTCACACTAACGTAGAACACAGCTTCAAAATGAAAAAGATTTTTTATGGCTGTTTGTTCTCTTTTTCTTTTAGTGTTTCTCTCAGGCCCCGGTTACATGACAACAGCTTCAAGGGAAAACACCAAACTTTTATTGCATTTTGGGGATTGGTTTTTACCCGGCAGCCGTGCTCTGAGCCTCTGACAAGGTTAATGAAAATGCTCTGACGGCGTCATATAGACGGGGAAACAACATTTTCAGAAAATCTCGTGCTCAGCCCTGAGTAGACGTGACAGGCACTGGTCCTGGTCCTGGTCCTGGTCCTGGTCCTGGTTCTGGCAACCACGTTGGTTGTCACTAGTAGTTCTGCACATGCTCAGTAGAGCCAATCTATAACAATCCATCTTGGTACTTTTATTTTGACAGTCACCGTAATAATGATCCAACTTGGTTCTTTTATTTTGACAGTCACCATAATAACGATCCATATGGCACAGATAAGGTCTGCGTTTGAACAGTGTATGCAGGAAAAAGACACATGGTTTCCGATATTTCGAGATCAGAAACCAGCTTCATTCGCATGTGGAAATAAATCAAATAAGTACCAGATACCTGCCAAAGCAGTCGCTGTGTGACCGGGCCAATCGCATTTTCTTAACGTCTCTCTAACGTCATCAAATCTGTGATCATCTAGTCATTTTGTTGCATAAATAGTGAGCATGCGGTCAATAAATAAGAAGAATGGAGGCGATCCGACAGCTCAGCGGTCAGCTCAAGAGGTCACATGACTTCTCGAGGAATTAATAGCAGCATATTGTCGCGGTGGCTGTGGGCTTCTGGTGACAATGCAATGATGATGTGTAAAATACCAAATCTTTTCTGCGTGTGTGTGGTTTCAATACTAAAACAAACAACAGCACTACCGAACCGACATGCTAAATGCGTAGTTTACAGTATTTCTGCCGTTCCCGTGTAATCGGATTACTGTTTTCGTCATGTAAACGTAAAACTTTTTTTAAATAAAAATGTAAAAAGGACATGTTTTGATTTGAAACGTCTGTAAATGGGACCTTATTGTGAAAGTCACATCATTGGCGCTCTGGGTCTTTGTAGAGTTTCTGTATGAAGGAAGTTGATTATTGTGTCGCCTCTCCTCAGGGAGCAGTCGTACATGGAGAGTGTGGTGACTTTCCTTCAGGACGTCGTCCCTCAGGTAACTCCACTCTGCTTTTATCAGCATCCAACAGTAGGCACACACACACACATACACACACACACACACACACACACACACACACACACACACACACACACACACGCGCGCTCTCCGTTCTCATATCGTCTTTCTCTTTATGCTTGGTCTTCTAACAGACTGGGAAATGTAGGTATTTCATGAAGCTGCAGAGCTCCACAGATCCTCTGATTCCTCACTTTGATTTCATTAAAAAACTGCTGGCTTTATTCTGATAATGTTCATGTTTTACTGTCTGAATGAATGAAGTTTAAAGATGAGCTTTGTTCTTTGTGTTCAGGCGTACACAGGAGCTCCACCCACAGATGAAAAGGAGAAGATCATCTGGGTTCGCTTTGACAAAGCCGACATCAACGGTGAGTCTGGTTAAAGAAATGCAGACTCGTCCACTGTCCTCTCCTCTACATGACTCTCTCAGCTGGTACCAGCTGTTTTCAGTTCACACTCATGAACTGATCAGTTTTAGTTTAAAGTTTTTAGTTAAAAGTTGAAGATGTTCCTGGACGAGTGATGCTGCTTTGTCCTGAAACCAAACAGTCTCTGAAGGAACTCCTTTAAAACGCACCGTTATTCCTCAAAAAACAAAACATTTCAACTCGTTTTGGCCCGAGCCACCTTTCATGTGAGGTGTTGGGGTGAAAATATAGAACCACATATCGGTACAGGAACTTCTGAAGTACTCGCGTACCTCAGTCTGACATCAGAACAAAATGACGTTCTTTAAAACCTGAATACCATCGGCTCCATGTACTGACTACTGATCCACTCCATGATAAAACTGTTATTATAGAACAATTGTTTTTGAACTATTTTATATAAATGTCATTATAGAATATTTTTTTTATAGAACTGTTATTATAGAACCTTTATTATACAAGTGTTATCATAGAACTGTAATCGTAGAACTGTTTGAGCCTTTATTATGGAGCTGTTATTATATCATAGAACTGTAATTATAAAACATTTATTTTGGAACAATTTTTTAGAAATGTTATTATAAAACTGTTTTTCTAGAACCGTTATTATAGAACAATTATATGGAACAATTTTTTTTAGAACCGTTATTATAGAGCTGTTATTATATCATAGAACTGTTATTATAAAACATTTATTTTGGAACAATGTTTTAGAAATGTTCTTATATAACTGTTTTTATAGAACCATTATTATAGAACTGTTATTATATCAATGATCAACCCCCGGCTAGCTCAGTTGGTAGAGCATGAGACTCGCACTCTCAGGGTAGAGGGTTCATGTCCCACGCCGGGCGCCACCTTCCCGTAGGCTCACCTCCTGCAGGAAGGTTCTTAATCAGTACAATGTGATCTGGGTGACGGGACGGGATTTCCTGTATCCTCACTGACAAAGGTTGTGGATGGTACTCAAACAACTGTTACGGTTACGATTTTTCGTCACCCCACCAGGTACCTAGCACTACCGAACGGGTCTCATTAGGAGGGGCGACAACGCAGCCGTCTGTTTATTGGTCAGTGACGATCGTCACTCTCGACAAGCAGCAATATTTAAATATCTCATCAGCTGTATAAACCCTCTGTTGTTGTGCAAATACGGCACTTTGCACTCACTGGTTGTTTATTTTACTGGTATCTTGAATCGTCGGCACTGCACTGCCCCCTGGTGTTCCAACGAGGTGCAGACGCTCCTCTCCGTAACAGGAGAGGAGGAGCTTCAGCTGAGCTGGACGCTGCTGTTCACATTGAGACATTTTTTCACTTGTCACAGAGAGCGGAGGCTCACGACTCTACTCGGACGGCCACGGAACTGTGGCAGCAACTTCTGCGTTGGTCCCGCGAGGACAGCATCTACGTTTACGAAATGATGTTACATACCTGCATCGTTCAACCCCGCCTACATTTTATCCGTACCATCTGTGGTGGGACAGTGCAAAAGAGTTTGGTCGGGGTGTGCTTGCCTTACCATACCATACCGTCCCGCACCGCTCAGGCACGTACTGTGTAGTGGGACCGAGGCTTTATAGAACTGTCTTTGGAGAACTGTTACTATCGAACTATTACTAAGAACTGTTATTATAGAAGTGTTTTCATAGAACAGTTGTTATAGCACTGTTGTTATAGAATCGTTAAGAACTGTTACTCGCCAACGAACATTGGGGCAAAGGTTATGTCTTTGTCTGCCTGTATGTATGTATGTATGTGCTCGTGCCATACAACATGAACGGTTTGTTATTTGACACCAGCCTCATTTTGTTTCCTACTGCGCGTGCCTTGAATGAATGGCTTAATTTATTCATCCTCATTGATCAACATTTCAGTCCTTTTTTTTGGGTGATTTTTAGTTGATGTTATGATATTCTATATTATATTTTGATTTAAAATTGTCTTCAATGACTTGGATGACGTTTCAGACGTTGGACACATTGAAATACACTCGGAATGGAGTTTGAATTTGCAGATGGTCATAAAATGTGAATATTACTGTGCAGTGTGTGTAAATGGAGGAAGAGAAGCTTCTGATATCATAATGATGAGAGGACTGAAAACCACTTTCCTCTGACATAGATCTTTACAGAACATTTAATATATATCTATGTACGTATTTACATTTATATGTTAGTGTTTACCAAAACTACATTTTATGTTAAGTTTAATACATTAGGACTTCATTTTTTTGTCTGCTTGATCGATTTTAGTCCTTTTTAGTTGAGTTTGCCATGTAAGCGCTTTTACGCTGCTAGAAATTGATGTCATTTGAGCATTTGGTCGGTTTAGCTGTTTGACAGTCGCAGTAGTTTCATGGGCCATTTTTGCTCTTTAATCATAGATTTTTTTTTTTTTGTTGAAGTCTCTTCTCATATTGATCATAAAGGCAAAGCGTGGTTCTTTTTCAAAGTTTTCCTACATTATATTAAACTATTTTCTTTATGAGTTTGGATTTATTCAGGTTATCATTGTGCAGCTGATGCATGCTTAGTTTGACAATAATTAAAATGTCTCATTTCTCACCCGCAGCTGTGTTTCTGTGCAGCAGAATTAAAGTGATGTAAAAGGTTTTCAAGACATAATTCAGTGAAAGATTCATGGAGTCGCTACAGAGGAGCTGTAGAGTCGCTATTGAGTCGCTACAGAGGAGCTGTAGAGTCGCTACAGAGGAGCTGTAGAGTCGCTATTGAGTCGATACAGAGGAGCTGTAGAGTTGCTATATTGTCGCTACAGAGGAGCTGTAGAGTCGCTATAGAGTCGCTACAGAGATGTAGAGCTACATATGGCTGCAGAGCTGCAGGTTTCCGACCTCTGTTCTTAAAAGACATTTACATGCTCAGATACAGGAAGGGGCAAGTTTAGTGAGGAAGCTAAAAACGTTGTCTTCTCTATTGTAACGGGTCTTCTACGGTGTGTGAGAACTGGAGCTGTTTGAGGACACGATCTGTAAATCAGGAATTCGACTTCATATGAACTCTAATGAGAATAGCTGTGAATGTGGTGACTGGTCTTCTGACTTACTTCAGTCTTCTTGTGAAGTCATGTTGAGGGCTTCATGGAAAGTGCTGGAGGGCTCCGGTCTGCTCAGATTAACCCTTTCCTCATCTTGTATGTTTGCACAGATACCTCTCGTAACCCGGAGTTTATGGAGATGCACAGCGGCACGACGGACCCACCTGTCTGCCTGATGATCGGATACACAGATGGGATGCAGATCTGGAGCGTATCTGTATGTAACTGAACCCACATCCAGTTTTAAACCTGTGTAATAACTTCTCATGACTGTTGACTACCCTAATATAATGACAACTCCAAATATATGGCTTTGTTTCGGTGCATTAGGAGGAACTATGTTCTTTCAAAACAAAACCAGAACTGGAACAGTAGTGTTGTCACGATACCAACATTTTAGTTACCATGTAGTTCTAGTTGTAATACTTTCGATACTTTTCCAAATAAAAAGAGAACACAAAAAATGTCATTAGATGCAGCCTGTCTTAAGTAGGACCAATGTCTTAAAGTGGTATGTTACTATGCAGTAATCTTTATAACATTAAATGGCTAAAATAAAATATTTTTATATTATATTCCTTTATATTATTTCTTATATTATATTTATAATACTAATATTTATAATAGCTTACATTTTTTTCCACAGCTATATTTTCATGGGTATAAAAGTTATTACCTGTGGTTCTTTGGACTCCTTACGCAGGTCTGGGTGTTTGTCCTTCAGGTATTTAGCCAGGTTAGTAGTGTTTCCACCCTTGGCCTGACACGTTCTCAAACACCGTTTGCACAGTGGTGCTTCAGTGTTGATGGAGACACCGTACTCATTTGTTTTGAAGCCAAAGTACTTCCATATAGCACTTCTAGCACCTGTTTTTTCTACAAGGTGCGGCCTTGTGGATGTATCAGCAGCCATTTTCTCTCTCTCTCTCTCTCTCGCTCTCTCTCGCTCTCGCTCTCGCTCTCTCTCTCTCTCTCTCTCTCTCTCTCTCTCTCTCTCTCTCTCTCTCTCTCTCTCTCTCTCTCTGCTTCTCCAATAGTGATGCACTCTATTTCTTTTTACGGAGTTTCCACGGGTCGTTTGAGTCAGTTACAGTTTCAAAGTACAAGCTCGGTTCAGAGAAGATTGTTTTGAAAATACGTTGTTTTGACTTTTATTTTGAAGTTGTGTAGGTCGAGTATGAAGCGCTCATTCAATTGTGGATCTCAGGTCGGAGCGTGGCCCGCACACCCCGTCTCGGAGAAACCGAAGTGCAAAAAAAACCAAATAAACAAATGAAATAAAAGAAACCGGAGCGCTGTTTTCCGCACTTTCGATTGCCCAAAACAAGTCGGAAAGCGGAGCAGCCCGCCAACGCTTCCCCCACAGAGAGACTGACGACTCTCCTCGGTGCAAATTACACCACAGTGACGCTCCGCAGCGACATTAAAATAAATAGATACCGGTACCAGCCGGGCCCAGTATAGTATCCTTTTAAAGGTGTCAGTACCACGATACCAATACAGTACCGGTATACCGAACAGGCCCTCGGTACAGTGCAGACTGAGTTAGCATTGCTAGCATGTTAGCCATTAGCTCATATCAATGCTAACTAGCCTGTCCCAGCAGCGACTGGTGATACATTGCTTAGTTTGGCTCGTCATTATTATTCCATTTCAGCCAATGTTAACTTGGCTGAACTCCAGCGCGTTTATAAACCACATTACAGCAATCTGGCCTTTTTTAGATTGAGAGAGTGATAAAACATAGGTCTTTTAACTGACTCCTCCGGCTGACTTGAGCTGCTTTACAAACCGTGGGGTGCACGTGGAGGTGTCAGCGGGTTGTATTGACCGGGATCAAAGTCCGCCTGCTGTCCGGACGTGTTCAGGGAGAAGACATGATGGACACACAGACAGAGGAACTGATCCTCAGAACACACAGCGGCACTTCACAGGAACTATGCTTTCAAACAAGTATTTTTAATACTCAGTCTCTAGTGAGCTGCAGTGTGACTCTCTGGGCACTAGGTGGAGCGGTTGACCAAGCTATCGCAGAATGAAGGCGATGGGGAGGAGGAAGAGGAGGAGGAGGAGGGGGACGACTCTGGGTGGATCAACACTTATGATTGAACAGCAGCCTTCAAAAGGCGTCCATAATTCAGTGATTAGTAAACAGGTGGTGAAAGAGCCAATCCTCATATTTACATAATATTTCTATTAACAGAAACACAATGTCAGATGAACAGAAACCCTCATTATAATTTCATTTTCAGGCTTTACGATTCACCATAAAGTTTCACAATATTTCTTTACATTTCTGCTCCTTTATGTCTCTCCTCCATGATATTCAATACATTTAGTTTTTTGGTTCTGCTATTGTGTGTCTGAACGTTCACCGTGGATGTAATGTTCAATGTGACCACAAGATGGAGACCTTTTAAAAACCCAACATGGGAAGAGAGGAGACAACCTTGCAGATGATAGAAAGAAGCATGCCACTGATAAAGAAGAAAAACACTTCGGCTCAAAGAAAAACAAACTGAAAAAAATCATACAATTTTAAAATGTTCCTTTTTTATAGACGATTTCAGAAATATAGTCCAAAACTCTTTGTTGTTGTTTTTTTTTGTTTTGTTATTTAATTTTGTTGCATTAAATAAAGAAGCAACAAATAAAAAAGATTTGTACTTTCTCAAATCAGTTGAAAGGTGAACTCCTGCAGACCAAATTATAGGGCTGGTTTAGTTTTTTTAAGGTTGAATGGAAGTCGAACTGCATCACATGCTTCATATAGAAAATAACTTATCACTTCAAATGGCATCAAAACCTCGGTATCAGAGCCTCAAACTGCCCGATGTGACCAGCACCGTTTTGTCTGGAGGAAAAGACAGTCTCAGTTGTGTTTAACATTAATTCCAATAATCCTGGTCCTTCCAGAACCTTGTGTAATTTTGTTACTTATCAGTTTCTTTTCTCCGGCCCCTCACATGTTTCTCACACACTCTCTACTCTTTCTGCTCTTTTTCTTTTGACTTTAAAAAGATAAAAAAAAAAAGAGCAGATGGGGGTTTAAGGATCTTGCTCAAGATTTCTCTTTTGACTTTAAATTCTTTTCTTTTGAGACATTTTTTTCTTTTCTTTTGTGGACATTTTTCTTTTTTGGAAAACATTTTTTGTATTTGGAGACATTTTTCTTTTTGAAAACATTTTTCTTGCTGGAGTTGTGTATAAGTGAACACAGAACAGATATGTGGTTATGGCTCCAGTGAGGATGAGCTTGTTCCTACTGCTGCTCCTGCTGAAGCTCTTTGAGAACCATCTAACCCCAACTCCACAGACCATCATGTTCTGTTTGTTTATTCACACGGGCTGTGTCACGTTTTCTCTTCGGACGTGTTTGTCCAAGCGGTGACCCCGTCAGTCATTCTGTGTGGAGAGTCGACATCTTTAAAACCAGCCTTGGAAAATCATTAGAAGATTTTGTCAGCTCTGCAACCTAACATATTATCCACAAAGCTGCGGACTCACTACTCGAGTATCGCCTTTCATGTAGAGGCTGTCACTAAAACATGCAAACTTCACATACATCCTGTGAGATCTAAACACACCACAGTCCTTAATCAGCCTCTTATAAACATCCCCAACACACTCTCACTTCAGCCAGGATCTCACACACACACACACACACACACACACACACACACACACACACACACACACACACACACACACACACACACACACACACACACACACACACACACACACACACACACACACACACACACACACACACACACACACACACACACCCTCTGTTTTGCTTTCAGTTCTGGAGGTTTACGGGATGTTTCTGCTGCCTGCTGTTTCTTCACCGGGGTTTCAGTAAGCACTGACGGTGCCTCGCTCTCCCCGCTGAAGTGTTTGTGACAGTTTTCTGAGCTCACGCCCTCAGAAATGGCTGACGGAGACGGAGCGTACATGTGTCTACGCACTGCTTGGTGGATGGACGCTGACAGAGTGTTTAGGAAACACTGATTAGGAGTGCTGCGGGCCAGCACTCCCGATAAGACACTAATTATCTGAAGACAAAGTGTGTCTCTGCTAAGTGTTGGTAGATGTGCTGGAGACCTGCTCTTCTACCAGGAGACATCCTGGACAGTGAAAGCTTTGTAACACACATAATTTTTAACAGAAAGTTGTATTTTTTCTTTAACATACGAAAAACAGTCATAGAGAGAAAATTTGAGGAAACTTTCTATTGGTGCATAAACTTTGGTGGCCTTGTTTTTCCATCGGGAGAATAATATAATTCTAATATAATTCTGATAAAACAATTGTATTACAAATTGTTTTATTCTTGAGATCATTGCAGCTTCTGTCATTTATTCACATGACATTAAAAAAAATGACATGCTCTATTTAACTTCTGAGAGAGAAAACGGCCTCTTTGCAATGACTGCTGACTTGTGTCTTTATTTTACGTTTGATATTTAGTATTAATACTTTGTTTGATTAGTCGATCCTCAAAAATCACTACGTCCAGCACTACTTTCCATCGTGTGTTAAGTACCAAGAAGCTTTAGTGTCAAACTCATTCAGTTCAGGTCACACACACACACACACACACACACACATGCCGTTATAAAAACATTGAAAACATATTTTCTAAGATATTTTCTATAAAGAGAATAAAATATACTATCAGTTTAAGTGTTATTAAAGCTTTAACTGTAGGACAAATTCTCCATCTGCTTGGCTTTTCTTTTCAATTGCACTAAGAATCCTTTTCACATTAAAAAAGCCCAGTATCGTGTAGAAGTGTGTGTATTGTTGTCCTGTCAGACAGATTCAGTGTGAATTCCTGTAAGTAGTCTGTGTCTGCTTGAATCCAGATGCTTTATTTATCACCTGCCATGTACAGTATGCTGCTGCTCTGCTTGTGGTTAGCTCATGTTAACCTGTTTGGGTTGCGTTCATTATGTACGTTTATCACATCGATCAAATAACAACCGCAGAGCTTCAGGGAAGCACAGCTGAACATCTCCAACATATATGAAGGTATGGAAGTTGGCAGTTTTCAATTTGCGCTGTTTTCCTCTTTGTTTCATCACGCACATGCACACTTACGCAACCCAGTACCCCACTGGTTTCCAGTCCACGCTAATGTGCAACAGTGCAGTACCAAAGGCCGTGGAGAGGGAAACTGCACGCTTGTAAAGCTAATCTGCTTTATTAGTGAAGAAGAAGATGAACTCAACTTGTTTTTAGATGCACAAGATGCTTTTCGGTGACAGTTCATCCAAAACAGCTTTTGTTTCCCAGAAGACCTTGAGAGGAAAGCTGAAGTTCTGCTTTATTGACTGGCCGTGAACAACGTTTCCATGTTACACTGGACAAAGCTGTTCAGGCTTGAGGCTTATTTCTGCTCACAACAACTCTGCTTTTAGAATTGTGACTGTAGGAGGGAGTGCTGTTGATGGTTCTCTGTGAAGACATCAGAAGTTTAACTCACAGGTTCCTCAAACACTTCCACCTCATTGGTTGATGCATTTTATTCTACACTGCCCCCGGGGGCTGCTATCAGTACTGCAACATTTTGATCCGTAAGCTTCCAGAAAATTTAATTCACGGATGGCTCTGTGTGTTCCTAATGTGGAACATAAATGAGCCCTTGGCATCTTGTAACTCTCACCAAGTTCAGTCGTGCAGTGTCAGTTAATTTCCGTCTACACAAACAAACGAACAAAACAGGTTGAATTCCCTGAATTATTGTTATTATTCTAATTATATGGTGCTGAAGGCTCCGAGGTTCCTGACCAATAACGTCTCCGACGCCTGAATTGCAGATTAAATTAAAACTTGTCAACTGGCGGAAAAACTGTCGAAATTTAGCTCACTTTATAGTTTGTTATTTTAAACACTGTCTCTGAAATATATTGCATCTTCAATTACTCCTGAACCTGCAGTAGCCTGGATGTTAGCATTTAGCATTGTCCCTGCTTTGTGTATTCAGACTCTTCCAGAAATTTCCCGACGCCTTTAAAGCTTCAGTTAGTGAAGAAGAGCAGATATTTGAGTTTACTTTAGTACTGCTGTCTGAACCTCTGCAGCTCCCTCTAGTGGAGGGAGGGAAGCACCTTGTACATGAATAAGGCCAGATATTTCTGGTGTTTACTGCTGAGGAGGTGGATGTTTCACCATCTCGCAGCCTCAGCGAGCCTCCCTGGATCAAGCACACCTGTTACTGGTCCATCCCTGGAGCACCTGCTGCCTCCAAGCCTCCAATATGTCTTATGCTGTGTGAGGATCCACTTGTAAATATGGCCCAGATATGTGTTGACAGCTTATGTTATTACATTTGAAAGATTAAAACAGAAGAGCAGATACTGAGATCCCACAAATACATCAGAGCCACAAATGAAATGAATATAATGAATAACTGTGCACAGGAAGAAGAAAAAAACAACAACTTTGAAAAAGCAATTTGGCATATTGCTCACGCTGGAGCCACTAATGTAATGTTGGAAATGTTGTTGATGGCTGGGGATGTCACACAGAGCCATGTAAGGCGAGGATGAGCGGCGGGGTAATGCACAATAACCTGGGACATTAACCTCAAGCCCTTCCCCTTCTCTTGTTAATCCAGCAAATTCCTTTATTCCCCCTCGCAGCTCCATTTGCCTGTATCGGAATCCGGCCAGTGTTCGTATAACCTGCTCCTGTCTCCCGTGTTAATCTGCCGCTGCCATGCCTCAAGCACTTTGAATAAAAACACAGCTCCAAATCCGCCACTTTGTCAAATCTACTAATTGCACAAAAGAGCGATCATCCCCTCGGATGGGTTTAAAGACTTTAAACAAACGGATTAAAGCACGAGTAAAGTGATAATGCAGGTTTCACTGTAATTTAACGCAGAAAAGTGGAACAAAAGTGGGGCATTCTGCGCTTAGAACAATGTGCATTACACATGCCAGACACCGCCCAGAGCCACGCGGGTCACTGACCTAATATACCAGCCACACACACACACACACACACACACACACACACACACACACACACACACACACACACACACACACACACACACACACACACACACACACACACACACACACACACACACACACACACACACACACACACAGAGCAGGGTGTCCACTTTGGCCTTCATTAATTTCTCCTAAATAACTGTCATTGTATAAGTGGCAGTATTATGTGAGAGGTGTTTTCAGGTATTCAAACAATTCAAATATGCAAGGAAACAAGGACAAGTTTTTTCTGTTGAAATTATGAGGAAAATATAAGAATATGTTGAAACCCCGTTGGCGTAAGGTTTTGTGCTGTTGGCAGCAGTGAGGGCCAGCTCCTCCTGGACAGAAGGTGGAGTTCGATGTGGAGTCTGCCTCTCTGCTGTACTCAGCCTTCCTTTAGGGCCTGATTACACGACAATGACAACAACAGGATCTCATCAAGTTCAGGTCAGGAGATCAGTGTGACTCTACTGTGTTCATGCCTTTCCATAATCATGGAATCAAAATAAAATGTGTTGATGTGTTACTGACGCTTTGGGAATTCTGACCTTTATCTTCAATTTTTTTCTCAATTTACTCTCAGAAGTTTGGTTTTACCTCAATTTCTCATCGCTGAACGCTGAACTACATTTGTTTCATATGAACCTTTTACTTCTAATAACTCCATCTTAGTGTGAGAATGATATGTAAGGCCTCTGTGTTTGGAGTAAATGAGAGTTGGAGTGGCGATTATTGTGAGTAGAACCTGGAAAGGTTTCTCATTTGACTGTTCATGTTTACAAAATCTAATGGACAAGATGAAGTTTCTTCAGGGGTCCTTTGTGTTTTTCAGCCTATGTGGTGTGTTTTTGTTGCTAATGGGAGGGCTGACTGATTATACGTTGTCAGTTATGGATCTCAGTAAATGAGGCAACCCTCTCATGCCTAATCAGGAAAAGCAGACATTTCTTAATATTTTCCTGTCTGTGTTATCCTGAATGGGAGGCCCGGATGTTTGACCACCTTGAAATAAATAAATCTGTGTTGTGAAAAAGATTTTTTTTTCGAATTCAAATTGCCTCTAAGGCAGGTTCGTCCCACCTGGGCCTGGAGAGCTGCTCTCCTACAGATTTCAGATGAGCATGTCACTCTGAAGGTCCTAGCAAAGCTTAACGAGGAGCTCTGTGTTGTAATGCGTCGCAGCAGGGAGAGGGCTGAGTAGATTTTGTGGGAACTATGAGTGAACTCTGGGCTCCTAACATGAGTTTCTGACGCCTGCACCTTGTCCCTCGTCTAAGTCTGCATCCCGACATGAAGTCTTTCTACCCCAAAGCTCCAGTCAACCTTCAGCTGGTTGTAACGGCTTTCAATCTTTTAATTTGGAAGAGTCGGCTCCTGCCTTTTCGTCTCATAAGTATTTGTTGGAAAGAGACCTCTTCAATAGAGGCATACATTCCTGCTTCATCACCCAGACAAGATCTATTTGGAGCCTTCCTGTGGTTGGAGAGTCGGTGTGTGGCCGCAGAGACGCTGACGTGGCCAGATGTTTTGAAGTGGACCTACCTTGACAGCAAAGGGAGATCAGTGAGAGGTTTTGTCACATCGTGAGAAGACTTGCTGATCACTAACTGAGGCTGGAAGATGCAAAGCTTCTACAGCCAAAACCAAATTGGCAGTTTGGGATCCGTAACCTGCAGCGTTTGCCAGACGTCATCCGACATTCAGTCAGAGGAAAGGTTAATGATTCGAAACATTCACTTAGACCTCTCATCTTTCGCCTTTAATGTTCATGGAATCAAAAACCGAGGATAATCTCTGTGGATTTGCAGATTGGTTGGAAACACTGAAGAAAGGGTGTTTCCTCAGCGTGCAGACTGTGATGGAGACATCATGGGCTGCCGCCCACTTGGCATCAGCCCGTATCCTCCGCCTTCCCGTGCTGGCTCCGGCTCCCTGACTGGAGTCGGCTCCTTCTCACTGCCATGCCACTGGGCCTTTATTCTTTCACTCTGTGGTTTGGCTGAAGCCTGAACCTCCGAGCCGCCGGGCTGCTCCTCTGTTCTCCGAGCCGCCGGGCTGCTCCTCTGTTCTCCCAGCCGCCGGGCTGCTCCTCCGTCCTCCAGTCCAGGTCGCTATTAAAAGCTTCTTTCACGCAGTTGGTCCCTGTTCTTCTTCTAGGACCGAACAGTTAATCTTTGTTTTTCCTTGTTGTTCTGTGGAAAACTTTTTAGAGGACTAATCCCTCTACATCACTGAGGGGATCCTTAGTCCTGGACCCGATCCTTAGTCCTGGACCTGGCCTCCTCTGCATGGTTAAGGCTGTGTTCATACAAGCAAAGCAGGTCTGGACCAGTGAGACCCCCAGAGAGTCCAGAGACCCCAGAGAGAATCCAGAGAGTCCAGAGGCCCCAGGGAGTCCAGAGACCCCAAAGAGTCCAGAGAGTCTAGAGACCTCAGAGTGTCCACAGAGTCCAGAGGCTCCAGGGAGTCCAGAGACCCCAAAGAGTCCAGAAAGTCCAGAGAGTCTAGAGACACCAGATACAGTTCAGAGGCCCCAGGGAGTCCAGAGACCCCAAACAGTCCAGAGAGTCTAGAGACACCAGAGACCTCAGAGAGTGTCCAGAGACCCCAGAGAGTCCAGAGACCCCTGTTCACCAACGACACTGCACTATAGTTCTGTGATCACTGTGATCAGCCATAACTTTATGACCTCTGGCAGATGAAGGAAACCTTTTCATGGTGTAGCGGCGCGTCCTGGCTGTTACCAACATTAACCTGAAGAGAATTACTGCAGGATTTCACATCTGTCTCCATGTTTCAGCATAAAAAAGGACGAGTCAATTTTAGCCCAGTGTCCTGGATGTGTCCTGGATGTGCCCTGGATGTGTCCACACGGAGTCCAAACCTCCTAAAGCAAAGTGAAACATGATGAATAATGACCTTGGACGATCTAATGACATGTAACGTTACCCCAACCCAAGAAAACCCAGCTTTTTGAGTTTTGAAGTAATTACAGTTTCTGTTATATTTCCTGTGGTCAGCTGTTGTAGGAATTGTAGCAGCTATTAACAAAAGCTCTTATCTTGTTAGTGAAGTAGTAGTAACACTGAAGGAGAATTTTAATAAAACATGTCTCTTTGGAAGAGTCAGACTTTTACCAACATTTTTCAAAACATTTAACTGTATTCTGAGATTATGTTGAAATTGCACTTATTTTTATTTGTAAACTTCAACTTTTTAATGCCTTTTAAACTAGTTTGTCCTCTTATTTCTCTGCACTAAAACAAAAGGTAAGGTTTTTAGTTGTGGCTGTTTATACCTTAATATGCTCTTATCTTACTGGTGTGGTTCACTCCAGATCTGATTAGACCGACTGTGCCTCCTGAAATAAAGTGAGTTTGGCACCTGTAGCACACGAAAATGAATTGGTCAAATTTAGATACATTAAAGCCAATAATATAATAACTTGTCAATAAAGTAAGATTGAGAGTAATGGTTTTAATATTGCTTCAATAGTGCAATAATCAGCCAATGAATTAATAATAAATTACTGGTAAACTGCAATTATAATTTTAGAATAAATATTTTTTCACATTTAACTCGAAAGGTATATGTGATTGGCTTCATGACATATTAACATGTCCAGAATTATTCTGTAATTGGACTCGATCTGATCGTCCTGGTACCGTCACCACCTCACCTCAGCCTGTTTACACGCCAATGAGTTCAAGGGAAACGATTGTGTTTTGGGTGTTTGTTTACACAACGGTGCTTTTTGGGAATGGTTCAAAAAAGTTGTGAAAATCGCTGCTACTGCGCATGCCCACCAGGGCCGTAGTAACTAGTTCCTCTGCACATGCTCAGTAGAGCCAATTAGAACAAAGTTTTCTCTGTGGTGTCATGACTCCCAGTCCATAATTTCCTGGACTTGGTAGTTTTATTTTGACAGTCACCGAAATAACAATCCAACTTGGTGGTCTGTCCACCAGAATGTCCGTGTTCTCCCATTGTTAATGTTTAGAGCTCATTTTTCTCAGCTGCATATGTGTGTGTGCTTTCAGTAGTAAAACTAACAACAGCACTCACTAGTGGCCCAACATTAAAACTACATCGTTTTCATTGTTTCTGCCATTTCCGTGGAAATGTAAATCGTTTCCAGAACGTTGCTGTGTAAATATGAAAGCTTTCTCAAAAGACAACATGTCGTGGTGTAAACGATAGCCTCAAATCCCACAGTACCTTTCTGCCTTCCTGTTTCCACGCATCCAGATGATATATGGCTGACCGGTGTCCTTTTTGGACACCGGCTATTAGGACCTAAACAGTGGGACAGAGCTCGCAGACCTTTTCAAACTGTGTTGTGCTAAATGTTGTTGTGGGGTTACTGTAGACTGGACCTGCACCAGGACCTGCAGGTCAGGAGGTATCCCTCTGAAATGCAGAACATTTACACCACAGCTTCCTTTAATCAAACCAAACTGATTCTATTGAATACTTTCTGACACTGGACTTTGAAGAATGAGTGATTCTGAGTCCTGCACAGAACTCCATCATCATTCATTCATTAGTAAGTACATTTTATTTGTATAGTGCTTTTCACAGACACAGAGTCACAAAGTGCTTCACAGTAAAAACACAAGAAAACATCTTCAAAACACACAGTCAGGTGAGAGAGTGATCAGGAACCTGTGGGACTGGGGTTGAAGTGTGTGCTGTTCTGACGGTGAGAATCTGACTGCGACTCTTTTCTTTCAGCTGGCAGGTGAAGCTCAGGAGCTGTTTTCAGTGCGTCATGGTCCAGTGAGAGCTGCTCGCACGCTGCCTGCCCCTCACATCGGTGAGCATTACTCTGCTTTGCTTTGCTCTCCACACTGACACAGCTCTTTTCTACCTGTCACCATGCACTACCTGAAGGTTGAACTGGCGCTTCACTGGAAACTCACGCTGTACAACATGGGGAAACGTCAGTAAGCAACACAGTGATGTCTTTCACTTAGTGTTGTCTAACCTTTGTGGAATTAAATGACAGCATTTCAAAATAACATTTAGTGTACTTTTTTCTCATTTAAGTTTGAAGACAAATTGATTGAAGTATTTAGTTTTATTTATATTGTCTGATTTTATCCAAGGTTTTAAAGCCAAATCAGCAGTTTGAAATCATGAGATTTTGAAGAATGTCTCTATTTGAGATGTGTTCATGCTCCGTTACGACTTCAAGATGTTGTCTTGTGCTCCTCAACATACTTTTAAAGTAGAACTAAAAGTTAAAGGTTGGTACACTAGACTGTCAATCCAGACTTGATGACCTGAGTTTGTTTTCTCTGGTATGATTCAGTAAAATCCTGCTGTGAAGTTCAAAATGTGAAAATACTGCTGAGTACTGATGACCAGACAGTACCTGAACACCGCTTTACTGGGTTAATCCAGCTCAACTCTCAGAGTCTTAGAGAAGCTACCTGCTTATTCCTTCCTCTTGTAAATGTTCTAGAGCAGGGGTGTCAAACTCATTTTGGTCTTGGGGCCGCATACAACTTAATCGCATCTCAAGGGGGCCGGACCAGTAAACTCATTCCAAAATTACATAGAACTAACAATAAGTCCACTTTTTTTCTTTGTATTAGTGCAAAGAAGAAGAAGTAAATTATAAAAATCTTTATATGAAATGAATTGTCCCTTTTACTAAATATATACACACTTAATATAAACACTTTTACTCACTTTAACATTTATTCAAGTGCATTATGCATAAAAACTGATCAGTGATTGTACAATGTTGCAAAACGTTTATTCACAGTTTTGTGGAACATAAACCCACTGTCTTGCATGTTAAAATACATCAAACACATACAAATTTAGTGCAATGCTGAAAGCAGCATTCCATACGATTTAGTCTTGCTCAGTATTTGCCCCTGAAACTTGGCATCTTTTAGCCTGCACAAGTGCATCAATATCAGGCATCATGTCCTGAGAAGCAGCCAGTTTCAGAATCTCATTTATGTGCTTATGTGTGAGCTTTGAGCGAAGCTTTGTTTTATTAATGTTCATTACTGAGAAGACCTGCTCACAAAGGTAGGTAGTCCCAAACATGGACAACATTTTTGCAGCCAGTGCTGTCAATTTAGGATAGCCTGGTAGGAGATACTTGTAAAATGTGTCCAAGCCCACAGAAGCAAATTTGTCCTTCAATTCTACATCACACTGCAAATCAATGATTTCAAGTTGCATGTCAACGGGTACATCAGAAGCGCTGACTGTGAATGGTGAGCGAAAAACTGAAAATTCTGTCTCAAGTTCGCTAAAGACCTGAAATCGCTTCTCAAACTCCCTCAGCAACCCTGAAATCTTGTCTTTGTACTGTGTCACGTCAGGATTAACGCTTGCGGCGCACACATCTCTGAGACAGGGAAAATGAGCAGGGTCACCGCTTGCCATCTCCCATAACGTGAGCTTTAACTTGAATGCACGTATGCTGTCATAATACTGTGTTACAATTTTTTTGCGTCCTTGCAACATTTTGTTCAGATTATTCAAGTGCTCTGTAATATCAACCATAAATGCAAGGTCCTGCAGCCAAAGTGGGCACTGTAATTCCTTAACAGGTTTTCCTTTTTTCTCCATGAATTGTCCGATTTCCCCACGTAGATCAAAGAAGCGCTTCAGCACAGCACCTCTGCTTAACCATCTTACTTCAGTGTGGTATGGCAGACCATGGGTAATGTTACAGTCACTGAGAAAGCTGTCAAACTGACGATGATTGAGACCTCTGGCTCGGATGAAATTAACAGTTCGGACAACCACCTCCATGACGTGATCCATTTTTAGCGACTTGCAACATAATGCCTCCTGATGCAAAATGCAATGAAATGTCCAAAAATCACCTCCTCCATTTGCGGCTTGTACTTTCTCTCTGAACTTTGTCACAACACCTGCCTTTTTCCCGATCATTGACGGCGCACCATCAGTAGCCAGGCTTACGCCGCGGGACCAGTCCGCCCCGACTCTGTCCAGCGCTCCAACAACGGAGCGGAAAATGTCCTCAGCTGTTGTGGTGTCGGTCATAGGCACCAACTCGACAAACTCTTCTGTGACAGTCAAAGTCTCGTCAACTCCACGAATGAATATGGCCAGTTGAGCGACGTCCGTAATATCAGTACTCTCATCAATTGCAATAGAAAATGCCAGAAATGACTCCCCTTTGCTTTTCAGTTGGCGGTCCAAATCTGCCGATAGTTCCGAAATCCTGTCTGCCACGGTATTTCTCGTCAAGCTAATATTGGCAAAAGCTTGTCGCTTCTCAGGACACACAATTTCGGCAGCCTTCAGCATACAGTTTTTGACGAACTCCCCGTCACGGTACGGCTTTGACGCTAATGCTATATGGCTAGCAATTACGTAGCTGGCTTTCACCGCAGCATCACTGACCTCTCGGCTCTGGGTGAAAACAGATTGCTGTTTCCTCAGACCCACCAGCATTTCATTTACCTTCTGTTTTCTCACTTCTCCGTGCAAGCTGTTGTATTTTTCACCATGCTGAGATTCACAGTGGCGCCGAATATTGTATTCCTTAAGTACCGAATCTTGCTGCATGCACACCAGGCACACGGGTTTACCATTCACCTCCGTGAACAGATAGGAAGACGTCCATTTTTCTTGAAAAATCCGACACTCTGTGTCCACTTTTCTCTTTTTTGACAAAGACATTTCACTGAAGAGGGTGCCAGAGTCAACAGAAAAAGCAGGTAAAGCGCGCAGTGCGCCCTATGTGTGTGTGTTGTTGTTGTAAAGCGGACGTAGTAGAGAACACCATGAGAACGTTAAAGGGGGAAGTGTGGGCGTGGATTGTATATAAATGAACGGGTATGTGCGTTATGCAGAACATCGTTGTTTTAACAACCCTGAAAATGGCGAAGAGACACGCTTATGAAGCACAGTTTAACTTTAAACTGAAGGCCATCAGCGGAGGAACATGGAAATCGAGCAGCCGCGAGAGAACTTGGTTCGCAAGTGGAGGAAGCTGGAAAACGAGCTCCGACAGGTGAAGAAGACGCAGCTGAGTTTCCGCGGACATAAGGCGAGGTGGCCCGAGTTGGAGGAAAGACTCGAGCAGTGGATCATCGCACAAAGAACGAGTGGGAGAAGCGTTTCCGCGGTCACCATTCCACTAAAAGCAGTAACGCTAGCAGAAGAAATGAAAATTGAACATTTCCACTGGACATCGGTGTGAACCGGCCGTTCAAAGTAAGGCTGCGAGCGGCGTAGGAGCGATGGATGACCGATGGAGACCACAGTTTCACTAAGAGTGGAAGGCAGCGCCGGGCGAGTTACGCCACAATTTGCAAAAGCCGGCATCATTTCCAAGGAGCCGCACGGCACGGAAAGTGACTCCGACAGTGAAGAAAATGAACCTGGTATGTTTGTTAGTACTTTGTAATCAATACTTAAATAAAGCACAACCAAACTCAGTTTTGCTCCCGCTCTATTTTTAAATACGCACACTTGTGTGTGTGTGTTGTTGTAATGCGGACACCATGAGAAAGTTAAAGGGGGAAGTGTGGGCATGGAACCCGCGCCCTATGAGCAGGTGCGCCTTATGTGTGTGTTAAATGCAGTAATGGCACACATAACTGAGACTGCGCCTTTTAGTACGGTGCGCCTTTTGGTCGTGAAAATACGGTTATTCATTTTTTATTTTTATTTTTTTTATTTTTTTTTTCTTAAAAAAAAAAAAAAATTCTTTAATAATGCATATTTATCCCGCGGGCCGGACTGAACCCACTGGTGGGCCGGTTCCGGCCCGCGGGCCGTACGTTTGACACCCCTGTTCTAGAGTGTCTTTTCCTGGAAGAAAACATGAGGAAAACAGCCTGTCGGTAACTGATTTCAGCATCCAAGGTCGGCACTTAAAGTGAAGTTTTGTATGGCACGTCCTGATGCAGTTTGGTTTTGTGGGCCATTTAGGTGGTGCTATGTCATTAAAATGAAGGGCTGATCTTCACTGCCTCATCCTGATGTAGAAGTGAATGTGTGATTACTGTTGGCCGGCTCTCAGTCAGCGGTGGCGAGCCTCTGAAGTCTGCCAGAGCTCCTCTGGAAACTGCTCTGGAACTGATCATCACCGCAGAGTCTCGCTCTCTTCCTCAATGTCACCCATCAGGTTTCTACATATTCATGTTATAACATATTCTGTACATGTTATACACAGACCCTTAGCGACAATGTTGGCATCGATACTACATAACTATTACATAACAGACAGTGTTCTGAACAGAATAAAAAAAAATCCTGGACTTTTTTAAGCTTGTCATGAAAAACTGGTTTTATTGTATATTCTTAAAGTTTAGGAGCTAAAATACAGATTAGACATGTGGAATCCTTCAGAATGTCAATTTAGTCCCCGTTTACACGACATCTGAAATCGCATAGTTTTTACATTTTTGTTTCAAAAAACTTTAATGTTTACACAACAACATTCTGAAAATGATGTCCGTTTACACAGAAACAGCAGAAATGCTGAAAATGATGTAGTTTCCATGTTGGTCCACTAGTTAGTGCTGTTGTTAGTTTTAGTAATGAAGCCACACACACATGCATACAGAGAACAATGAGCTCTAATCTTTAACACTGGGAGAACATGGACATTCTAGTGGACAGACTACCAAGTTGGATTGTTATTACGGTGACTGTCAAAATAAAAGTACCAAGTTGGATTGTTATTATGGTGACTGTCAAAATAAAAGTACCAAGTTGGATTGTTATTATGGTGACTGTCAAAATATAACTACCAAGTTGGATTGTTATTATAGTGACTGTCAAAATAAAACTGCCAAGTCCCAGGAGAATATGGACTGGTGGGAGTCATGACACCATGGAGGAAACTTTGTTCTGATTGGCCGTGGTGAGCATGAGCAGGAGCAGCGTTTCCACTTTCTCAACGGAGAAGGTTGGAGCATTTTGAAAAAGTTGCGTTTTCAGTGGCATCTGAGCACCGTTCTTATATAAAACACAAAAAAAGTTTGTTGTTGTGTAAATGGAGCCTTGATTAATGGCCGTGACCCTGAGCAGGATAATCAATACAGAAGATGGATGGATGGTTCATCCTGACTCGTGTGTTCACTCTCCTTCTGACGAGAGAATTTTAACAATTACATTTCTGAAAATGACTCACGCTAAAAGCTGCTGAGTTCTGTGTTTTTAGCACCACATACCATCTCCTAAATCACAGGTTCTTCTAGTAATCCTCAGTAAGTGTTCTGTGTTGTGACATGAAGCAGTTTGAAGCTCCATGCAGCTCATTTTACTGCTGTTTTATCATCTGAAACAACAGCAGCAGCATAAAGTCCTGATGACTTTGACCTCTCAAACCGCGACATTTTCCATGATGACAAACAAATGTTTTCTTGTTTCACTGTCATTGCTTCAAATGTTGCCCTGATTAGAGACACAAGTTTAAATTTCATCTCTGCAGGTGTCCATCAGTGCTGTGAAAGTCGACTTGTGGTTTCTCTCTCTCTCACTCTCTCTCTCACTCTCTCTCTCTCTCTCTCTCTCTCTCTCGCTCTCTCTAAATTGCCTTTTTGTTCCGTTGTGTGTTCCGGTCTTTCTGGCAGATTATTTCAACAGTGCACAATGGCACCATTGGAGGAGTGCTGGAAGTGGATGAAAGCAAAGCGCACTAATAAGAAGCAGCAGATAGCCCCCGACACATGAGGGGGGCAATTCTCTCAGCAGAAAATAAATATGAATTGTACTACTGAAGGGAAGGATGCTGATTGCAATCTGCTAGGGCGCAAACAGTGTTGCTCTGTGGTCGGCCATTAAAAGGCCAATTGTGTGTGGATGCTGGGCGTGGGTGGGCGAACTTATATAGCCCCTAAAATAGGTGTTGATTATTATGAGGGAAGGTTCCTCTTTCCTGGAAGACAGAAGGAAGTGAATGCATTTATCCACATCCTCTGGAGAATTTACAACCTATAATCCTGTGTTGTCTTGAGAAATGAGATGGAATATGTCCCCTGACAGATAACAACTGAGCATTGAGTGAATCTGAATATGTTCCTAAGAATATGTGTGTGGGTCTTGTGCAGTTTTCCAGCCGAGGTCAGTTCCTATGTCAGCACAATAGAGTCACATTGCTTCCAGCTTTGTGATGCTGAACAATACACATGTTGTCTGAGATGTGTTCAGGGCATGTTCTGCTATTATCCAAACATGCTGCATCCCTCACTGTAACCTTAAAACACACGGTCCACATGGAAGTCAGCAGAACTTGCTTCAATTACTGTCCATTACAGTAGTAATCAAATCATCTCTGCCCATTCATCAAATCTTGCATTTTTTTCCCCTCCTGAGCATTTTTTTCTTTAGTAAATGTGCCATTTCACTAAGTCTCCCAGAGCCATATTTATGTTATGGCTCAATATCTGGACTGGGAATGATGTCTGGTGACAGAGACATAAAAGAAGAAAGGACCCAGTTGGGAGTGTTAAAGGCTGGTGGGGAAGGCACTTTTTGCTCTCACGCCATACCACAGGAACTCAGGCTGATTACTGTCAAGCCTCAAATTACTCTCCTCTAAAGGGTAACATCTTCTTCAATCTAAGCTCCCCGTCCCCTCAATCCCCTGATCCTCTGCCCGACTTAAAAAATGAGACAATTAGGGAAACTATGGGCCTGGTCCACTTAATGCAACATGTTTTCTCTGTGCTTTTTTTAATATGCCCACTGGGCTCCCGCTATGCTGTAATTCCACACTCAAACCCCAAAACAAACAAGGAGTCTCACTTGCTTGTGCAACTTTAAGAGGATTTGACCAGCTTAGGTTGGTTTGTCATTATGTTTGTGTTTATTTCTTTATTTTCCACAGCTTTTTTTTTAAAAGGTAGACGTCTGTAAAAAGTGGAGCATCAAAGTCTGGGAGGTTTTGGAGTATCATGGTGGATCTTAGGAAGGGAGAAATCTTCATTACTTGAAGGTCGCTTTGTGACCAATGACTGGATGAGAGGTCAACAGTTGTAATGTAATCAGCACGCTTCCTGTCATGGAGGGGGGGGCGCACACTTTTATTGAAGAATGATCATCCTGTCTCTCCACAGGTCCTCTGAAGACGGACACTTTTGCTGAAAAGAGGCCTCTGCTTGGAGTCTGCAAGAGCACAGGGTCGTCCGGGTGAGTCACGCTTCACAATGAACTGCCGTTTTATAAACATGTCATCATCTTTCATACGGCTCATAGAGTTTGTGCTGGCGTGCACACACGTTTCACTCTTGTGCATTCACATTACATTTTCTGAACTGATAATAAGTCACCCTCTGGGATTAATAAAGTATTTCTATTCTATTCTATTCTATTCTATTCTATTCTATTCTATTCTATTCTAATTTCTTCTGTGTTTTAATTAGTTCTGAGATCTCTGCATTTTTCAACACTTCTGTGCAATATAATCTCAGACTGAGTCCCTGTTTACACAGCAACATTTCAAGTGAAAACACATCATTTTGCATTTTCGTTTCAGAAAAGTGTAAGGACAACGTTCTAAAACAACGTCCGTTTACATGGCAATAGTAGAAACACTGAAAACAATGTAGTTTCCGCTCTAAACATTAACATTTAAAAATAAATTGCAGGCTGCAGTTGACCTGCGGGCAACTACCAAGTTGGATTATTATTACGATAACTGTCCAAATAAAACTAAATGTTACATTGTTATCACAGTGACTGTCAAAATAAAACTACCAAGTTGGATTATTATTACGGTAACTGTCCAAATAAAACTAAATGTTACATTGTTATCACAGTGACTGTCAAAATAAAACTACCAAGTTGGATTATTATTACGGTGACTGTCAAAATAAAACTACCAAGTTGGATTGTTATTACGGTGACTGTCAAAATAAAACTACCAAGTTGGAATGTTATTACCGTGACTGTCAAAATAAAACTACCAAGTTGGATTTTTATTACGATGACTGTCAAAACAAAAGTACCAAGTTGGATTGTTATCACAGTGACTGTCAAAATAAAAGTACCAGGTCCAGGAGAATACGGACTAAGAGTCGTGACACCTCGGAGGAAACTTTGTTCTGATTGGCTCTACTGAGCATGTGCAGAACTACTAGTTGCTACCAACGTGCATGCATGCACAGTATCAGTATTTTTGCCGTCTACATGGAGACAGAGGCCAGCGTTCTCAGTCACTCTGAGCACTGTTGTCCTCTAAATGGACATATCAAAATGCTCCGAAATTAATGCATTTTCACTTGAAAGTCATTGCTTGTTACTACATTTAAAATTTTTATTTGTATAGTGCCAAATACAACTTCAAGGCACTTTTACAGAGAAAAAACAACAATTCCACATGAGCAAGTGTAAGCAACGGTGGAAAGTGAAAATGTCCCTATTTCGTAGGACGAAACCTGCAGAACCAGACTCAGAGGTGGAAACTTTCTGCCCCCTAAATGACAGACGTCCTTTCCTGCACCTACACATCGTTCTTCATCACTCGCATTACACTTTTGTCTCCATTATTGATCTTTACTTTAATCTAAGGCAGACATAATAATCTCGACCAGAACCCTCATATATCCCAAAATCAGTCCAGTTCACCAGTCAACATACAGTGTAATCATTTTTAAATACCGGCAGTGTTGTTATGAGTAAAACTGTACAAGCCTCTTAAAGTTGACGCTAAACTGAGCTAAAGTTAATTCTAAATCTCACAAATTACTTAAAATTTCTTCAACTTCTTCCTACCTTAAAGACATGATTCACTCACTTTCTACCCCTTCACATCGATGGACCAACTTTTAACGTACAGATTTAAAAAGGAGTGATAGAGAAGAAGTCAAAGCAGCAGAACTGATCTGCTCTTAGACAACTTCACCTGAACTTCAACACAGTTGTTCCCATCTGATCTCTTCAATACCTTGTGTGCTGTGGGATCGAGACTGTGTTGATGTGTGATGTTCCAGCTCTGCTGTATTGAGATCTTGAAGCAACAGATGGGATTTATTGTGCAGCAGGAGGAGCTGCCCATGTGTGAGAGTGTCCTGTCATTATGAACATGTCAGTCTTCTGTCTCTGGCTCAGTGCTGCAGCTGGGACAGCACAACATGATGTGACTGGAAATCCCATTTTCTCCTCAAAGCTTATCCACCAGCTCATTTTCAGCAGCACAGGGGGAACAGCAAGATGATCAGATGGACCTAAAATACTTAATTGACAAGGTGCTAAAATGTTTCAGTGAAACAAGGTTGTAATATGTAAAAAGGTTTGGGGTTGCTGTCCGTCCTCCTGACCTTTCTTTACAAAGTACAGAGGAGCGTGTTTCACTGCTCTGTTATCAAATACAACAAATGCTTCATCTTAAAGTAACGTCTCATAACAAGAGGCATCAAAGGAGGCCCGACTTTGTGCTGTGAAGCCTTCACATGCGCCCAGCTGGAGCCGAGCCCATGATGTGGGCTCAGTGAGTGTGATTCATGGATTCTTCATGGCACTGTGGTTTGTGTGTGAACAGTACCTGAACGCCTCACAGGCACACAGCAGGGAGATCAAACAGATGTGTAGATCCCTGGGATTTTCAGGGCTCGTACTGGAATGGGAAAAAAAGGAATTTAAAATGTGACCGACCCCAAATCGTTTACCCTCCATGCCCACCCTCCACCCTCCCTTCCTCATGCTGCTCTTCCAGAGCAACACAACATTTAACTCAATATGTCCTCTCCAGGAAATGAAATAAGGAAGTCTGGCTTCAGCCTGGCCAGGATGGAGACTAGGCATGTTCCCCATGACTAATTCCTCTTTACTAAATGAAAAATGTTAATTACGGCTCATAGATTGAAGACTAAAACGCTCAGAAAACTGTTGGAATTCGGCTCAATTTATAGTCCAGTATTTAAACATTGTCCCTCAAATATATTGTATCTTTAACGACTCTGCTGAAGTTTGAGGCTGTTTGCTCCTCTGCAGTAATCTGGAGGTTAGCAGTTAGCATTTAGCGTTGCCCTGCAGCATTTGATCGGACGAGACATCTTCCAGAAACTTCCTGAAGCCTTTAAAGCTTCAATGAGTAAAGTGAAGCAGATGTTTGAGGTGCAGCTTGATATCCAGAGTTAGCTTCATGTGCTTGGTGCAGCTTGATATCCAGAGTTAGCTTCATGTGCTTGGTGCAGGTTAAACTTTGGTTTGTGCATTGCTCCAATGGAGTCGACATATTTCCCGTAACGCTGTTTTAAGGGTTCCATTTACTCCAGTACTGCTGCAGTGAGTTTGCTTGAGTACTGCAGCAGGGAGGAGGACTGCTGTATGTCGCTATGTAGCGCCAACTAGTGGCGGGCTGCCGCATGACAGCTCAGGGTTGCTTTTTACATGAATACCTCCGGTGGAGGACGTTTTAACGTGAAGGCGACTCGTGGCAGACCGCCACCTTGATGCTCTCCAGAAGCTGCCTCCCGTGTCTCTGTGCCGCCGCGGTAGCTTCAGCTGGAGCTGTGTCCCCGGTGACACAGAGACGAGGCAGCGCTTCAACGGTTTGGCGACTCAGCCAGGCGTCGCTCGACACTAATGTTGAAAACATGCTGTGTGCTGAAAAGCAGAAACCCTGACCTCTGGCTGAATGGCGGTGCCTGGTCTTCCCCCTCACTGAAGTGCTTGGTAAATAACACTCTGGTCAAAGAAAGGAGGAAAAAGGCTTCCGGGTGCGGCGCAGTACTTTCCACTGGGCCTGTTCATAAACTTACTAAGGTCCTCACACAATTTTTAGCATATAATCATTTTGAAATAACAGCTTTTGTTAACCACCAAAAAGGATGCCGTCTTGACACTTAAATGGAAAACAGATTGGGGCCTTGGCCACTCCAGCCGTGCTGGTTTAGAAGTTGGTTCAGTCAGCTCGAGGCTTAGATTACAAGATTTGCAAATTAAAGGAAAACCAGAGAAGGGAAAAAGCATGTGTGCTGAAGCCCTATACTTGTGGATTTCCAGCCAGGCACACTCAACATAATTTTATCAATGGAAAGGATTATGCGTTAAGTCCAAACAATGTATGGATCCAATGATGTTCTTGACAGTGAAGCTCCATGTGCGTCGCCTGCACTCTCTGCACTGCTGCCAGTGAGCTTTGGAAATTAGCAAAGAATGCTGGTGCCACTGCAGGCCTCATTGTGTCTGCTCACATTTCTGGAAAGGATTTATTTCCTTCCTCTCTTGCTGTTGTGATTATTTTCGTTCTTGTTAATTACCTTCACAGGTATTGCAGTTTTGGGAGACTTCACCCAGCTCTCTCCCTTCAGCATGGAAATGTTCTGCTTGTAAGTGCTGTTGGGCAAAAGTTCAGTGATGAACAAGTGTGCTTTGTTCTCCGTAGTTGGGGAACTGTTGGTGACATTTCCGTGTCCAGCACCCCCCCCCCCCCCCCCCCCCCCCCTCCACATGCTGGGGGTCCAATGTGCTCCTCTTTCACAGACCCCTCACTGCTGGACGGGCTGTTTCCCGGTTCACCCTCATCGCTGCCTCTAGTTTGGTTCTTCATTCCAAAACCAGTTGGCTGGTCAGGAGGAAGATAAAACTTATGTAACTGCGAATGATCTCTTTCCTGTCAGAGCTCAGACTTTGTGAACTGGATGCTGAAGTTTTCGGTTTGTGTTGTGGTTGTGGCAGCAGGCTGATGTTCAGGGACGGTGTTGTTTCCACTGCAGCGGCAGTGTGACATCAGATCAGCACTCATCCAGCTGGATGTGTCCGTGTGTCTTCACACAGCCCAACCTTCTCCCTCTCATATCTGGCACAATTCATGTGTCATGTCTTTTAATCACAACTGCATGAATAATCTCTTTTATTGGAAAGATAACACAAACTATCCTTTAATACTTCCAAAGCACCAGTGTAATATTAAAAGAAGTACTTGAGCTTAGGCCAACTCAACCATTCTTCAGTATATATTTCCTTATTCTTTCTCTCTGTAAAAGCCTACGTGAGATTTCAAACATTTGTCCTGGGGGCTCACAGTGTGCCACACCAGGGTCCAATCTGGAAACACTAACTTAATGTGGATTCATTTACTGGACTGGAGCAGTAATAGAAGTAAGCGAACACAGAGACCTGAGTGAAGCAGCATTAGCATCTATTAATTCTGCCATATTAAATCACGTCCTTCATCAGATTTACCAGAGGAAGCACAAAGTCAAGTCATTTCTGTATTTTCCAGCGCATCAAAATTCAAACATGTATTTTATACAATTCACTGAGTTTTTACTTCATCATCTTCACATTTCTTTTATTTTTTCCAGGTTTTTAAGGATGTACTTAAATGTTTTTTGCATCAAGGCAAAGGGAATTGAACAATGTTTCTATATTTTAAGACATTAAATTTAGTAAAGACATATGGCGACTATACAATGAAATTTCTTGCAAAGTGTCTTAAAACACATATTTAATCATTTCTAGTAGGAAGATTCTCTGAATGAGCTCCATACATTATGAAGTGCTGCTGCCCTGTAACATCAATCTGCTGCCCTCACCTGGAGTAGGAGCTGCTTCAGCAAAGACGTTAAACTGTTCCTGTGCCTCTGTACAGTAAGAAAGAGTGAAATGGAACACTCTTCAGTATCACACTGCGAGTTTAGTCAAAAACACAGAGATGAACAAGTGATCACTCGCTTGATGAATGCTAAACAGGTGGTGCTGTTTCTGTTGTTCTGTTCTCTGAGATAAAACTGCAAAGGCACACTTTTTACAACAAACCATTTACTGTAGAAACACGAACGCTACAGTGAAATTGAGATCAATTTTGGACAAGAGAGATTCACTTTCTATACGACCAACACAAAAACATCACCACATCAAATACATGGAGAAGAACAAAGTGTTGATGTGCTTCCCGACAAGCTGGTGTCCATAATTCAGTCTGTTTCAGAGGGAAAAAACAGTTATTAATTATGTGGTTGGAAGCAACAAATTCTACTGCAGGCCTCACAAACACGTGATGACAAAAGCTTGCGGCGGCTCTAAGCCGTGTGTTTCAGTGCATTAACATGACAGCTTTTGCTCTGCACACCGGATGTATTTGTCTTCTTCAAAGTGTATTAAATGGAAATCATCAAGCCTTTGTATAAAATGAGCCATCAGATTAAAGGGGATTTGGAGGAGTGATGCTTTTTATCCACCATGAGGTTATGGTGTTCTTCACTGTCACATTATGACCACACACACACACACACACACACACACACACACACACACACACACACACACACACACACACACACACACACACACACACACACACTCTTCCTCTTTTTCTCCTCATCGCTGAAGTTTGTCTTTAATTTGTGGGCAGAGATGTGGTGTTCTCCTGTCGTGGACTCGCTCTCCAGGCTTCTTGTCATGGTCCTGCGTGGAAATGAAAGTGGCTGTAATCTGGTTTCCCCCTTCCCTGCTTTTACCCCTCCTCCTCCCTACATCCACACACACACACACACACACACACACACACACACACACACACACACACACACACACACACACACACACACAGGCGAACACACACACACACGCGAACACACACACTCCAACTTCGCTCCGCAGCGTTTATTTTGACTTGCGTGTCTGTTTTATGTCTGTCTAAAGCGTGTTCTGCCTCGCCAGTTTTCCCCTTCCTGTAGGAAGTGGGATTAAACTCGGTAGTTGTGGAAGTGGTGCACGTAAACACAGCCGACAGACTGAATGATTAGGAATGACTTCTCAAACCTTCACCACAGCCCCTGTGGTCAAAGCAATTAATATTATATTTTACTAAAGTTTAAACTCTCCTGTTTCACTCCACTGCTGGTGTAACTCTCCACCATGACACAGCTCTGCTTTGCTCAGGTGACTGTCTTCTCGCCAGCACTTATTTTTCAGTTTACACAAGGTTTCAAGTGAAAACGCATTCGTTTCAGAAAAGTTTTGCGTTTCCACGGCAATGATACGACAATTATGTCCGTTTACATGGAAGTAATGAAAAAGATGTTGTGAGCAAGTCAAACCAGGAGTTGGTTCTGTTGTTTGTTTTTGTATTGAAGTTACGCACACGTGCAGAAAACAACAACATACGCTCTAAACCAGGGGGTCCACACTTTTTCACCAAAGGCCACATTTGGAAAAATACACTAACAGCCGAGCCACTGACTCCAGGTGAGGTATACATATGGCCTCTCCTGGATTGTTTTTGCGGTGCCCCATTATGTATTTTTTGTAATTTCTATGTAGTCTTAAAATATAATCAAGTAAACATCTAAAAATAAAAATAAATGGAGCAAAAAAATTTGTTGTGGCGGGATTGGCCAAAGATTTTGAAAAAAAAAACCTTGAATAGTGCATTGTAACACATTGTGGACTACTAAACACTATATTGTGGACTACAAAATACAACATTGTGGACTACTAAATACTACATTGTGGACTATTAAATACTACTTTGTGGACTACTAAATATGACCTTGTGGACTACTAAATACTACATCGTGGACTACTAAATAATGCATTGTGGACTATAAAATACTACATTGTGGACTATTAAATACTACTTTGTGTATTACTAAATATGGCATTGTGGACTACTAAATACTATGTTGTGGACTACTAAATACTGTATTGTGGACTACAAAATACTACATTGTGGACTATTAAATACTACTTTGTGGACTACTAAATAGGATATTGTGGACTACTAAATACTGCATTGTGGACTATAAAATACTACATTGTGGACTATTAGATACTACTTTGTGGACTACTAAATATGACATTGTGGACTACTAAATACTACATCGTGGACAACTAATTACTGCATTGTGGACTATTAAATACTACTTTGTGGACTACTAAATATGGCATTGTGGACTACTAAATACTATGTTGTGGACTACTAAATACTGTATTGTTAACTACAAAATACTACATTGTGGACTATTAAATACTACTTTGTGGACTACTAAATATGGCATTGTGGACTACTAAATACTATGTTGTGGACTACTAAATAATATGTTGTGGACTACTAAATACTGTATTGTGGACTACAAAATACTACATTGTGGACTATTAAATACGACATTGTGGACCATTAAATACTACATTGTGGACTACGAAATATGACATTGTAGACTACTAAATACTACATCGTGGACTACTAAATTCTACATTGTGGACTATTAAATACTACATTGTGGACTACTAAATACAACATTGTGGACTATTAAATACTACATTATGGACTATTAAATGCTACATTGTGGACTACTGAATACAACTTTGTGGACTACTAAATACTACATTGTGGACTACGAAATACTACATTGTGGACTATTAAATGCTACATTGTGGAGTACTAAATACTACATTGTAACCTGTGATGAATTGTGGGACCAGTTGATGTTGAAGGAACCAAACATCAAATAATATGTTATGGAAGAAACAGTTATTTAAAAGCACATAACTGAACCAATATAAAGATTTATACAATATTTATACATGTATATAATGTATGCAATGAGGTATACAAAATAAATACAAAATTAAATGTTACTTCAGGGGCCACATACAGTCCAGTTTCGTCTGGAGCTGCCAGACCGGTAAAGTATTGCTATAATAACCTTTTTAATTTATACTTGATATACATAACCACCTTGCTTGGTGGTTTTGGCCAGATTGGAGCCTTTAGTGACTGGTTCTGGCCCACAGACCTCATGCTTGACTCCCCTGGTTTATTAAAGTGAAAGAGAAAGTAGGCTGCCTGCTGGCCACTCATTAAGGTGTGTTAACAGTCACAATTTCTTTGTATCCAAGGTTCTACTGTACACATATTTTAGACGCTATGAGCAAGCTGTGCACAATTTTTCCGGCCATCTTTTTCAAACATTAACCATCCATCCAAATGGCAGCTGGACGGCTCGCTGCTTAAAACAATGCGATCAATTCAAACTTCATGTTTGGGCCATATTCCAGTATTGGAATTTACTGCGGGCCAATTAAAAAGGAATTGAGGGCCACAGTTGGCCCGCGGGCCATTGTTTGGATACCCCTGTTTTAAAAACACTGGGAGTACATGGACATTCTAGTGGACTGACGGCCAAGTTGGATTGTTTGTATGATGACTGTCAAAAAAAAACAAAAAACAAGTCCCACGAGAAAATAGACTGGGAGTCATGACACCACGGAGGAAACTCTGTTCTGATTGGCTCTACTGAGCATATGCAGAAGAAATAGTTACTACAGCCGTGGTGCACAAGTACAGTAGCAGCATTTATCACAACTTCTACATGAAAACAGAAACGAGCATCTCCACACAGTTGTGTTTTCGGGCACCTACGCAGCGATGGGGGTGGGAAGTTTCACCTTGGGAGCCGTTTCATGAAAAACATTTTTTAGTAACTCCGAGAACCGCTGTTGTGTAAACGGATTTCCAAAACGCAACAAAGGTTTTGCGTTTTCGTTGGGAAAACGGTAGCAATGGAGGTTTCTCTGTGGTACTGTAGCAGCTTTCTGGTCATACGGTGACATCTAGTGGTCACTGATGGTCTGTATCGGGATATTTTGACGTGTAAGTTGCTTCTTAATGTAACACCAACCAACTCAAAAAGTGTGTCTTATAGTCCAAGACATCCAGTGTAATGTGCAGTTAACCCTTTAGAAGGGTAATAATGTCTCTTTGAATGGTAAAGTTGGCAAAATGCTGTTCTAGAACAATTATTAGTGTTTGTATTTTCTCTTATCTTCAATAGATATATGTTTCAAATTGGGCAGAACGAATGACGTTCCCATCCCCAGACCTGATGGTCTTCAACAAGTTGACAAACACACCATAACCTGCATTACTTCCTGATCAGAAATGCGCTTGAAACCTTTCTTTGGAGTATTTGGTGAGTGACTTAATTAGAGCTGTGCAGCAGCAACACTCTGAAGTGCCATTTCTCCTGGAGCAAGTCAAACCTGAACCTTTCGCCTGAGGTGCAGAAGAGATGTGAAGCTCTGGCTCAAAGTGTCACTCACAAACAGATGCAGCGCTCCATGGAGGGGTCATGCTGGTAGAAGTTTGAGCTCCTCCATAACCAGATGTTTCTTGTGTCAAGTGCTTCCACTTAGCTCAGACAGAAAACTGGCAGACGCTGCTAAAAAGGCTAAAATTGGCTCTAATGCGAGCTATGGTTTAGGTAATGAATATTAATATCCACTTTGCTGCTGTCAGAAGAGCAGGCAACCTACTGGATTTATGGTCTGCACATACATAAATTCTGACATTTTTTTGTCCCACTGCTTTTTGTTGGATCATTTCTCTCTCTGTTTCCCTGAACTTTGTACAGTTGGATTTCACGGCTTTGTTTGTGTAGCGTTGCTGACCTTTTCGCTGCACTATAATAAAATGCTTTAACATCGGGGGACAGAATCAGCCAGGGAGAAGGTCCAGTTTGCCATCAAAAATGAAAATGAGAAATAAAACATTTTCAAATAAAAGTAGTTGCTGTTTGATGTTTTATGAAGAGTAGTGGACATTTAACATTACTGAGACCTGAGCCCACAGACCAGTGCCTCCATCAGTCCTTCGTGAATCCATTCGGCCTCCATTAGGCCTCCATCACACCCCCATCAGGCCTCAGTCACAACTCCAGTAGGCTTCCATTACACCTCCATCACGCCTTCATCACACCTCAATCACACCTCCAGTAGGCCTCCATCATGCCTCCAGCACACCTCCATCACGCCTTCATCCACCCCCATATTCTGTACATGTACACACTTATAGGCACCGTGTGCATATTTTTCTATTATACTGTATTTTTATCTGCTTTTTTTAGTTCCTGCTATGTGTGCTTCTCTCTCTGTACTATCCTGCTGTACCACTGCAAATTTCTCCACATGCGAGATAAATAAAGGGATATCTTATCTTATCTTATCTTATCACACCTCCATTAGGACTCCATCATACCTCCATTAGGCCTCCGGCCTCCTCCAAACTTTGATCATACCTCCATCATGCCTCCATCAGGCCTCCATCAGGCCTCCCATCAGACCTCCATGACCTCCTCCAGGACATGATCATGGCTCCAGCACACCTCTATTAGGCCTCCATCATGCCTTCATCACACCTCCGTCAGGCCTCCTCCAGGCCTTGATCGTGCCTCCAGCTGAGATTGAGATGAGGGAGAGTTACATAACAGGAAAACATTGGAACTGAGGCTGTAGCACAGCTTCAGCTCCTCGGATGACGCATAAATGATGAACCTGTGAAAAGCAAAGGAAAACATGGAACCTGATTTATAGTTCAATAACTGCATGAAGTCGATATTTATAACAAAGTTCATGATATGAGTGGAAGTTTTGAAGCAGTCACTAAACCTTGAATGTGTTCACTTTCCTTTTCTAAAGTTAAAATCTTTAAATGTCACATTTTTATAGAACTCATATGTCAGTCATGGTACAATTACAGGTTGCATTTCTTTTCATAGGAGTATGTCACATTGTCTCAAAACTTTTCTGTGTGTTTGCAATCCTGCCAAGGTTAAAATCTTGCTCACAACATGATGGATTTTGGCTGAAGCCATCAGCTTTTGGCAAAGCTAATGTACATTTTCTGGTTTCCCGTTTCAAAAGGCCGTATCAGTTTACCAGTCCAACCATCACAGCTCTCTTTCACTTTCAGCAAGGCTGGCCACCACTTCCCAAACCCAGGTTGTATTTGTGTAGCATTTGCACAGCATGTAATTGTCCTCTGTATTTGGGGATCTTGTAAAACGTAGCACCAGTAGGAAATGTGGTGACGTCCCATCCTTGTAAATGAATTTATTTGCCTGCTTTTTAATTCCCCGCTCGGGCTTCAATCTCTGCTTTCCACAGCCACATGAAATCTTGTGGTTTTCATTCCCTGGTTTTTAGTTCTGTTCATAAAAAAAGATGTGTGCATATCCTCCAGCCAAAGTGCTCATGGAATAAGTTCAGCATTGATGTGAAAATGAAAAGAACAGATGTCAACATGTTTCATCAAGGAGGAAATGTGCACACTGGAGTGATGATAATGGCACAATAATGAGACACGTGCCACCCATAAAGGTCTCTAATGACCTTTGTAAACAGTTGTGCATCTAAAATTAAGTCTCACACATGATTGTAAAAGTCACTAAGCACTGTTTTGTTTGGAGAAAGTCCAACTGTAGTGCAGTGACAGAGCAGCCAAACAGCACAGTGACCCAAACAGGCCCAGTTTACTGGGAGGCAGATCCATTCAGCAGGCGTGCCCCACGCTCACTTTACAGCACTGCTATTTCAGATTTGACAAATCCAATTTTAGACTGTTGTGACCTTGACTGAAGCTGAGTCTAATAGTTTTCACCCTGGATGAGTTTCCTATCTGCTGAATGCTGAGCTAAGACAACGTAGAGAGCGTTTTGGCTCTGCTGTCTGTCGTTTTGTTTGGACATTTTAGAGTATTTCACAGTGGAGACCTTTTAGCTCAGGGTTAGTGATGCTATGAAGTTAGCAGTTTGACATATTTGTGTGAATATGTTGACAAAGGGAGGATCTTTTTTTATTAAATCAGTAGTTTTGTTTTTATTATTATTAGCAGGATAACCCCTCCAGAAGTAACATGCCATTTTTGAGGGGGTCCTACAACAAGCATCTTGAAACATAAAAGAAAAAAAGATAAGATAAGAGGTACAGTTTAAGTTCTCAACACTTGTTGGGTACCTGTTGGGGAATTTAAGGGGAGGAAGGTGTTCTTGATCACTCAGGGATTTATAAGGTCATGGGGCTGGTGTTAAATAACAAGCACTTTACAAAGACAGAAGCTAAAACAACTTGATCAGTGATCATCAGATGAAAATTAGCTTTGTGCTAAATCTGGTGCAGACATCTTTTTAATGTGACTGCACATTATTCTTTAAATTAACTTAATCTAATCTCATCAGATTTCCATTGTGTTCAATAAAAAATACAGCTGTACATTTGGTCTACACTGTATGATGCAAAGTTATTGTCACAATGTCAACATATCGCGCTGTAAGCTTGTGGACAAATAATCTATATAGAGGAATCAAATTATCTCGTCACAAAACTAAAAGAACGTCAAGCTATGCAATACATTCTGACCTGTGAGATGATTGTAGGATGATACCTGAGGAGTGTGTGTGCGTGCGTATGTGCCTGGGTTCATGTGTGCTGTATCTTCCTGCCCTGTCAGAGGAGGTAAATGAGTTGGGCCTCCTTTCCTCCATTTCCCTGGTTTTGCAGCCCGTCAGACCCAGGGGCCAGTTTGAGTAATAGTAATTGACACATTGATCTAATAGGCCATCATAATAGGCCTGTTACTGATCTGGGTGATGGTGCTCGGCGTCACCTTAACATGTGCAAGGACTGACATCCCGCCATGATCCATAATGATAATTGTGATTTAGCCTTGCTTTCAACCTACGCCCGAACGTCCTCAGCATCAGAAAATCTCATTACCTCTGACCCCACATTGCCTCCATTAGAACTGGGTCATTTGTTAAAATACTGCAAAAACAAAACAATTGAACCTTGTGCCATTTTTATTCTATAACAGCGCGTTATCGTTGTCCCTTTGAATCAATTGCGGAGGCCCATTTTTCGGGATAGAGCCTTGAATTGGATTGATTGGACTCTGATAATGCTGAAATCGATGATGTAGCCGCCTGAAAGTAAATTATCATTGGGTTGAATTTAAGTATTAATCTTAATGCTGTACTCTTGATTGGTAATGGTAGCCCTGCTTGCTCTCGAGACCTTTGAAATGTTGACGTTAACCATCAGGACAAAAACAATTGTGACGTTCCATAAAAACTCTATTCCCATGGCACTTTTGTTTTACACACACAGTGGTAAGACGCTGCTTCGTCGGGTTGCAGAAGATGATTCACCTGCTGCTGGCAGGAAATACGCCAACATGAATTAATGGCTGTTAGCGTGATTGCCTCAGGTATAAATGAGGGAATTGTAATTTAAAGATAACACGCAGCCAAAATAAATGTACTCTTCAGGAGGGGTGTGGATCATTTATTTTAGTCAATATACTTTCATCAATTGATTGAATATGCAAATACCTCACTTAAAAACACTGTGGGATATTAAAATCACACACAGTGTGTTTTTCTTTGTTTGGTTTTTTTCTTTTATCGTAGGGACTATGGAATCATTGTCCCTGATGACTGTTTCCTTTCTTCTTCTTCTTCTTCACTTGGGTTCAACAGCAGTTGGCATCCATGCACTAACGCCATCTGCTGGTTCCAGCTATACCCACAAATGAAAATCACAGGATGGTTCAATGAAATCTCAAACCCCCTTTTGTTTTGTTTTTACTGCCTGTCAAATAATACACCTTTAAACCTCATATTTAGGCTTTAAAATACCACATAGCATAAGATAGACTGTGATTCTTGTAGTTACATATATTAGAAGTAAGTACATACATATATATGAGAGCGGAGGGAAACAATGTAGATAGATAGAACCCGCAGATGGCGGTAATGCAATTTTATGGATGCAAACTGCTGTTAAACCCAAAAGAAGAAAATGAAGAGAAAAAAATTAAATTACAAAAAATGTTTGCCAAGTTTCCAATATAACACCTTTCTGCATACTCTGTACTTTTGATCACAGTAGTGTTCTTTGGCTTCGATTTTCCCCAAAAATGTTTCATACTTGTACCAACACAAAACAAATCCACAGTGGTAAGATGAGGCAAAACAGGGAAGAAACGACTGAAAATGGAAGCTGTGTGGTCTATCATCAGCTTCAGAAAGAGCCTTCTGCATCAGAAAACTTAGATTGCACTAAGACCAACAGAAGCATTGTACCAGAAAACAGAAGTCTTTACTGAAAGTGCTGTGTAGCGGTAGTGAGAGGAGAGGATGTACTGTGACAGTATGTGGTTTTTGATTTTCTCTTGTAATTGTTAGTGAAACTGAACTTAAATCAGTTCTACATTTTACCCACCGTGGTAGGTAACATCTATTCAGATGCCTGGTTAACAAGGAAATCAACAGCAGCTTAGAGAATTCAAACAATGTTTTCAAGCGACAAACGCATGTAGAACAACACCTGAAGAATAGCATCAAGATCACAGATTACAGGCCCTCACCAACATTAAAGACGGTCAGATCTACACTAGGTAAGGCTCGTTTCCAGGATGGAAGGTCATCACCTACATGAGATCTCTGGTGAAGTTTACACCAGAGAAACACGACCAGGCCTGCCTCAAAAATACAATCAGCACCTGTGGTCACCAGTGCTCTACAGTCGCAGCAGATCATGTAAACTCCACACAGAAATGCCCTTCTCGTTGTGAGGCGTGAGTGCTAGCCACTGCACCATTGTGCCCTTAATCAAAGTCAAGCCATATAATTAGACTTCTCAGATGATGATGAGATCTGTATCATAGGGTGCAGTTGATTCTTGAAAATTGTGCTTTTTGTGTTGTCAGTCTCTAAATGCAAAGCATGGTTTTAGGCAGCGAGCCGTTCAGCCGTCATTTGGACGTTCAATTCTCGGAAAAGACGTTAAAAACAAATAGCAGATATCTATAAAATATGAGTATAATGGATATCACTACTTGTCACCGTGCAATTTTGTCTAAATTCATCTTTTTTCGTGAATTATCAGCTCGAGTACACAACTTACAACTGACTTCCGGTTTGTATTACGCCCAGTAATGAACAACATGATTGGTCAATTAATACCACATGGTATATACCTTTCGAAAGGCGGCCTCTGATTGGTTTGTAATTCTGAAGCAGAGAAGAGGAATTTAGAGGAATTTCCTTTCCAAGATGCTGAGGAATTCTATCTGCAGAATCCACACAGGTGGGACTAATTCTATGAACCTATGATCTGTCTAATCTTTCGTTTCCAAAATGTTGACATGTTTGGATAACTGCACATCATTCATGTTTTTCATTGAATAATAAAATATTCTTTGCTGTGAAAATGTTGATTTTGATATAAGTATTGACAATCATGCTTGTTTCATCACCAATTTAATTATGTGTGACTGTGACTGTGGGACCTACCTATAGGAGGCCTGCAGATAACAAATAAGCATATAACAGTCAATTAATAACTGATAAGAGGATAATAGAAACTATTTTACAGTTCAGAGTCTACAGGTGCTCACTTTAGGGTGCAGAGAGAAACTACAAGGGGTATAAAGAAGCACATGTAGTGAAGTTTGGTGTGAGGTGATGCTGGTACTGGTACTGGTACAGGTGCAGGTAGTGGTACAGTTACAGGTACAGGTGGAACCCATCACCAATGAAAAGAAGCCATTACATTAAAAGAAAAAACGCATATAGGAATCATCAGCAAAAATGTCAGAAGGAAAAGAAAATATATTACTGCGAAGAAGCAAAATCTCCAAAATGTCACAATGTAGTATTTAGTAGTCCAGAATGTATTAGAATGCACAATTTAAGGTCTATTTTTTTATTTCAAATACACCCCCCACCCTTGCACTGGTCACAGTCCAAATACATTTTGGTCACTGAGATTTTTTGGATGGACACACAAAACACTACCTTCTGCCTAAAACCATGACGCAAACTGATGCGGGAGACTGAGTAGATAAAGTCTAAGCTACAACGTGAAATGGTTAGAAGTGGTTCTGCTTTCTTTAGACCTGTCTGACATTGTAAATCAAGATTTTTCTTATCAATAAAATGGGCAATATATAGCAACAAGTCCAAGTCAGAACCAATGATATGTTAGAGCTATTTTGGCAGTTCTTACAGTGTTTATCATGCGTCATCAAACACTCTGTAATGTCACTCCAACCATTGGTTGCATTTGCAGTGAAGTTTGTCCAGAAACTGTAATAGGAAAATCATGATGACGGCAAGGAACGGCATGGCTCGGTTGGTAGAGCAGTCATCTCGCAATCAGAAGGTTGTGAGAGTGAGTGGTTGGTGGTGGTCGGAGGGGCCGATGGCACAGATTGGCAGCTTCACTTTCATCAGTCTGGCCCAGGTTAGCCGTGGCGACAGACTTAGCTTACCACCTTCGAGTATGGAGTGAATGAATAATGCAATGGAAAGCATCTTTGAGTGTCCAGAAAAATCGCTATAGAAAACCGATACATTATCATGACTTGTTGGCTGTAACTCTCCACTCATGCTTCTGCGAATGTTTCTCTGAACGATCATGTGATCAGAGGATGTTGTCCTCGACATGTTGTTTTTCTCCTCTTGGACGTGGCCATGCAGTGTGTGTCTGTGTGTCAGGGCTGAGGCTGATCTGAAAAGCAGATGTCTCACCACCACGAGGTGGAGAGGAGGTAGCAGTAATGACTGGGCACACAGACAGCTCCACACAGGAGCTGATCAGTGGAACAGCGTCGGCTGCTGGAGTATTCAACATGGCTGAGGTCATCTGCGTCTTGTTATGGATGAAAGTCTTCCCATTATGAGCTCTTGATTTGAATAATGTCCAGACTTCCCTCAGTGACTTGGAAGTAGCTGCCCACTGTTAAACTCACTTTCTCGAGGTTTCTTGCACTGGCTTTGGTTGGCATGAAGGGGATTCCCGTCTGCCAGCCTTCTTTCCTAACTCAACCTTCACAATCCAAATACAATCAGGGCTCCCTTTTTCTTTTTCTTTTTTCTTTTTTTTTACAGTGCTCACCACTTAATTTTTTACCTCAGAACTACATTTAAGAAAACTGCTGTCAATGTTAGGAGGTTGTTTTACATTTATTGTAATTTTAATATTTCGTCCGTGCCTCCCCTTGGTGCTTAAAGTCTCCACATTGAAACTTATGCAGTGTGTATCTACACTGGGTACACACAAGCAGACTGAGTGGCCTGTTGAAAGCACTCAGTCCTTTGGATCAAAAAACCAAACTAACACTGGGTTTCACCCCAGCATCCTCAGCCAGCGCGGCACCACAGGCCTCGCTAAGGGTGACAGAGAATGGAGGACCGGCAGAGGCTTTCCTGGAGCTGGGGCACAGGGGACAGGGGGCGGCAGTGCTGGAGACCTTCTTGATTAAGATTTATGTCTGAATTTTCCTTTGCCAGCAGCCGCGGCCGGCTGCTGGATAAGCTCCCTCATGCAACGCTCTCCTTTGTTGTGTTGATAGAAGGGCTTGGAGTAAATGTGTTTCATGACAAAGCATTTCCCCTTTAGCCCTTTACTTTTCTCCCTTTCACTTTGTGGAGCCTGTGGAAGGCCGAGCCAGTGGGGCTCAGGGGAAACAAATCTCCAACAAACTGAAACAAAGGCTTCTTATTCCTCCCACAGCTCCACCTCCATGCTCTTGTCTTTATTTGTGTGATGATTAGGAATGTTGTAGACTTCTTGTGGTTCTGAAATGTCCAGTACCTGAATATGTCACTTGTCTAATTTTTTAGATTTTTTTAATTGCAATCCTGATTAAAACCATTTTCATCAAGATGAAAAAAACAAAAAAACAATAGGATAACAGATCTGTTTTCATTTACTTCTAATCTTTTAAGAAAATAGAATCAAACCAAACGACAAACGCTTCTGAACTTAGCATAAATAAACGGGAAACAATGTTCCTCTTTATAACTGCTTTTAAACAACAGAATCATCCAGAACTCAATTCTAATCCTAATCCAAGCACAGCTGAATACCAAATCTACTCAAACACACAAGACTAACATGGTTTCTAACATGGTCTTGCCTTTTCAGCACAGTCACTACAGAGGAGCTGCAGAACCACTACAGAGGAGCTGTAGAGCCACATGGCTGCAGAGCTGCAGACCTCAGCTTTAAGGTTTTGTGTGTGTTTTTTTTTTCTGTTTTCCAGGAGCAGCCCTCCGTACTGCTGTGCTGACCTGTACTCTCTGCGGACTGGTGAAATGGTTAAATCCATTCAGTTCAAGACGCCCATCTACGACCTGCACTGCAACAAACAGTACGTTCCCCTGATGGATAGAAAAGGCTTATTTAAAGTGCTGTTGTGAGTTTGTCCATGTCCTGTTTACACTGCGTTGTTCTCTCGTCAGTATCCTGGTTGTCAGTCTGCAGGAGAAGATCGCTGCGTTCGACAGCTGCACCTTCACCAAGAAGTTCTTTGTAACAAGTAAGACTTTCACTCCGTATAAACTTTCCAATTTCAGGGGAGTCAAACTCATATCAATTCAGAGGCCACATACAGGACAGTCTGACATAATTTGGGCTGGACTGTAAAATAATCATAACTGATCAATAATAACAATTTCAGGTATTTATTTTGTTGCAATAAAGAAAATGAATAATTACCATTACAAAAATACATTTAAAGTTGCACAATACTATACAAATATATGACTTTTAATTCATAGTGCCTTTTGACAAATCTATAATTTTGCACACCCAATAAATTGGAGCATAAAGCAAGTTAAAGTAATACAATAAAACTAAATATAAACCCATCCTTTCCTGATTTATTTCTATTTTCAGCAGAATATGTGACATGTTCAGAGCCGGGGGCGGCGGATGAAACACAGGATCAACACATTCACAATGAGGAGTATTTTTAAAATACCCTAAAAAAAAAACCTTAGAAACGAGAGCTACACTCTGTAGAGCGCACACCTTCACCAATGCCACATTTGTTTGTGGAACCGAGTTAACATTGCTACCATGTTATCCATTAGCTCATATCAATGCTGCCTAGGTAGGTGAGGTAGCTACATCACTGTGTGAAACACTGAGCAGGGAGCGTCTCCATGGCAACAGACGCTGACCTTCTTTGATCTCCTCCATGAGGGACCTCTCTCATCTGCTTTGTATGGGACATATTGTTTTGCAGTTTTCTGGGATTTATTCGGAAATAGTTAGCTGTTAACATCCCAAAATCGATTCGATTGGTTTTTGGATGATGAAAAATCATCTCTGAAGATTTCATGCAATTTGGGTGAGTAGTTTTTGTGAAAAGTTACTAAAATACATACAAACATACCAACTAATAAATTAATGATACACACAGATGAAAACATGGTACCCCAACTTCGTTGTTTGCCCAACTTTCATTGGTGAAGGTAATAATGAAATGTGGAAGTGATCTGACAACATGCAAACAAATAAAAGAAATACGACTGAATTGTAAAACTGAAATAGGAATTTATTCAGACATTAACATGCAGCCAATGCAGGAACTTAAAACGTGGTGAAATGTGGATTTTTCTTCTGGTGCAGCTGAATTCTGCAGCTGCTGTGACGGTTTGATGTTTGTTAGGTTTTGGGGGAATCTTGATGTGTAGTAGTAGTAGTACATTCACACTCCCCACAGAACGGCTCCAGTCTGCAGTCCAACAAGTGAATACTTCAATCTCAAAAACATAATGTGTGATTCTGTCTCGGTACACGAATGAAACCTCCACAGGTCTGATCATTGCTCACAATACAGCCTCCAGGACCTGCTGTGGTCCACAACACTGCAGCTCTGCCTTGAGAGTAGAGCAGGAGCTTTCATCAGCTGGCGTTCTGGGGCCCTCTGGTCATGTCTGGAGCTCGGAGCTGGCTGTACCTGCCATGTCTGTGGAAGACAGGACAGACTGTATTACCCTGCCATTGCTGGCCACTTAAGTCAATGACTGGAGTAAACTGACCTTACTGACTCGCTTTAATGTGTCTCCTCGCTGTCTGCCTGCCTTCCCTATCAGCGTCTGGGCAACAGGAAACCAAACATGCTCAATAGTTATTAATCGTTTGTGAACGCGGGGCCTCCGCCTCATAACGTCGTTTGGCCTGTTTGAGCCATAAAAGCAGTAAACAAAGGGTCCTGTGATCTGCACAGATCTGCTGTGGATGAGCCCCGCTCTGCGTCTTCTCCAGGGAGATGATGGTGGACGTGCCTGTCCCATGTTTATGTTCCCGCCTTGAGCCTGGACTCCACCGCAGCAACACCATTGCTTCTTTTTTCTCTTTGGAGGCTGTTAAACACAACAACTCATCATACTCACAGGCTGTTTTGCAAAACAGAGCTTTGTAGAAGCTCTGCTTACAACACGTTTTGTAAACTCAATAAAAACGGACTCGTTAAAAGAAAATATTTTTTTTTAGAAAATAGTCCAAAATAGACAAAAAGACCTGTGAAGGTACCAAAAAATTTCATTTTACCTTCAACTTCTAAATGCGTGTCTCCCATTGTGAATTTGATACCATGCACATATTGTGAAAGAAGTTGGGTCAGCTGTACTCTGCCAAAACAGTACCTCCATGTTTACTCCATCTTTATTCTTCTTCTCATAGATTGAAGAAGGTTCTGAAATGTTCCTCAGAGCTTCTGCTCCATGTTGACATGAGAACTTCTTACAGTTCTGCAGATTCAAACATCGTGGTGTGACTCTCCTGCTCCTCCACCTCCCAGAGGACCTCTGCTGGACTGAGGTCTGAGGCTGTGGAGGTCTTTGGAGTCCAGAGAACTCACTATGCTCCAGAAAGCAGTGCAAGAAGGTCTGCTCTCTGAGAGCTAGAAGTCTCCACCAGGAGATGGTCCACTGTGGCCATGAAGGGACAGACATCCTCAGGTAGACTGTGGAGTTTCAACCTGCTCGGCTGAGAGGAACCCTGGAGGGGGTTGGTGGCTAAGTGAGTCAGCTGACAGGAAGAAGAAATTCTCCTCCAGACCTCCTCTGGTCCAGCCCTGGTGGACTTCTTAGGCGTCCTCTGGTCCAGTCCTGGTGGATTCCTTAGACATCCTCTGGTTCTGTCCTGGTGGACTCCTTCGACCTCCTCTGGTCCAGTCCTGGTGGATTCCTTAGACATCCTCTGGTTCTGTCCTGGTGGACTCCTTCGACCTCCTCTGGTCCAGTCCTGGTGGTCTCCTTAGATGTCCTCTGGTCCTGTCCTGGTGGTCCAGTGAGACCTGTTTCCTTAGGTCCTGCAGGGAGACCTGGTCTGATCTTCATTAGCTGTTGGAGAAGGTCCCAGATGCTCTTCTGCTCTCTGCAGGTTGGAACCAGGTTCTTTGAGTTCCTGTTGTCTTTCTATCAGTCTGACCTTTGACCTCTGACCTCTTGGACTTGAGTTTCAAGCGTAGTCGTGCTTCCCCAACCTTGGTGTGGTTGTGAGGGATCCATCAGGGGAGTTTAGAGTTATATGGAAGGTCAACAGTCCTTAATATTTTTATAGCTTTTTTGTCCTGATGTCCAGCTGGGGACATGTTGGACATTTGCTATACTGCTCTACATGAAAGCAAAACGCAGGTCTGGTCGGGCCGGGACCCCCTGGAAAGACAGTTTCTCCGGTCTGGTCTGGGACCAGCCTGGTGTCGCCAGAACTGGAGGAAGGTCCTCGTGGACGGAGACGTCTGAGCTTCTTCACTTCACTCTGCCAGAGATGACAAACTGTCTACTTACTCAACCCTGTTGTTAAAACTGTCTGAAGAAGCAAACTGTGGCTCAGGTTTTGCATTAAAGGCATGCAGGGCTGTGTTGGAGCAGCCGTTGGTGCTGATGTTCAGCTGATTGTTCTGCTCCACAACATTTTGTAAGGTCTCAGACATGATGAGACATTTTGTAATTTCCTCGTGTGAAGCCTCAGAGAAGGTAGAATGGCCCTTTCAGTCTCACTCCTGGATTTATTCCAAGGTTTGACCTTGAGAAGCCTGAACTCTGCTTACCTTTGATTCTGCCCATCACATCAGTGTCCTTCCTCCTCTCCAGCCCCCCACTTTCTACCCAGGCTGTCAACCACATGTTATCTCACCATGCCGGCTCACCTCGGCCTTGGAGAGGCACAGAAGGCTTCTTACCTGCCCCCCCACACTTCCTCCACTTCATCTGCTCTCAGTCCACTAAATTATTGTCAGCAAGCCTTTCACACACACCTCCAACATGCACACTTTCAAGCACAAGCATACACACCTCCAAGCACACACCTCCTAGCACACAGCTCAGTGTGTTTGCTCAGTGTGTGTGTGAGACGAAGTGCGGCACTCGTGAATGCATCGAGAACGATAGTTATTGTGTGTAGTTCTGTGACCACACAGTGGTTAAACGACTTGTTTGAAAAAAAATGATCTCCCTAATTGCATTTTCATGGCATATCAATTGTTTATACAAGAAGCAAACACATTTTAATTAATCACTGAATCAATAAATAGACTCACATTTTTTTACACAACAGAATCTTTCTTGCTTCCAATATGTGTTGTTTGAATCTAATAATAATAATGACATTAACATTCGCTGATGGCTACATGATTATGGAGAGTACTTCCAATCATGTCATCAATAAAAGATGAACGGTGTTAAAAACTAAATGACATCAAACTAGAAGGGGCGAGAATGAGAACCTGCATCACACCACTGACCATGTGGCGGGGCCCTCCATAGCTGTAGGCTGTGGCTCCTCTTCATGTGATCGGCCCCCTAGGATGTTGTTTTCTCTCCTGGCTCATCTGTGTGCGCGTGTGTGTGTGTGCGTGCGTGCGTGCGTGCGTGCGTGCGTCATTGAAATTGTTGTGTTCAATGTGTAGTGGAGCCATTCTTAATTTCTTGGGTACCACAGTCTGCATTAGGTCATAGCGGTTTACACACACACACACACACACACACACACACACACACACACACACACACACACACACACACACACACACACACACACATCACCCTCATTAACCATTTATCTTCTCAAACAAGAGACACATTATAGCCCCAGATAGTTTCAGACTCCGGAGGAGTTGAGCTGTGAGCTGCTGGTTTCTGTAAACCTTACATTTGCCAGTTTGTGAACAAATTAATGAATTGATGTGCTTTCCTCCCTGATTGTCCACTGGTCTGATGTGTTCATCTGTTGGTGTGACTTCTTTGTGTGTGGTTTCAGGCTGTTACCCCTGCCCCGGCCCCAGCCTCAATCCGATAGCTCTGGGAAGCCGCTGGTTAGCCTACGCTGAGAACAAGGTAGCGCACGCACGCACGCACGCACGCACGCACGCACGCACGCACGCACGCACGCACGCACGCACGCACGCACGCACGCACGCACGCACGCGCGCACACACACACACACACACACACACACACACACACACACACACACACACACACACACACACACACGCCCTTATCAGAACAGCGACATATTTACCATCCAAAAAATGCATTTGATCTATTTTCTGCCTCTTTAATCTGTTTGGATAAACGAATCATTCCAAGAAGAGCTCTCCACAGATGATAACATTTTGAAAATCAACAGATGTAACCAACTTTTTTTTTTCCCTTAATGGGATTTTTAAATATTTAGAAAAACCAGAATGTTCTATTGTGCATTCGGCAATACATTTAATGTGGTTTTGGTGCAGGTCCATTGAAGTAATTGACAGATGGGACCTCTGTTCTTGTAGCTCTTGTATGATTTTCAGACAATATCATTTATCTTGAGCAGTGAATGTATTCCTGTGACAGAGCTTTTCAAGTGAGACTGCATTGAAGTAAAGTGTGCAGCCTTTGCTTGAGAGCAATACCGCTGTCTCCACAGAGAGCTTTTAATGCATCAATATGAGCTCATTTTACCAGGAATTTCCCTCTTTCCCTCTACTCAGAGCTCCACAGTTTGTTTTCATGTTTTTGCTTGTTTGTGTCTGTATTTTGTCCTGCAGTTGATCAGATGTCACCAGTCTCGTGGAGGAGCTTGTGGAGATAATGCCCAGTCGTACACAGCTACAGTGATCAATGCTGCCAAAGTAAGCACATCTTTAAAGACTGACATATTTATTATGAACAATATTCCACAAATCATATCCTTATAAAAACAAAAAAAATCATCTCTTTATCTTTTTCTCGCTATAAACCTCTGAATTTTATTAAAATGCAGAGTACCATATGATTTGAAGTTTCTCTCCTGCTGATTAGAGATATTGTTCCCATGCTTCCTTAAAGGGGTCATATTATGTAAATGTCTGTCCTCTCTCTCCCTGGCTTGTTTCAGTTTATAAAAAGTGTGTTGCTCCAACCAGCCAATCAGAAATCAAACCCTATATAGTGTCATCAGGAGTTTAGCCAATCCCAATCAAGGTAGGCCCTCCCTTTGACCCTCCCACAATTAGGCAGCTCTGCTATGGCACATGGCACCACGAGAGGAAGTACTTCCTCCTCTTCCCAAGATGGGCATGTGTGGGCGGAGCCAGTCCAGCTCACACAGACACAGCAGATTTTCAATGCAGCTCATATGATCCAATATTCAAAAATGGAGGAAAATCAAGGAAAAGCTAGAAACTTTGAATACAAGGTTTCTAGTCCAATGAGACCTTGAGGAAGAGTTGAAAAGCTGGATGATATGACTCCTTTATATAAACACACTCCAAATGACACCCTGGAGAGTTTCTGTGATAGATTGACATGAGTATGGCTTTTTTGAAGGATTGAATGCCGTCAGGCATCCATCTTTCTGCTGAAGTCCTGCAACGGCCCCGTTTCCACAAAGTTTGAGACAATGTGTGAAATGTAAAATATAAACCGTTAATTAGTGTTCCATGCTCTGGATCATGGTGGATGGAAAGATCATTAAACCTGAATATATGACAGAGCAGGAATGTAGATGTCAATGACAGCACAATAACCCAATGAAACGTTTGTTTTGGGGCACAGTTTCAATTACATTTATTGAACCGAGGGATGCATCGATACCGATACCAGTATCGGGTCGGATACTGCACCAGGTTCCTGTAAAATAACTTGTTAGTAGTACATAATTTCATGCGTCATCAGTGTTACAGATACACAAGGGAGGACGAGCGAAGTCCGCGGTTTGGAAATTCTTCAATAGTAATGATAATGATAAAAGTAAGACAGATACAGCCATTAACGTCTACAGTACACAGAGTGCAGTGTGTAGATGGACACTACGCACTGCGCTACATTGTAGGTCTGCGTAGAGGCTGTCTGGAGGTGGTCTGTGGCGACGCATAGCCTTTGCGTTTCATTTGCGTATGGAATTTAATTGTATTTGATAAGTACTGGTATCGGTACTCAGTATTGGCAAGTTGCTCAAGCTTTGTACTTGTACTCGTCCTTTACAAAGGTGGTATTGGTGCATCCCTAATTGAAACACATGAAACACTTTAAAATAAGTTTAGTTTCAATATTATGCCAACTCTGTGCTTCGTGTGTGTAAACCTGCTGAAAGATGTGAATCCACTCTGCTCCAGCGTGTTACCTCTAAATCTTCACATTGTCTTTGGGTTGGATGCTGCTGACTTCACTTCTCGTCTCCGACCTCTGGGCTCAGGCCTGAGTTCAGTGTAGGGTCCGTCGGCCCCCCAGCTGATGGCGTGTGTGAAGCCGGGGCTCGGATAGATCAGCACATAAAGACGGTGTTTCCTGCTCTCCTGCACCATCTGTAAATGTGCTGACATTGGATCCACCTGAGCCGCCTGGCTGACTGCGGCCCAGCTTATGAGACACTTCATCACCCTGCTTGTTCCCACTCTGACTGCTCTCTCCTTGCACTCATCTCGGTGGAGGAGTGGCTCTTTGATACCAGGTGGAATTCATTCCCCGGCTGAAGACACGCTAACCAGTCAGCTCCTCGTACGGTTCTCCTCTGCTTCTCCGGAGGCTCCCAGAAGAAGGCCTAATGGATTTACTAAGAGCAGCAGCTGGTGTGAAAAGTGTTGTTTTTGCAGGCCATTGATGGTGCACATTAAAAAGACTGGTGGCAGGATGAGAGCAGAGGGTGGGCAGTGGTGTGGGTGTGGGGTATTGATATGCAGACAGGCAGTCTGCCTGCCCGCCCTCTCCTCATTTAGAACTATATATCTCAATATGGATGACACGGTATCTCCTGCTGGCTTGTGGCGCGACACGCTGGCTCTCAGTGCCGACGTCCGGAGACACAGAGGAGAAAGAAGTGCAGGCCAGCTTTAAAGTGTAATGGCTTTAGTTTAGAAGACGCAGCAGCTGCACTCTGATCCAAATGTTCTATTTTCTGATAGATTTTTCTGTCCAGCCGCCCGTCACTCCTTGCCGCTCCGTCCAGAGCGACCTTTGACGTAAATGAGGCTGTAATTTGTTTAGATGGCGACATGGTGCAGGGCTGTGTGTGTTTGTGTTTGTGTCAGCCATCAGACATGAGAGCCCCCGCCTTCCTCCTCAGAAACAATCAATAGCCCCCTGTTTGGACTACCACTAAGAAGTCCACAACTGCAGTGATTAGAAAACACATTAGTGTTGATCAATTAGGAGCCAAACGCCGCACTTAATAATTGATGTCTCCTTTTGCATTTTACACTCACACACAAGTGCACAGAGACAGCAGACACTGTGTTTGTGCCAGAGAGAGACAGAGGGTGATCCTCAGACCCAACAAACGCCAGGCGCCACGCTGTATTGACAGGGCCGCCTAGTCTGAATGCCTGATTAGGCTCTCTGGGGCCCCTTTGGCGCTCACACACACATAGACACACAGTCACACACATTGGACTCCATTAGGCTAAAGACAGTGTAGTAGGTGAGATAGACTCCACTTAAGCAGCACTATCCATTTCCCTCAATCGAGCCACAGAGGTGTGTTTGAGCCAGACACCCTGGCTGGGCCTTAAGCGGACACAGAGGAGCCACACACACACACACACACACACACACACACACACACACACACACACACACACACACACACACACACAATTCTTTAGCAATGGTGTCTCCAGAGGCTGCAGAGCTTACAAGTCATCAGCACTGTAAGTTATCAGCAAGCATCAAGTGAGCATGCCGCACACACGCACGCACACACACACACACACACACACACACACACACACACACACACACACACACACACACACACACACACACACACACACACACACACACACACACACACACACACCGTGGCTCCGTTGGTCAGGAAGGATCCTCCATCGCCATGTCCAACTGTCCTGAAGTGAGACTAGAACCTCAAATTTGTCCCAATGTAGGTGCAGCACCTTGGAGGTCCTTGAGCACCACCGTCTGTCCACATGCAACACCTGACGGTAATGAGGAGCTTGATGCTGAAATCATCATAAGATTTAGGTGTGATGAAGCAGGGAGATGGATAAAACCTGCCGGACCGCAGTTCGACACACCTGATCTACTGTCATTCTCTGGTTGGAATAAAGATCTCAGAGGTCTTTTCCATCAGGCCTGTGGAGGAATGACTGAGGGAATCTCTACAGTCCTTCAGAGAGTTCTTTGATACCAGATTTTATACACTTGTTTTTCAGTGATGGCGTCTTTTAAATAGCTGCAGTTAATTTTCTCTCTACACATCCTGATAACCTACAATGCACCTGCTTTGGTTTCTGTTGTCACTGATATTAAATGGTGCTGTGGGAGTGAAGGTGATGACGATTTGTATAAAATGACCGATCTGTTACTTTTCTTGTTTTCAGACTTTGAAAACCGGCCTGACGATGGTGGGGAAGGTTGTGACCCAGCTGGCGGGCACCATCCCCGCCGGCACCCCGGACGAAGAGGGCACGCCTCACAGCACGAGCCGCCGCAGCCCCCACAACCCCGGCGTTGTGACCATCATCGACACTCACAGTGTGGGGGAGGGTCAGGTCGGTCTTCAGCTCGGCTCTTTAAAATCCTGGTTCTACCTTTACTTGAGCCACAGTGTCCGCCTGAGATCAGCGATCAGCATCACCAGCCACATTATTCACACCAACATGTCTAAACTGCACAATGAATAAATTATATAATGCGAAGTTCACATCAGGTCTGGGTGTCCTGAGCAGAATTAAATATCATTCTGCATCTACTTTTTTGTAAAGATCTCTAAACTTTGTCACTTCTAGGGCTGATTTGACCTTTTCACACAGAATGAAATTCATCTAGAGCCACGAAACATGTTTCAGAGAAGAAAGAACACAGCTCTGAAATGAGTTTATACTGTATTTACTGTATAGGTCAGAACAATAGACATTTTTCACATTTCATGTTTTTCTTCTTGAAGTGTTTTTAGTGATTTTATTCCTTTTAGGTATTTTACCATTTAAGCCATTTTGCTAGTTTTTCTTCTCCTATTTCCCTTTTCTTGTGGTTTAACCATGTGTATTAGTATCTTTTCCGTTTAGGCCATTTTTTTCCATTTCTATCCTTATGAGTAAGTTAATCTTTTATAAGCCATTTTAGCAGTTTTTTAGTTTTAGTTGTTGAATAGAATATAATAATTTATTTGTCATTATATGAGTAATATAATAATTTCGCTGGTGCTGCTCCCTTTTGGATCAATAAAGTGAGCAAAAGTACATTTGAAATCGATAGCACATGTTACACTATAAAAGCACTCATAATATAAATATAGAAATAGACTTTTTAAAAGTGTTAAGGTAAATGATTAAACACAGACACTTTCTAAAGCATCATTGCAGTGAGATTGACAACACTAATGCTCAGCTCAGCTGTTATTTATGGATGTGATGGCCTAAAGAAAAAACACTGTTTAAAAATATGGATGTGTTGAGCTCCTCTGAGATGTGGACTCCCAGGGTTCTGTCTCCACCACGTCCCCGTTGATGTGAAGTGGAGTGTGGTTGACTCTGGTCCTGCAGAGGTCCACAGTGTCCTCTTTTGTTTTTGGGGTGTTCAGCAGCAGGTAGTTGGATAAACACAAGGTGGACAGACGTTCAATAGAAATTCAGAAACATGTTTCCTCCATGGTGTCATGACTCCCAGTCCATATTGTCCTGGGACTTGGTACTTTTATTTTGATAGTCACCGTGATAACAATCCAACTTGGTAGTTTTATTTTGACAGTCACCTTAATAGCAATCCAACTTGGTGGTCTGTCCACTAGAATGTCCGTGTTCTCCCATTGTAAATGTTCAGAGCTCATTGTTCTCTAACGTGTGTGTGTGTGTGTGTGTGTGTGTGTGTGTGTGTGTGTGTGTGTGTGTGTGTGTGTGTGTGTGTGTGTGTGTGTGTGTGTGTGTGTGTGTGTGTGTGTGTGTGTGTGTGTGTGTGTGTGTGTGTGTGTGTGTGTGTGTGTGTGTGTTTCCAGTACTAACAACAGCACCAACGAGTGGCTTGGAATGCTAATTACATCATTTTCTTTGTTTCTGCCATTTCCGAAAAAAACAGACCTCGTTATCACGGATCGTTTTGACTTGAAATATCTTGTAAAAGGAGCCTTAGCCTCAAACATGTCTGTGGACTGTGGATAGAAACAAGATTACCTTGAGAAAACTCAGGGAGAACAAGCATATTGTGAACCCACAACCTCTCACTGTGACCTCAGAGTGCTAACCACTACTCCACTGTGCCACCAGCTGGACTGTTTTATCAGTTGGTGTGTTTGATGTTGATTTAGTGGTGAGGATTTTGCTGGTTCTCCACCTCTGCTCCCTGCCAAGCCTCAGAGGCACAATGGTGATGGAGCAGCTCCTCCAGCTCCATCTCAGAAGTGATGGAGCAGCTCCTCCAGGTCCGTCTCAGAGGGTGATGGAGCAGCTCCTTCAGACAGGGCTGAGGGAGTCCACGCCAACAGGACCTCTATTTGAGGAACACAGAGTGCTTCTGAAGTACAAACAATATTGTGTGGAGAAGTCTGGCAGGCAGTCACTGCACCACAGCATGGGACACAGACCAGAACCAAGAGGACCTCCAACCAGGTCTATATCAGGTCTATATCAAGTCTATATCAGGGCTATATCATGTCTATAACAGGTCTACAACGGGTCTATAACGGGTCTATATCAGGGCTATACCAGGTCTATAACAGATCTATTGCAAGTCTATCCGGTCTATACTAGGTCTATAGGAGGTCTATAGCAGGTTTGTGCCAGGTCTATAGCAGGTCTATATCAGGTTTATATCAGGTCTATAACAGGTTTATAGCAGGTATATATCAGGGTGATATACGGTCTATAACAGGTCTATACCAGGTCTGTACAAGGTCTGTACCATGTCTGTACCATGTCTGTACCATGTCTGTACCAGGTCTATAGCAGGTCTATAGCATGTCTATATCAGGTTTATACTGGGTCTATACCAGGTCTGTACCAGGTCTATAGCAGGTCTATACCATGTATATGTCAGGTCTATATCGGAGCCAAGAAATTTCACCCTTTCCTTTGGTTCAGTCGCATTAACATTCACTTTAGAGACTGGCTTAAACTGCCTGGAAAATGTTACTCAATTACACCAGCTGCTGGTTTGGGGGGTGCTGCCGCGCGAAACAAACACTGACCAGAGAGGAAGTAAAGAAGAAATATGCTTCATTCATTGGTCTCGACCGAAAGAGGAAGTCCCGCCCCTTTAGCCTGTGTTGTCTAGGCTAACTAGGGCAGAGCGGCCGTCATATTGTGAGTGGCAAGTCTGACCCGTCGGCCTCAACAAGTCTATGTGACAGCGACGTGTTTTCTGAAGAAAACCACGCAAATACACATTTACATGACTGTGAAGAATCATTGCTTTCATTTTTAATTTATTAAATGAAAAATTATTTCATTTATTTATTTAATGTAGCATATTTATAGAAAGTATTGAGAGGAAATGGAAGAAGTTTGCAGATGGGACATTGGGACTGCTGTACTCTCCTTTTAGAGCAGCAACATGATGGAGCCCATGACAAAAATATGCAAAAGCGTTTATTTACACACAATGTGGCATTTATGTACAATGGACATGTACATTAGGGCACAAGTTATAACTTTTTTGTGTAACAAATTTAGATTTTTTTTTAAATATTTACACACAATAACATATTTACCTATTATACTTTCATTTATTTTTACATAGTTACCTTTAATATTACATAGAAAAGAATTGTTACATATTTACCTATTACATATTTATTGATTGTTACACGTTTATCTATTATTACATATTATATAACATATTCTCTTTCAGCTCTTCATTTATTAGATTGTTCACTCTCAGTTCCTCCAGAAGACCACACACTGTGCTCTTTGCTCTCCGTTCTCCATCTTTTCATTCCTCTTCTCTCTTCTCAGACTCTCCACCTCGGCCATGGCTTCACTGAGTCTGGCTGTCAAAGCATCAGGACATGTGGGCAGTGCATAGGAGTGGTCCTAGTGAAAATAAAAGGATTTACATGTTCAGAGTCCTGTGTTATCATATTAATTCATTACTTGTGCAATCAATTAATCTGCAATCCTAATCAATATGAATAATATCTAATACAATAATACAATAATGATGTTTGTGTACATGTCAGTATGTCTAAAAGGAGTGACGTGTGACATGTTGCTCACAGCTGTTTGAGCACAGCCAGACAGTACTTCCTACTGGGATCAGGCTGAGGTTCTACTGCTGTAATGGGGGGGAACAGTACCCTGACTGGTTCTGAGGCGCTGCAGTGTCTGCCTGTTTGGATGTCCAGCCGGTCCTGGTTGCCACCGGCTGAAATGAAAGCAATCACACTTGGAAGGCTATATCTAGTTTCCACACAATGTCGTAGGAATACTTCTTTGAGCCGAACATTGAGCTAAACAAAATCATTCTCCAAACTGTGTAGTATTGTTTTAACTTTATCACCTAGTGATGCACCTACTTTTTTAAGATGAGCTGGGAAGTTGAAGACGGATGACAATACTCCATCCCTGATCTGGACAGTCTGACCCGTCCTGTCGAAGTCCACCTGACTGAAGTGCTCACTGCAGAGCCTCGAGTGCACAGTGGCAATAAAAGCCTCCCTACGGAGGACGACTTCCCACTGCTTCCTCGTCGTTTGATTGGTGGGAAACCTTCAAATGCGCAAAAAGTTAGTCAGGAGCCGTCATATATGACCACAGTTCAGTTGAAAGCAACTGATTTCTTTTGAAATATATTCCATACACTGCAACTAAAACAGCCTCCGTACGTTGATATTGTTGTTGTTTGAGGGCGAGCTTAAGCCAGAGAATAGAGAGCATTTTCCACGGCTCCAGCTCATATATGTCCCAAGTTAATGTTATATCAGCTAAACACAACGACAACACCAACATGTCTTTTTCCTACCTGAGGAAGGTAATCCCACGCAATCGATTGTCCTTATTTTGTCTCTTTGTACAACCAAAAGCAGAACAGTGATGCGGCATCGTTGCTGAAGTCCTGACAAATGCCACTCACGAGATGGCGGACGCACTAACGTATGTTCCTGCCAGTCGGTGAGGCGTCTAATGTATGTCTATGGGGTAGCCACAAACAACTACGATATTTAGGCCCTGTTTCACGTGACAGGACCTAATCCACTAAAAAAGAGGAGTGCGTTTACAATGCAGCAGCGGACACCGAGACAACGATGTATGCCAGGCCACTGGAGGGCGCTGTTGCTTGATTTTGTAATGAAACTATACAGACGTGTGTGCAGAGAACAATACACTATAAACGTGAAGAAAATGGAGCTATCAGGGGAGAGTCTCAACTGTTAAACTACTGATCTGGATGATAAAACTAGAATATGGACCGCGAGTCGTACCACTACACGGCCGCCATGTTTGTTTACAACTGAATGAGCAGGAGGGAGGGGGAGAGATGTGCATGCGCAGTAACAGGCTCTGTAGCCTCCGGCAGTCTCTGCAGGAGGGATTTGCACCATTAAAGAATCTTTCCACCTTGGGAGCCGGATTAAAAACTTTGTGGATACAGTGCATCAGCAAACTAGTGCCGTGTAAACGGACCCCCCAAAAGTGAAGAAAGTTTTGCGGATATACTCGAATTCATTGTCGTGTAAACAGGGCCTTAGTCTTCTGACCAGATATTAATGAGTCTTCCTCGATACTTCTTCCTCACTACTTCCTCCTCACTACTTCCTCCTCTCTACTTCCTCCTCACTACTTCCTCCTCACTACTTCTTCCTCTCTACTTCCTCCTCTCTACTTCCTCCTTTCTGCTTCCTCCTCACTACTTCCTCCTCACTACTTCCTCCTCTCTACTTCCTCCTCACTACTTCCTCCTCACTACTTCTTCCTCTCTCCTTCCTCCGCTCTACCGCTTCTTCTCTACTTCTTCCTCTCTACTTCCTCCTCTGTACTTCTTGTTCTCTACTTCTTCCTCTCTACTTCCTCCTCTGTACTTCTTCTTTTCTACGTCTTCCTCACTACTTCTTCTTCTCTACTTCTTCCTCTCCACTCCATGTGTGCCCGCAAGATATTTTCCAACTTTTTCTTTCTGCGTCTGCTTCTTCTGATTCACGAGGTTAGATTTGTTTGTTTCCTACCCAGAATGCATTGCGCTCTACGTCATGTCCTCTCACCCCGCCCACTAGACAGGTCGTTAGTAAACAACCGAGATCGAGACCGAGGTTTTCAAGAGGACCAAAGATCTTGTTAGCTCAGTTTCAGAGTTGGTGGAAATGTTCATGTTGCCCAAACCAAACGGTTTGTTCCTGAAGATACTCTGGTCCAGATTAAACAGGATGTGAACAGGCCCTGAAGAGACTCTGGTTCGGATCAAACAGGATGTGAACAGGCCCTGAAGAGATTCTGGTCTGGATCAAACAAGATGTGAACAGGCCCTAAAGTGACTCTGGTCCGGATCAATCGGGATGTGAACAGACCCTGAAGAGACTCTGGTCCGGATCAAACAGGATGTGAACAGGCCCTGAAGAGACTCTGGTCCGGATCAATCAGGATGTGAACAGGCCCTGAAGAGACTCTGGTTCGGATCAAACAGGATGTGAACAGGCCCTGAAGAGATTCTGGTCTGGATCAAACAAGATGAGAACAGGCCCTAAAGTGACTCTGGTCCGGATCAAACAGGACGTGAACAGGCCCTGAAAAGACTCTGGTCTGGATCAAACAGGATGTGAACAGGCCCTGAAGAGATTCTGGTCCGGATCAAACGGGATGTGAACAGGCCCTGAAGAGACTCTGGTCTGAATCAAACGAGGACGGAAGGACCATGAATACTGTGATGCACATATGGCTTAACCATACAACAGGACAACGCACAGGACAAGGACACACGCACACACACACGCACCCACGCTTACACATACACATACACACACACACAGCAGAGTAGAACCTCAAGGAAACTTGATCCAGTCTTGATCCAAACTGAGATCCAGTTAAGAAAATCCAGACATTTTGCGGATGTGTGCATTTTAAAAGTCCCTATAATTATAAACTTTATATTGTTTTTCCAGCAGGCATTGCAGTCCTCACTGTCTTCATGAAGTCTTGGTACTTTTGGAGAATAAATGTTAGCATCATCATAGCAAACCTGCTTTAGTTCCACCAGTTGAGTACTAATGAGCAGCTTCTAGTCACGTCCTCCTTCAGTGGCTATACTGATAGAGGACAGCATCTCCATCTCCATGGCAACCAGGCTGAGCTGTCATACACAGGGATGTTGAGCGTGACCGAGGGGCCAGGCAGTGGTAGCATAAACAAACAAGGCAAGGCAAATTTATTTATAGAGCACCATTCAAATACAAGGCAATTTACAGTGCTTTACAAAGAAATTAAAGAAATACAGAATAAAGAAATACATTAAAGCTTTAGAAGAAATGAAAGACTTACATTAAAAAAAATAATGAAGAAAAGTAAAATAAATAAGGTAAGAGATTTATTAAGATTAGTTTACTAAGTAAGTAGGGTCTATTTTATATTCAAAAGCCTGTGCCTGTAGGAATGTTTTAAGTCCTGATTTAAAATAAATGAGGGTGTCAGCAGTCTTCAGGTGTTCAGGAAGTTTGTTCCACAGGTGGGGAGCGTAGGAACTAAAAGCTGCTTCAGCTTGTTTGTTTCTGACTCTAGGAACACTGAGTAAAGCTCTTCCTGAGAACCTCAGAGGTCTGGAGGTTTTATATTCTACAAGTAAATCTGAGATGTATTTAGGCCCGAGACCATTCAGAGCTTTATAGACCAGAAGTAAGATTTTGATTTCAATCCTTTGACACACAGGCAGCCAGTGCAGGGATTGGAGCTCGGGTGTAATGTGCTCCACCCTCTTTGCGTTGGTGAGGATTCTGGCTGCAGCATTCTGGATGAGCTGTAGTTGTCTGACAGACTTTTTACTGCAGGTCGTCTTTGTCCCAGCAGGGACTGAAGCTGATGTTGAGTCCAGAATGAAGCCGCCTGTCCCTGTAGTGCTTTGCAGAAACACAATAGTAGTATTTTAAAAGCAGCATGATATCATTGTGGTTGGAATGAACTGTTTGTGCTGTTGGACATTTTCTGAAGAGGTGACCTTAAATAAGGGTGTAAGAGAAAGGCATGTCGCTCCACATCTGGGATTTAGTGATTATGAAAATGATATGAATCACATGCTGTGGTTCTCTCTGCCTCAACCCTGTGGGTGATTTGAAGTGTTCAGCAGCGCTCTCCACAACCATCATGAAAGCTCACAAAGTGGGAATATCTTCCAGAGGAATTCCACACAATTTATGACCTGCAGCAGGCGTCTGTATAAGAGACCTGCGTTAAAAAAACCCCTGTTAAACACAAACTTTATGTTGGTTTTACTTTTTCATTCTGTCGGCCTCTTGTTTATTGAAATGCATGTGAGTTGGTACAGATTCATCAAATGAATGGAGCCATTTATAGTAACTTCACATCAGTGGAGGAGTGAAGTTATGGTAAACCAAGGGTGTCAAACATATGGCCCACAGGCTAAAAGCGGCCGGTCAAACAGTCCATTATGGCCCCTGGTTTAACCCAGGTCCTGTGTAGAAATAGAAAAGAATAACTTTTCAATGAATTTACCTGCTATTTCTAATATCTGCACTGGGAAGACAATATTTTAAAAATCCTTGACATGAAGTGCTGAAACCTGAGCTCAGACATGGAGCACGCTGCAGTGAGACGGCTAACAGAACAGGATTAGAAGAAGAGGAACTTTTTATCTGCTTTCATTTAGTTCTTTGTTCACAGCCTCTTTACTCTGTGTGATGATAGAACTGAACTGTTCTGTCCTTGTTCAGGACGACAGCTCCACACCACAACGTTTCAAGTGAAAACTCATCAATTTTGTATTTTTGTTTCGCAAAGATTTTATGTTTACACGACGACGTCATGAAATCAATGTAGTCTTCATGTTGGTCCACTAGTTGGTGCTGTTGTTAGTTTTAGTACTGAAAGCACACACACACACACAGCAGAGAACAATGAGCTCTAAACATTAGCAATGGGAGAACACGGACATTCTAGTGGACAGACCACCAAGTTGGATAGTTATAATGGTGACTGTCAAAATAAAACTACCAAGTTGGATTGTTATTACGGTGACTGTCAAAACAAAACTACCAAGTTGGATTGTTATTACGGTGACTGTCAAAATAAAAGTACCAAGTTGGATTGTTATTACAGTGACTGTCAAAATAAAACTACCAAGTCCCAGGAGAATATGGACCGGGAGTCATGAAACCGTCGAGGGAACTTTGTTCTGATTGGCTTATTGACATTCAGTTTAAATGACTCATTTTATCCAGCTGTTCAACTCTTCCACATGCTATTCAACGTTTGCTATTTGAATATGGGATCATATGCTACATTCAGAATCTCCTGTGTCTGTATGAGCTGGACTGGCTCTTGGGAAGAAGAGTAAGATTGGCTTGTTGGAGCAACACACTTTATAAAAACTGAAACGAGAGAGAGAGAGAGAGAGAGAGAGAGAGAGAGAGAGAGAGAGAGAGAGAGAGAGAGAGAGAGAGAGAGAGAGAGAGAGAGAGAGAGAGAGAGAGAGAGAGAGAGAGAGAGAGAGAGAGAGAGAGAGAGAGAGAGAGAGAGAGAGAGAGAGAGAGAGAGAGAGAGAGAGAGAGAGAGAGAGAGAGAGAGAGAGAGAGAGAGAGAGAGAGAGAGAGAGAGAGAGAGAGAGACACTTCACTTCTGGGGCATCATTCCAGGTATGGGGATGATTTTGACTTTTGGAAAACCATTAGAAAGTCAATTTTACATAAACTTGCCCTTTAATAGAGAACCAGACCACTCTGTGTCTGCTTACTGCTGACACACACACACACACACACACACACACACACACACACACACACACACACACACACACACACACACACACACACACACACACACACACACACACACACACACACACACACACACACACACACACACGTCCTCTCTGTGTGACTAGTAAACAGCAGCAGGAGTTTCTTGGGGACACTCGGGGCTCGTTCACCTCCCGGTGCTCGGCTCTCTGAAAGGTGTGACTTGGACTGGCTGCATATTTTAGCGGCCAGGCTTTTAGCCACAGGCCTGTCTGGGAGCGGCGCTCTGTAAACAGGCAGCTGTAGCCTCACATGAAGCTCAAGCACCACATGTCAAATATGGTTTTCACACTGAACTTGCTGTTTTCTATGCGAGTGTCAGAAGGTGTGGGAGAGACTGCTGTAATTTCATGTCTGGCCCGTTTTATTTTAATCCTTTATGTTTATTCACCAAAAAATTACAAGTTACGTCTATTCCAGTGGACATTTTTATACTTTAAGCTCAACATGAGTGTGAAGTTGAACCTCTAGAATGAACTTCTACTGGAGTTAAAACCTTCCTGACCCTGTGAGGCTGGAGTGGACACATTACAGAGGCAGACATGGCGGCGGGCCAGAGCTGGCCCGGATCATGTTAAAAAGAACAAGTGGGTTGTAATGATGGGGTTGGTCATTTGTTGCCAAATGGGAGACGGAGCTAACATGTTAGCAGTTTCTGCTACAGGATTCCACTCCAACACAATCCTGAGGTGATCTGTGGTCTTATGGAATCAGTCTGAAAGGAGCAGAAAATATGAGGCGGGCTTTTCAAAGAGCTTGGTCAAACACCAACAAGCTGCTGCTCTTTTTTCAAAAATGTGTCACTTAAAGAACCTGTAAAGGTGTAGAAGCTGTATTTGAATGAGGTCCACATTCTTTTGTAGTTTATACATTTCTCACTGTGTCCACACTTTTTTGGAATCTGCTCCAAATATATGAAACTATACATACATTAATTGATATTTCAATGAGTACTGGGGAATATTTTCTGTTTCTCAATTAGTTGCAGTAGTACTTGCAAAAAAAAAAAAAATTCACAAAGAAATGTTGCTGGAATCAACAATGTGTTATATTTAAGATATATTTTCAAAATATCACTCCATAACAACACGATTTGGTATGAAAAACCTTTTTCCTCATAGGACAATATCAGATTATGCAATATTCAGACCCAGGTGGGACACAGTGTTTGTAAGGTTAGAGTTGGCGTTGGCCGCGAGCCACAGAGACAGAGCCGGACCGTTTTCAAAAAGTTGTGCTTTCAGTGGTTCCAAGCACTGTCGTCGTGGAAACGGAAACTTAAAATGCAGCAAGTTTTCTGTTTTCATCGTTGTCCTGTGAACAGGACATTAGTCATAAACCAAACGATGTTTAAAAACAATTTTCCTGTGTAATCAAGTCAGTCTGCATCAAGTGTGTTAATGCAATAATAAGTGGTTCATTCTGTTTTTTTCCTTGAACCAGGTTTCATGTGATTCAGTTCAGAGTCATCTCACCTGTGTAATTTCCACTCTACAGTTAGAAACGTGTCAGAGACCTTCAGCAAGATTCCCTTTAACGTAAAGACAACTGAAAGCTTTTATCCTTTAATTCTCCACAGCCAATCCAAACCATGATTAATCACACTGCAGGAGCTGTCTCACTTCTAATGAGGCCTGCAAGCATACACTGTACAGTTTCTGCAGCGCTGTAGTCAACACACACACACACACACACACACACACACACACACACACACACACACAC